>NC_072410.2:35677727-35980757 GCF_028858775.2 Pan troglodytes
CTCTTATAACCTGTTGAATATATATACCTGGCCAACCCACTCAGAGTAAATTGCTGTTTCCTTAACCCCTCCCTTGAAGGGCTGCTGGCTACAGTCCATGCTTCCTGACCTGTCAGAATGGCCACCTGCAGGCTGCAACCCTTTATGAGAAATAAAGCTCTCTTTTCTAAACTTATGAACCTTGTCATTTGTCAGGTGACAACATAGTGATACACATACACACACAGCAACCTCTAGTCCGTCAACCTGAAATAATCAAAGGGATTAGAATAGAACTTTGAAGGGCTTATTTAAGCATGAAGTTTGAGGACATCTACCTGGGAAATCAGGACAAAATATCAACATAAACAGGAATTTGGAAGAAGTTGATTCCAACCCTCATGGGTGACTTTGAGGGGCTCAAAACTTCAGTGGAGGAAGTCACTGCAGATGTGGTGGAAATAGCAAGAGAATTAGAATTAGAAGTAGAGCCTGAAGATGTGACTAAATTGCCAAGATCTTATGATTAAACCTGAACAGAATTGCCAAACTTGAACAGAATTGCCAAAATCTTATGATCAAACTTGAAGAGTTGCTTCTTCTGGATGAGCAAAGAAAGTGGGAACATACAGAAAACAAACATTAAATGGCAGATTTAAATCCCACTAGGCCACTAATTAAATACAATGGTCTAACACAAATAACAGAGACTAGCAGAAGAGATTAGAAAATATAGCCCAACTATATATGTTGGTTATAAGAAGTGTTCTTCAAATATAATGACATAGGTAAGTTAAAGGATGGAAAGAAGATATATTATGCAAACAGTAATCAAAAGATAGCTGGAGTCGCTATAAAGTGGGGGAAAAAAATGACCAGGAACAAAGAGAGACTTTAAAGGGCCATATCACCAAGAAGGCACCCTTGAGTATTTTGTAAATGTCAGTTCATTCCATTTGGTTGATAATGTTGTTCATGTCCTCTCCATCCTTGGCAATTTCTTTTCTCTTCTTTTTTTTGATACAGTATCTCGCTCTGTTACTCAGGCTGGAGTGCAGTGGTGGGATCACAGCTCACTGCACCCATGACCTCCTGACTCAAGCGATCCTCCCACCTCAGCCTCCCAAAGTGCTGGGATATTACAGACATGAGCCACCACATCCAGCCTGGCAAACTTTTTATGTAGGAGTTCAGACAAGTATCTTAGCCTCTATGGGCCGCATGCAGTCTCTGTTACATATTTGTCTTCTGTTTTTTTTTTTCCTTAACGATTTAAGTACATAAAACCTATTCTTAGCTCACAGACTGTACAAAAACAGGATACAAGCCAGATTTGGTCATGGAACATGGTTTGCTGACCAAGGATCTAAATAGATGCAGAGAAATCATTTGATAAAATCAAATATCCATGATTAAAAAAAATCCTCAGCATCTAGAAATAGAAGGGGACTTCCTCAAATAGACGAGGGACATTCAAAATTTTCACTGTGCCTCCTGATGAGGAGGAAGGGATGGCCATGACTTTTTTCATGGTGTTTGTAAAGAATAGGGCAGATATAGTGAAAAGTTTCTGTCCTGGTTGGTCATTCTTTTCCCAACACTTTGGCTAGAAAGAGTAAGATTTTCTTAGGGCGTGTTTTGTCTGTGAACGTTGGCATGTCTTTGTTATAGGCACTTTGAAAGCCTGAGGCCTGGTTATGTAAGGAGTCAAAAAAACCAGAAACCTAGGGAATTCGTCATCAGGTCATTCCTGGGTCTCAGGTTACTAGCCAGTTTGTCTTCTTTTCTTCACTTTTTCAGAATCTTCTGTTAGTTGCATTATAAATTTTATTCAGTTTTTTTTTCTTTTTGGTGATTAATGAGGGAATAGCATGGTATGTGCTTATTCCATCTTTTCGTAAATTAGGGGTTTGAGATAGCTTTTAAAAATTATGCATAATTAGTTCTCACTGTTATTTTTGTTTTTTAAGCCTAAGGATTTTATTGGGGCAACTTCTGTTATTTTGTTAGCTGTTGAGTAGTGTGTTAACATGAATATGTACGTTGTTAAGATCTCATTTTAGTTCTGAGCATCTCCTTTTTAGTCTTATCAAGTTTTCAGCCTGTACAGATGTGAATTTCTGTTTTTGCTAAGTACCCTACAGATAGCCAAAATAAGGAGTGGTTAGCACGGATTGTCAACTCATTCTTTTTTTTTTTTTTTTTTTGAGACAGAGTTTCGTTCTTGTTGCCCGGGCTGGAGTGCAGTGGTGCGATCTCGGCTCACTGCAAGTTCCGCCTGCTGGGTTCACACCATTCTCCTGCCTCAGCCTCAGAGTAGCTGGGACTACAGGTGCCTGCCACCACGCCCAGCTAATTTTTTTTTTTTTTTATTTTTAGTAGAGATGGGGTTTCACTGTGTTAGGCAGGATGCTCTTGAACTCCTGACCTTGTGATCCGCCTGCCTCGGCTTCCCAAAGTGTTAGGATTACAGGCGTGGGCCACCGCACCCGGCCGCTGTTCTTACTGTCTTTATGACCAATAAGGTAGAAGAGTACATAGTGTACAGATTTTTATATAATGTGTTGACTATATTAACATTCCTCTCCTTGCCTGCAAAAAAAGTCTTCAGTAATGAAAAGAAGGAATCCAACCAAGAGAAATTATACCAAGGTATGAGAGGTCTAGGTGGGCAGATGGCTTCAGCCCAGAAGTTCAAGACCAGCCTGGATAACATGGTGAAACCCTGTCTCTACCAAAAAATACAAAATTAACCAGGCATAGTGGCATGTGCCTGTAGTTCCAGCTACTCAGGAGGCTGAAGTGGGAGGATCACTTGAGCCTGGTAGGTTGAGGCTGCAGTGAGCTGAGATCATGCCACTGTACTCCAGCCACAGGGAAAGAGTGAGATCTTATCTCAAAAAAAAAAAAAAAAAGAAATTATACCAACATATTTGCAGTTGGATAGTGGAATTGGATAGATTATTGACATTTGAATTGTTTCTTTGCTGTGTTTGGTGAGCATAAACTTAGAAATATCAAAAGAAATATATGTTTATATTCCTTAACATTTTATTTAAGGATGTGATGCATTAAAGGCAGTATTTTTTTTCCACATGTTTTTATTGCTTAAAGGTGGGAAAGGTTTTTATTCCTGGACTGCCAGCTCCCTCTCTGACGATGTCCAACACAATGCCTCGGCCCAGTACTCCACTAGATGGCGTTAGTGCTCCAAAGCCTCTTAGTAAACTCCTTGGATCATTGGACGAGGTAAGAAAAGGACTAGGTGCTGCCAAAAAGTTAACATTTTTTAAAGAAGTTTGGTTAAACATTAGTTCTTTCCATGGTTCACTTAATTTTAGTTTCTACTTGCAGAATAAATGTTTTCAAACAGAAGTGATTCAGTTAACATACACTGACCTCCCTTGTGATGTATGTGATACTTTTTGAAGGTGCTGGAGAGATGGAAATGATACATTCTTTTCCATCTAGGGATCTCACAATTGTGTGGAGTTGATGTACTGTCTGCATAAGAAATTAGCATTTAAGAAAGACTCATGACTCAGTAATGTGGAAAAGAGAGTACCATCGTTGATTGACTGATGGGAAGATACCATCCAATGGGAGGCCATGGCAAAATCAAAGCCTCATCTCTGAGAGACATGTCCGTCTTCGTTTGGACCTTGGGGATGAGTAGGATATCTGTAGGTAGAAAGGAGCATTCAGGGCAAGGAGAAACCACACAGGCACAGGCAGGAAGGCCAGATAATGCGGAACATTTTTTAATGGATATTTGTATCTTCATCTCCTAGTCATAAGGACTCAATAAATCTGTAGAATAAATACTTATAAAAGTACAAGTAGTCTGTAGGGTGAGGCAGGATAGGGTTTGGATAACAATAATAACCTTTTTTGAGCATTTTCTATGTGCTAGGCATTGTTCTCAGTGCTTTATTGGTAATACTTATTTCCTTAGAACAGCTTTATTGAGAAGATAGTACTATGTTTCTTTTTTTTACAAATGAGATAGAGGTTACAAATGAAATAAACCTACTAAGTGGTAGAACTGGGATTTACACTCTTACTAATGTGCTCTTAAAGGGAGAAAGGATGAAAAGGTGGTTTTCTTCTGAATGCAATTGACAGGGCATTACAGGATTTTGAGAAAGGAGTTACGAGGTTTTGGATCTGTGTTGTAAATAGGTGTATTTTGGGATTAAAGATAAGGAGACCAGTTAGCCTCCAAGTGAGGTTGTCTGTGTCAGTTTAAGAAGTATGAAGAGGGTCTGAGCTAGGGCAGTATATGTGTGGAAAGGAGGGATTAATATGAGAGGCCTTGAGAGGTGGAAATGAGTTTGTCAGCTGATTGGTTTTGTGCTGCTGGGCTGGGGAAAGGTGATGTGGAACGAGGCTCCGAATTCTCTGAACGACCTGGGAAGGTACCTGGATTTACCAAGTTAGGAAGCCTGGAGAAAAGTGGTTTGTATTTAAAGGACATGTGAGTGTGGATGTTTAGGGACGGTTCAAAGGGAAAGTTAGTGCTATCTGTTGTATTTGATAATGTCTATGTCTTCATTATATTTTTAAACATGTGCCACATTGAATTTTTTTTCCTTCAAACCAGCACATTTGCAGAACATTCAAAGGGGGAACTGGAGAAGTGTCAGAGTGTTTTGTGTGATTTGGAAAAATTTCTTTTATAATGGAAAATGGTTTCCAACTTTTTTAGAATTCTATAAGCCTGGTAATAGTGCCTTTTTGATAGGTGTAAAGTCATGGAAATGATAGTCTAACACATTGGCTGATGGCTTTTCCACTTCTCTGGAAGATTTTGCTAGTAGACTTAGAGCCAGGACCAGTGGAGCTGAATTTTTCCTGGTGACTTTTAGAGTAGAATCTGGAATAGAATAAATACATCCTAGTCTTGATTGTCAGTGTTGACAAGATATTCACTTCGAGATATATAAATTGAATTAAAGGAATCAAAAAAGGATCAGTGGTCATGACTAGAGATTAAGATTGGAAGCATCTGCATGTAGATAGTAACTAAGACCATTTAAATTTTTTGTTTGCATATCTGCAGTTAAGCAAATAAATGCTGTTCCTGTAGTTTTGAATAAATAATTGCCTATAGGGGAAATACCACTAAATACTGGTCTCATTTGTTGGCTTTTTCATTACTGTCCTTTCTTCCTGGGCTCTTAGTTCCTCAGCTGCCTCAAATCACAGTTTAGTTTTAGTTTTTTTTTTTTTTTTTTTGAGATGGAGTCTTGCCCTGTCATCTAGACTGGAGTACAGTGGGGCAATCTCACCGTACTGCAACCTCCACCTCCTGGGTTCAAGCGATTCTCCTGCCTCAGCCTCCCAAATAGCTGGGACTACAGGCACCCACCACCACACCTGGCTAATTTTTGTATTTTTAGTAGAGGTGGGGTTTCACCATGTTGGCCAGGCTGGTCTTGAACTCTTGACCTCAAGTGATCAGCCCACCTCAGCCTCCCAAAGTACTGGGATTATAGGCATGAGCCACCGCGTGTCCCGGCTCACAGTTTAGTCTTTAGCCCTGTAAGGTTGCTAACAGTGCTGCTGGCTTCCCTCCCTCTTAGCTATGACTTTCTTTGCATATTGTCAGCCTTTCCATATGTTCCTCTTACCACCAAAATTTGCAGATGGCCAGAGCAGAAAAAGCAAGGTTCTCCAGGAACGTTGGCCCCCTTCCCTGCAGTTGCCTTCTCTCCTAGATCTTGGTCGCTCAAGTCCAGGTTGCTTCCACAGCTTTTCCACAGCCACCAATCAGATGTTTTCCTTTTATCTACCTTTTCTAGTTGTTTTCTGTGAGGACCTTGGTTTGCTGGTACTTCATTGTATCTGGAACAAAATGTTTTAAGGAGCCTGGGTCTTGCCGTGTCATCCAGGCTGGAGGGCAGTGACTATTCACAGGCTCACTACAGCCTCAAATTCCTAGGCTTAAGTGATTCTCCTGTCTCAGTCTTCTGAGTAGCTGGGACTATACAGGTGTGCACCACCATGCTTGGCTTGGAGCAGAATGTTTTTGAATCATTACATATTATTGTTTGTTAGACCATATGCAAAAAAGAAATAGTTAAATTTCCTTGTCCTTAATTTCTCAGAAAAGAATTCATTTGTATTGTATTTACGACTTTTTACAGGTTCTTCTGTTGTTCCCAGTTCCAGAACTGAGGGATTCTTCAAAACTTCATGATTCTCTCTATAATGAGGATTGTACTTTCCAACAGCTTGGAACTTACATTGATTCTATCAGAGATCCTGTCCGTAACAGAGTCACCCTAGTAAGTATAAACATTTGGTAGCTTTCCAAGAAGTGGGCTGGCATTTCAAATTTGACAGAATACAGAATTTTGTCTGAAAAATGACAACAAACATTTCTCATGATTTAAAAAAATCTATTGTGTCATTTTTTGGCACTATTTTACTTTTTACTATACAGTAATTCTGCTTGTTTTCTACAGTTTCTGTATTATTAAAAACTTCATGAAAACAAAAGCTTGTTGAGTCAGTTGAATTGTATATTGATGTGATTTTTTGTCTTCTCATTAAAAGTAAATGTCCTTTTGATGATGGTGACTCACTGTATAAAGATTAAACACTTTTTATTAAAACAAGCATTTTGGAAAACATTTTGCAAATAATTACATTTAAAGTTTCTGAAATTTGGAAGTGTTCATTTCTGTTTGAAAATTGTTTTTCATTTATTTTATTGCTTTGATGGGCAAAGTCTTGTACCAGCTATTTTTAAGACATTCAAAGACTTAGAATGCACAGATTTTGTTTACTTTCTCATTTGTTTCCATCTAGGAACTGAGTAATGGCTCCATGGTTAGGATCACTGTTCCTGAAATTGCCACCTCTGAGTTAGGTACGACTGAGAAGTTTCATTTATAAGACATGAAGTAATTGTGATTTACATTAATAATTGGGGTTTTAAACAATATTTTGCCATTTTTGAAGCCACTGGATCAAGTTCTTAGCTTTGTAGAGGAGCTTTAAAGAGCTAGGGAGTGCTTTGTGACGTCCACTCTATGTGTGCTCTAAGGCTGGAGTACAGGTGAAGGATGTGCTAGTTCTGTTCTCTGAGGTTCTTCTGTTGGGGAATATTGTGCAGTATAATAATATATGGACATGCCTGCTGGGTATGGTGGCTCACACCTGTAATCCCAACATTTTGTGAGACTGAGGCAGGTGGATCGCTTGAGGTCGGTAGTTCAAGACCAGCCTGGCCAACGTGGTGAAACCCTTTCTCTACTAAAAATACAAAAATCAGCGGGGTGTGGTGGTGCACTTCTGTAATCTCAGCTACTTGGGAGTCTGAGGCAGGAGAATTGCTTGAACTCAGAATGTGGAGGTTGCAGTGAGCCGAGATCGTGCCACTGCACTCCAGCCTAGGTGATAGAGTGAGACTCAGTCTCAAAAAAAAAAAAAAAAAAAAAATATATATATATATATATATGTATATATATGGACATGTCTCTTGCAAGAACATCTGGGAAACTGGAAGCCTAAGCGACTAAGATAATTCTTGGCATATTTAATGTTTTTTTTCTGTAATGTATTAATGATGTTTTTAATTTTAAAATAAATATCTCAATTTTCAGATAAATTGTGAAAGTAACCTAATTGCCTTAATTGAATAAAACTTAATATTATTGTCAAAATACAATCAGAATTTTCTTAATAAATATTGGATTCTGCTTGAATTATTCCTGAGTTGCAATTTCAAAAATGCTAGAGGAGAATATTTCTGAACATAGCATAGTAAACAAAATGTTAGAATTGAAGGGATTTGCCAACAAACGTAGGTTAAGAAAAGAATGCCTGTATGATATAAGGAAGTTCATGACATATCTTGGTTTCCAATCTAACTGCCAAAGCAAGACATTGGCAGATTGTAGACAAGAATGACTTTTTCATTTTAGGAATCTTCACTGCTGGTAAATGGTATTCCAAGTTGCTATAGAGATTCCTTGCCTTCTAAAAGGTATTTCGTAATCACAAGGCCAGGTACCTAGAAGTATTATAAGCCTAAGCAAAATATATAAAAACAAATAATAATGGAAGAAATTAAATAAATAAAAACAAAAAATCTTACCCCTTTATAGCCAAATAGAAGCCCCATAGTTTATGCACGTAAGTTTATGTACTTTACCTGCAAAGGGTTCTCACACACTCATGCAGCATTGGGTTTACACTTATTTTGGATTCAGCTATGACATACTTGGTTATATGGTATTTTAATATTATTTGCTTCCAACCTGTGCTGTGTGAGTTTGCATATTGCAAACTGATGGGATAGAGGATATGTTGATGAGGGTGGGCCCAGTGGCATGACAGTGGAAAGGGAAAAAAGAATCCTGGAAGAGAGGATATGTGAGTACACAAACATTGCAGTTTGGGATTATTTACTACTAAAAGCAGATTTGGGTCTCTTCCCAGTGGTAGCCCTGGCCACTCTGAGGGGATCATTGTATGACAGTGTAGTGCTATAATTGATGTGGAGCCACTGAGAATGGTATAAGGCCAGGTGTGGTGGGCTCGTGCTTGTAATCCCCTCCCTTTGGAAGGCTGAGGTGAGGGGATTGCTTGAGGCCAGGAGTTTGAGACCAGCTTGGACAACATAGTGAGACTAGGTCTCTACAGAAAGAAAAATAAAATTAGCCAGGCATGCTGGCATGCATCTGTAGTCCTTGCTACTTGGGAAGCTTGAGCTGGTGGACCACTTGAGCCCAGGAGCTGGAGGTGACAGTGAGCTATAATTGCACCACTGCACTCCAGCCTGGGGACAGAGGAAGACCCTGTTTCCGCTTACCAAAAAAAGAATGGTGTAAATTATGTGGTATTAACTCTTAACCCTTTTAAGGCAGAGAGCATGTGAAACATTTTAGAAACTGAACGACATCAGAAATAAAGTTATAAAGCTTTGGTTAATAGGCATGTTAACTCATTTAGAACATCATGTAATGCTAGCTAAGCATTGCTATTCGTGGATGCATATATTGAATATTATATATTTACTGAAGTATGTAGGCAGTATTTTATATAAATGTATAAACATAGAAGTTGTATGTTTTTCATAGTGACTTTTTTTTTTTTTTTTTTTGAGACAGTTTCGCTGTAGTCATCCAGGCTGGAGTGCAATGGCGTGATCTTGGCTCACTGCAACCTCTGCCTCCCGGGTTCAGGCGATTCTCCTGCCTCAGCCTCCTGAGTAGCTGGGATTACAGGTGCCTGCCACAATGCCCAACTAATTTTTGTATTTTTAGTAGAAATGGGGTTTCACCATGTTGGTCAGGCTGGTTTCGAACTCCTGACCTCAGGTGATCCACCCGCCTTGACCTCGCAAAGTGCTTAGATTACAGGTGTGAGTCACCATGCCTGGCCCATAGTGACTTTTAATTTGTCACCTGAGCTAGAACATCTTTAAGAGTGAAGGGGAGCAGTTAGTAATTGCTGGGCAATGGATGTAAATCAGGACTGTCTCTGGCAAACTGGGCTATTTGGTTACTTTATTTCTGATGCAAAATTAATGATCAAAAAGCTGTCCTTGGCCGGGCACAGTGGCTCACACCTGTAATCCCAGTGCTTTGGGAGGCCAAGGCGGGTGGATCATGAGGTCAGGAGTTTGAGACCAGCCTGGCCAACATGGTGAAACATGGTCTCTACTAAAAATACAAAAATTAGCCTGAGGCAGTGGCAGACGCCTGTAATCCCGGCTACTTGGTGGCTGAGGCAGGAGAATCGCTTGAACTCAGGAGGCAGAAGTTGCAGTGTGCCAAGACCAAGCCACAGCACTCCAGCCTGGGCAACAGAGCGAGACACCCTCTCAAAAAAAAAAAAAAAAAAAAGCTGTCTTCAGACCCCTTTCAAGCCCTGTTGAATTCAGTAGTTGGTTTTAGTTTCAGATGATGGGTTAGGTAATGTTTGCATCTCATTGGCTCTTTAATGACAGTTTTCTTTTCAAAATAATTGGCCTTTACATAGTAGAA
This sequence comes from Pan troglodytes, assembly GCF_028858775.2. Classification (NCBI taxonomy): domain Eukaryota; kingdom Metazoa; phylum Chordata; class Mammalia; order Primates; family Hominidae; genus Pan; species Pan troglodytes. Next base: position 35,687,708 of record NC_072410.2, read on the forward strand.
GTTAAAAAAACTTGGTTATTGAAAGGGGAAAAGAAATGCATGCAGAGTAAGAATACTAAAATTAATCTTTGCTTTTAATAGTACAAACGTGTTTGCAAACAATTAAGTTTATCCTGCCAAAAGAAATAGCAGTTCAGATGCTTGTCAAGTGGTACAATGTCCACAGTGCTCCAGGAGGACCCAGTTATCACTCAGAGTGGAATTTATTTGTGACTTGTCTCATGAACATGATGGGTTATAACACAGACCGCTTAGCATGGACTAGAAATGTAAGTAAATACAATTGTTTTCTTTATGAGTTATTCTGTTAATGTAATGGTTGCATAATTGGTAATATAATATTGAGACTACATAATAGGCGTACCATATTCAAAATAATAGAATAATATTAAGGTTTATTGTATCTATATGTTGTAAATCAAATCTCACTTAATATTTAATATTAACATTTTACTAGTGATTATAATTACTGAGCTTTAGAATGTTAAAGCATATATGACTATTTCTCATTTCACCTTTGTAAAATGACTGCAAGTTATGCTAGGATTAGTGACAGTCTTGGTTTTATTGATGAAGAAACTGGATCACAAAGAAATCACAGATCTGTGATTTTTTAAAAACTATGACTAGACTGCATCTTCTGACTCCTTGTTTAACATTGTTTTCTGAAGACAAGATTGTCTTTTTACACACATATTGCTTGGGATGTGAAGAGGAAGGTTTGATTTGAGGGAGATTTAAAGTACTTTAGCCTGAGTATCTACTCTGTTAATGGTATAAAGCCTTACCTCTTACCCTCTTCCCCCAGTAACATCCTTACAGGCCCTTATTAGATTATTTACAAAATCAGCAGAGTGGTGTCTTCAGTATTGGTGATCTCCTTCTAGCTTTGGAGATCACTCCCAGGACAACTTTGCCTGGGTCACTCTGAAAAAAAACCACTCTAGACTATAATTACCCCTTTTCCAGGTAGCTCAGCTGTACCATTCTATATGTTTTAGCCTTGCACACCAAATCCTTTTTTTTTTTTTTTTTTTTTTTGAGACAGAATGTTGCTCTGTCGCCCAGGCTGGAGTGCAATGGCACAATCTCAGCTCACTACAGGCTCTGCCTCCTGGGTTCATGCCATTTTCCTGCTTCAGCCTCCCGAGTAGCCGGGACTACAGGCGCCCACCACCACGCCCGGCTAATTTTTTGTATTTTTAGTAGAGATGGGGTTTCACCATGTTAGCCAGGATGGTCTCGATCTCCTGACCTCGTGATCTGCCCGTCTCAGCCTCCCAAAGGGCTGGGATTACAGGTGTGAGCCACCGCGCCTGGCCAGCAAATCCATTTTTAAAACTTGTTTTTTGTCTTAATTATGAAAGGAAAATGTGGAAAATGGAGGAATTAAGAAAATAATTATACTACTCAGAGATAACCACTCTAAATATTTTTGATGTTACCTTCTATATAAAAATACCAATGAAAATTTCCCATATCATTAAAAATTTTTTCTAAAATATCTCCATCATTTGTTCATAGTGTAGTTTTATCATAATTAACCAATAGCTAATAATTGTACCTTGTGAATCTGTTGTTTTCATTATTGTAATTTATAAACATCCTTTTTCACGACTCTTTAACCACATCTCTAGTTACTTCCCAAGAATTGAATCTTAAAAGAGAAACTGTGAGGTCAAGTAATGTTTGGAAAGGGGTTCGCCGGTGACATTCTTACTAGCATCATTTAAAAGCGCCCATTTCACCACAGTGTTTATTTGTGGTGTGGTGAACCTTTGTCAGCTTCCTGAGAAATTTTATCTTATTTCTCTATAGGTAAATGGGAATGGTTTTTTCAAAATTTCATCAGTTATTTATAGTTCTTATTTTTTTATTCGTATTTCATGTCCTTTGTCTATGTTCCAGTCTCTTCTCAGTCCAGTGGCCAAAGTAATCCTGTTTGATAACGTCAGGTTGCGTTCGTCACGCCTCTGTGTAGAATCCCCCAGTGACTTCCCGTGTCACTCAGAGTAAAGGCCATAGGTTTATAAGATGCCATGTGACCTAGCCCTTGCTCACCTTCCTGGTCTTATTTCTTAATGCTTTGCACGCATCATCCCAGCCACATTGGCCTCAGCTCTGTTCCCTGAGCACTGCCAGCATGTTTCTGCCTCTGAGTGTTTGCACTTGCCATTACCTCTATGGAGAATGCTTTCCCTCCGACAAGACGTGCTTAGGTCTTTATTCAGATGTCACCTCAGTGCTGCCTGTCCTGTCTCTCTCTATAGAATTACACCTGCCTCCATACCTTTAGTGCCATTTACCTGTTTTTCTTTCTTCTCACTTAATTAAATATAATATACTATATGTTTTACTTATTTTGTTTTGTGTCCCTCCTCCCCCAACTGGAATGTAAATTCTAGGAAGGCAAAGATTTTTGCTTAGTTTTGTTTACTACTCTCTCTCTCCAGGACCTGTGGTATTGCCTGGCATAGAAGGATACTCAGTGAACATTTGTTGAGTGAATGCCATTTTCCATCTGAGTGAGATACTGTTTTTAAGAGTTTGTGTCTATTTCAGCACATGAAGGAATTGCTGTCTGCAATTTCCTTGAGAAAAATCTTATGGGAAAATAGGGACAATTTTCTTTTCTTTTCTTTCCTTTTTTAAGACGGGGTTTTGCTCTGTCGTCTAGGCTGGAATGCAGTGGTGCTATCCTGGCTCACTACAGCCTCTGCCTCCTAAGTTGAAGCGATTCTTGTGCCTCAGCCTCCCGAGTAGCTGGGATTACAGGCATGCACCTCCACGCCTGGCTAATTTCTGTATTTTTAGTAGAGACAGGGTTTTGCCACATGGGCTATGCTGGTTTCAAACTCCTGAGCTCAAGTGATCCTCCCACCTTGGCCTCCCAAAGTGCTAGGATTACAGGTGTGAACCACGGCTCCTGGCCTTCTTTTCTAATTTTAAACAATTGTATCCAAGTGACATTATCCCCAATTTTTCTGTTCTTTATTACATGTGAAAAGATTAAGCCTCATAGAAACTGGATTTCTACATTATGAAAAAGCATGTCAGCTTTCTGTAGTTTTGTGTATCATTGTCCTTGGAACTTGTTGATGAGTACAGATTGTTGTGTCCTAGTCTCTGGCAGAGAACCTATGCCCCCTCGCGTTTCCATGTTTTGGGGAGGACTGAGCAGCTACCCATTTTTTCCTTTGCAAAGAAGGACATGGCTCTTTGACTTACTTATTGCATGATAATTATAAAGGAAGGAATAAGGAAATCAATTCTTGAGGCCAAGTTGCTTTGCCATTTATTTATAGGACTGCATGGTTAAACCCTTGCTATCTTTTGTCCTCATAGTCAAAGCTTAGGATGAAATGGTCCTCATTGGCAAATGGTTTTCATTTTGCTTTGTTCAGATTTATTCTTTTTGTTTTCATATATATAATGTGGTGGAGTACAGAATTTCTGCCAATGACTCGTTACACAATTTTTGGCATTTCTTTGTGCTTTCTTTAATTTGCTGATGTGTTACATGAGTGCACTGGACTGTACATTGTAGGAACAGTTGCATTTGGGGTTAACTTTTTGTGGCTTTTGGGCTGCTCTTTTTTTCATTAGATAAATATTGAATCCCTGCTGTGGGCCAGGCATGATGCCAGGTTTCTCACATATACCCCAAACAAAACAGATTGTTCCTCTGGAATTGACTGTCTTGAGGGAAACAAATAAATAATATTTGATACATGTGTTATGACAGATGAAGGGTAAGGGTCCATAGGAGCATATAACAGGGTTGGCTAACCTGAGACACATTGAAAGAGTGAAGATTAAACAGATCCATGTATGGCACAAAGAGCCATCCTTATCAGGCAGTTTCTACTTTCTCATAACTCCAGGCCTTATGAATCTGATAATTATAGCAGGGACATTCTTTTTGACTGTGGGACTTTGTGTGTGTTACATTTTGGTTGAAGTTTTAGGTTAGATAGTTACTGTTATATTTGTTGCTTTGATTTCACTGTTACTACCAGGTTTTTTATAATATATATGAGTTGGGCTGTTTTTTATTTGAATGCTTCACAAGCAAATCTTCTCTCTCAATAACATTCGGTTTTAAAAATCACTTTATTGCTACCTATGTTTAGTTTTTATATAGAAATCAACTCTGTTTAGGTGAGTGAGTTGATAAATATGTAAGTTTTTCAGCATAGGAAAATAGCCATTGCCATTTATAGAGTTACAGTTTATTAGTTGATGGTCAATGCCCATGTGAAGTAGCTGGGGCAGCAAAGATTATGCCAGGGGAAATTGAAGAAGAGCACCTTGCAGAAAACTGCTTTGATGTAGTTGTACTAGTTAAAAGATAGGCTCACTATTGTAATAGAAAGGCCTCAAAAGATACAATGGCTCAAACACAATAAAAATGTCTGTCTTGCTTACATAACAGGGCTTAGCAGATAAACAGGCCACACAGTTATTCAAGAACCCAGGTTGATGGAGGATCTTTTGTCTTCGGTTCAAAGCTTGCCGTTGGTTGACTGCATTCCAGTCAGGTGGAAGGGGCAAAGAGCCTGGAGGAGCAGGGGTAGGACTGGACTGGTCCTGGAAGTGATGACAGTGACTTCCATTTATAATTAACTCTGTCAAAGGGTCACACCTAACTTCAAAGGAGGCAGACGTATGTATGTAGTCTGGCTGTGGGTTCAGGAGAAAGAGGAGAAAAAAGATTTTCCAGAGTAGCTACTTGTCTCTGCCATAGGATTGTTAGATAGTTTACTGTAGGTGGACTGTAAATAAATGTTTGCTTAGTTCTAACATTTGACTGATATTGGGTTCATCCTTTGAGACTTGGTATATTGTGGATATGCCTAAAGTTTCTTTTTCTACCAAAGATGTGATGTAATCTATGTCGTTACAGAAGTAGGAGAGGGAAGGAAACTACCATTAAAATCAGTCCTTAGGAGCCCAGGCACTGTTCTAGATGTTTGCATATATTAATATGATTTCATTTCATCTTTACAGTAACCTAGAAGAAAGATATTTAAATAATGACTTTCCAGATCAAAAAATGAGTTTTGATGGCTTTTCTCAGTTTTCATAATTGGCAGAACTGATTTCTGAATCCTTTAAGTTGATCAGTTGACAGGAATGCATTTATGATTTTTATCTTTTCTTTTGGGGTTACTTTTCAGTTTGACTTTGAAGGATCACTTTCCCCTGTCACTGCGCCCAAAAAAGCAAGGCCTCCCGAGACTGGATCTGATGATGTAAGCATTATTATTTCTTGCTAATATAAATTAATTTATGGATATTCATACTATTCTTCCACTTCTGTGGTATTCCTATCAATTCCTCTATCTTTCCAACAACTTTCACTTTATTTAGTTTAATACTGAATAGCAATTATTTTGAAGAGTAGGATCTGTTACATTTTCTATGGCCTTTAATGATTATCCAAAAATTAATGTATGTATTACTGCATGATTTCAGTTTGGGTTTGTAGACATTTTATTATCAACTGATCACCTGAAATGACAGCATTTACCTTTTTTATGCAGTGTTTTTTAAATTAAGGTTCTCAATCGTATCAAGTTCCATGGTATATTCCTTTTTTTTTTTTTTTTTTGAGACGGAGTATCGCTCTTGTCGCCCGGGATGGAGTGCAGTGGCACGATCTGAGCTCACTGCAATCTCCGCCTCCCAGGTTCAAGCAGTTCTCCTGCCTCAGCCTCCTGAATAGCTGGGATTACAGGCGCCCACCACCATGCCCAGCTAATTTTTGTAGTTTTGGTAGAGACAGGGTTTCACCATGTTGGCCAGGCTGGTCTCGAACTCCTGACCTCAAGTGACCTTCCTGACCTTGGTGTCCCAAAGTGCTGGGATTACAGGCATGAGCCACCGCACCTGGCCTCCATGGTATTATTCTTAAGTGGTCCAAATATGTTTTTTTAAATTGTGGTGTAATTTACAAAAATGAAATACATCTTGAGTTTACAGTTTGATCAGTTTTAATATATGCACACTCATGTAACCTACACTCCTATATAGACACAGAATATTTTTATAACTCCATAAAATTTCCTTGTGCGTTTTTTTTTTTTTTGAGAGGGAGTCTCGCCTTATCGCCCAGGCTGGAGTGCAGTGGCACGATGTCGGCTCTCCACCTCCTGGGTTGAAGCTATTCTCCTGCCTCAACCTCCTGAATAGCTGGGATTATAGGCATGCGCCACCACGCCTGGCCAATTTGTGTATTTTTAGTAGAGATAGGGTTTCACCATGTTGGTCAGGCTGGTCTTGAACTCCTGACCTCATGATCTGCCCACCTCGGCCTCCCAAAGTTCTGGGATTACAGGCATGAGCCACTGGGCCTGGCCCCTCTTGCTGTTTTTAATCAGCTTTATTCTCTTCTTCTAGCAATCACTGATCTGAATTCTGTCACCATATCTTAGTTATGCCTGTTCTAGAACTTGATGTAAATAAAATAATATAGTATGTAATCTTTGGTATAAGATTTATTCAGCATAATGCTTTTGAGATTCATTCATATTGTTACCGATATCAGTAGTTTGTGCTTTTTTATTGCTGAGTAGTATGAATATACCATAGTTTGTTTATCCATCCTTCTTCTGCTGGTAGATATCTAGGCTATTTCCATTTTTTTTTTAAAGTCATGAATAAAGCAAGCTACTGCCAAAATTCACTGGCAAGTCTTTGTGGATATATATTTTCTTTTTTTTTTGGAGGGGACAGAGTCTTGCTGTGTCATCCAGGCTGGAGTGCAGTGGCACGATCTCGGCTCACTGCAACCTCTGACTCCCGAGTTCAGGCAGTTCTCATGCCTCAGCCTCCCCAGTAGCTAGAATTACAGGTATGCGCCACCATGCCTGGCTAATTTTTGTATTTTTTAGTAGAGACTGGATTTTGCCATGTTGGCCAGCCTGGTCTCAAACTCCTGGCCTCAATAATCCGCCCATGTTGGCCTCCCAAAGTGCTGAGATTACAGGTGTGAGCCACCATGCCCGGCCCGTGGACATACATTTTCATTTCTTTTTTTTTTAAGAGACGGGGTGTCACTTTTTGCCTACGCCGGACTGCAGTGATGCTATCGTAGTTGGCTGTAATCTCGAACTCCTAGGCTCAAGCCATCCTCCTACCTCAGCCTCCAAGTGGCTAGGACTACCGGTATGCTCCATCATGCCTGGCTAATTTTTAAATTTTTTTGGCAGAGACAAGGTCTTACTATAATATGTTGCCCAGGCTGGTCTCAAACTCCTGGGCTCAAGCAGTCCTCCTGCCCCTATCTCCCAAAGTGCTGCGATTACAGGCATGAATTTTAATTTCTTTTAATTTAATTTAATTTCTTTTAAATTAAAATTCACATCTGTAATTTTAATTTCTTTTAATTTAATTTCTTTTAAATGAAAATTCACGCCTGTAATCACAGCACTTTGAGGGGTAGGGGCAGGAGGACTGCTTCAGCCCAGGAGACCAGCCTGGGCAACATATTATAGTAAGACCAGTTGTCTACCAAAAAAATTTGAAAATTAGCCAGGCATGATGGCGCATAACCTGTAGTCCTAGCTACTTGGAGGCTGAGGTTGGAGGATGTTAAACACTCTTCCATGTGCTCATTAGCTGCTTATGTATCTTTTTGTGAAGTTTCTGTTCAAATCTTTATCAACTTGTAAATTAGATTTTAAAAAATATGTAAGCTGGTGAAGTTCTTACATGTTCTAGACATGAGTTCTTGACCATATTTTCCCTTAGAATGTGGCTTTAACAGTGTCTTTGATGAGCAGAATTTTTTATTTTAGTTATCCAATGTATCCGTTTTTTATTTTATTTTATTTTATTTTTGAGATGGAGTCTTGCTCTGTTGCCCAGGCTGGAGTGCAGTGGCATGATTTCAGCTCACTGCAAGCTCCACCTCCCAGGTTCACACCATTCTCCTGCCTCAGCCTCCCGAGTAGCTGGGATTACAGGCACCCGCCACCACACCTGGCTAATTTTTTGTATTTTTAGTAGAGACCACGTTTCACCATGTTGGACAGGCTGGTCTTGAACTCCTAACCTCAAGTGATCCACCAGCATTGGCCTCCCAAAGTTTTGGGATTACAGGCGTGAGCCACTGTGCCCAGCCAAGGATATTCTTTTTATAATATTTTCAAAAATTAAGGTATATTGTGTATGCAGGAAAAAAATGAAGCCTATGATTTATATTTACAATTGCTTTGATTTTATACAAATTAAAATATTACTGTTTATGAGAATGAGATTCTAAATGTAAATGGAATTCACAGAATGCATAATTTTTTTCTCGTTTAAAGAAATAGAGTCTCGCTGTATGCCTAGGCTGGTCTCGAACTCCTGGGCTCCAGCCATCCTCCCATTTCAGCCTCCCAGAGTGTTGGGATTACAGGCGTGAGCCACCACGCCTGGCCTTGTACATATTATATAGTGAACATTTTGCACAAGATTGTTTGCCAAATGAATAATTTTTAAAAATCCATTTAGTGTACTTTCCTTTAAATATTTTCACACCTGGAGTTAAAACATTGTATTTTATAAAATGTTATTAATGTAAAAATACTTGTAAATAAACTTGTGGCTATGTAGAATGTAGTAGAGGACTTTTGCATCAGCCCAGAGCCTAGTTTCTAAAGGTCTTTAGAAATATATAATAGACATAGAGGGAAAAGAGTTGGGGGAAATCAGAGGGAGGTATAATTCTGGTCTCTCGTCGTTCAGTTCTTTTTCATTCAGTTCTCTCAGGCACGACTTCAGCCACTTAGTTTTATATTTCAACTGGATGTTGACCCAATTAAAACAATTCACAGCTCCTGAAGATGAAATACTATGAGTCCCTGCTTTGGACACATCTGTAGTAGAGTAGGAAAAGATAAATATAACCCAAGTAATTGTTACAGAATCTTCTGAAATATACAAATGGTAAAAGGTTTTGTAGGGCGTGTACTGGGGAAAAACATAATTTTTCAACATGAACCTTTTAAGAGCTTGTGAGTCTCAAAGAGTCTTTAATTGATAGGTGATATGGATAATACTCCCCTTTGGGAGGAGGTTTATAATACATAAACAACCTCCCCACCCTTCCCTCGCAGCTTTCTGTCCTGTACTACAAGAACAACAAAACTCCAACTAGTCAGAATTGCAAGTGGTTTATGGCCCCCCATATAGATTGAAAACTTGCTAAGAGACTGCACTGGAGAACCTGAAAGGATGAGGATGGAAAAGATGATTATACTTTTCATTTGCAACAGGGCTTTCATTTGATTCTCACATTAATCCCATGTGGTAGTTAATTAAGGTAGCATTACAAGGTTCAGTGAATTGTCTGAGATCTCACAAATACAACCTAGATAAGAACCCAGGTATTATTATTTTCAGTCTTGCAATATTATTTTCCTACTTGCAATATTATCTTCACTCTTCATTAAGTTTGCACAGCAAAGTAATGGAATAAGTTCTGGGCTTTAATCCTTGAGTAGTTTGGAACTGTAATGTGTTACATTTGAGAGAGAGCCCTTCATTTTGAATAAAACCTTGGTACTGATCCTGATCTTCTAACTTGGGTTAATGCTCTTCCCCTTTTCATGATTTTTTTCATTTGTGAAATGAAGTAGTTGCACTAGATCATTTTCAATTTTCCTTCCCACTTAAATAAACTTTAATTTAAAAAATTGCAGATGCCTTTTCTCAGATTGGAGTACACTTTTTGCTCCACACAATATCTGGTGTGTAAATTAGTATGTTCCGTGGAGTAAATACCTTTCCTGACTAGCTATTAACTTACTTCTGATTCCTGAATCCACTAATTTAACTATTGTTGACATTACTAAAGGAAATTTTTCTTTAGCAAATGTAAAAACTCATATCAGGTCTCAGGTTTGATGTTGTAAAGCACTCTGACTCTTAGGAAGACTCTTTTTTTCCCCCAACCTCTCATAAACAAATTATTTCATTCATTATAAAATTTCATTCATTACATTTTCATTCTTCAGACTTGCAGTGTTTCCTCTCTGCTAAGTATAGTGTTAAGCACTGGCAAAAGAACTCTGGACACAACATCATGAACTTGCTCTCTGGGATCTTATAATCTAGTTGCAGAAGCAGATTGGTAAATACATAGTATAGCACAAGTACTATAATGGAGGCCTGAACTGAGTGCTTTGGGGGTACACAGATGAAGGCTTCTGGGAGACATCATGGCATAACTAGACCTGGAGGATGAATAAAACTTTGGCCAAGTAAAAACAGAGATACACGAAAAGCATGGATAAATGGCACAAGTAGGTTCAGGGATGATAAAAGTGTTAGTATGTGGAGAGTGTACAACTATTTTGGGGAATGGGGAAACAGATTAAATTTGGGGCCAGACCCTGAAGGATGTGGGGATCCCATCAAAGTCTTTTAAGCAGGAGAATGATCAGATGCATTTTTTGGTATACTACCTGGGGGATAGGAGGAAGTGGACTACAGAAGGGGAGATCAGTAGAAGGAAGACAAGTTAGGAAGCTTTTCAGTCATTTTCATTAAACATGAAGCTTAATACATATTGTTCTAAGATCAGGAATACAGCAATAAAGAAAAAAACTTGCTGTAATGAAACTTACATTTTCTTGGGAGAGACAGAAAATAAACATGAAAAACAGATGTGTTCAATAGTGATAAAGCAGAAAGGGAGATGGGGAGTCAAGTGCATGTGGGGAGGGTGTTTAGGGAAGCACTTATGAAAGAGTAACATTTGAGCAAAGAGCCCTGATACAAGACAACAATCCAGACCCAAGACATTTGAGGAAAGAGCATCCATATAAAGGGAGTGGGAGGTAGAGAAAGCCTGGACCAGGAATGAGCCTGGTATGATTGAGGAAAACACAAGGGATGTGGCCAGAGAATAATAAGAGAATAAATTAGAGGGGTAATAGGCAATTGTATAGGGCCTTGTAAGCCATTGTGTGGACCTTGGATTTCACTCTTGAGTGACCTGGGAGCTAATGGGGGATTAAACAGAGGAGGGACAGGATCCTCTATGGTATATGGTAAATGAGTAGTATGGTAAATGAGGTAAATGAATAGTAAAAGGAACTGCTGTGGTAATTTAGGTAACAGATGATGATGGTTTAGGTGAAAATGGTTGGATTGTGGATATGGTTTGATTGGTGTTAGAACCAATAGGATTTAGTGGTGGCTAGATGTGGACAATGAGAGAATAGAATGAACCAAAGCTATTGTAAACGTCTAGAAATCAGATGAGGACTTGACCAAAGGCATTGGCAATGAGAAAGTAGACAGGCACCATTCATGAGGTATTTCTTAGCATTGATAGAGTTGGATATAAATATCTGGAATTTTTAGCTGATTGAAATGTCAGTTGAAATGAATGATACCACTCAAGGTATGTGTGTTAAGAGGTATGGAGAAGAGCACAGAAATTTTTGGAAACCAAGGGAGGAGAAAAGAAGGGATAGTCACAGAGCAGTAAAGAAAAATAAAGGTTAAAAATAGGTCACAGGATGTACATTATCCTAAGTTAAAATATTTTAAGGTTTGAATGAAAGGGTGCTGCAGGGTTTGCAAACTGGTGGGCTTCAGGCCTAAAATCTGCCTATACTGTTGTTTTTGCCTGACAGAATATCTTAAAATATCTGTATTTGAAAGCATTTAAGGCTTGACTTGTGCTCTACACTCCACAGTCTTATCATTCATAGTTTCTTGGCAAACTCACCACTCAAGGTGTGCCTCACTTATTTAGGAGATCTGCCTCACTAGGGTAGACATTTTAGGTTTATGACTCTTAAGTTTTCACCTGGACAGATTGGCTAACAAAAAGAACCTCACAGGTGGGTGACCTTGAATTCACCAGGTCATGCCATCAGTTCAGAGCGGCCGGAGAACTCTGTTCTCTTGTGCATTGATGCCCCCGGAGTTGTGAAACACAGTGGCCCTGCTTCAGTTTTTTAGATTTAGAAACTGATCAGTGTCAGAGCGATCAGACACAGGAATGTTAATTCATGTTCAAAAATAATAACCAGGCTAGCATTTGTTTAGCACTTGCTATGTGACAGGTACTGTTTTAAGTGCTTTACATGAATTGTTTAATCCTCACAACAACCCTGGGAAATAGGTCCTATTATTAGGCGCCCTTTCTACAGATGAGGAAACAGACAACAGATTGGTAAATTTCCCAAGATCACAAAGTAAGTCAGTAGGAACTCAAAGTAACCTGACTCCAGAGCCCACACTCTTTTTTTTTTTTTTTTTTTTTTAGCTGGTTCACGTCTCTTTAATGAGATCAAAGGCTCCTGTGTATGTCTTGCGGGGTAAAGCTAGCACAGTCCCCCAATACTGCCCCTCTCCTCAGGGCTCCAGCCCTTTCAGGCAGATTCTAGGTAGGCAGGGAGGGGCCAAAAGGAACGCAAGGAGTTGGGACTAGGGCTGTTTCTGGTGGGCAAGTAACCCATCCACCCTCTCAAAACTACTTATGGGATGTCCCCTTCACTGGAAGACAGCCCCATGGGAAAGACCTGCGGTACAGAATCTGGGGGCAGTGCACACGGGGAGTAGTCCTCCAGATCTGGCAGGGTGGCACTAACCCTCACCTCCTTGACTGGCTCACCCTCACCGGAGGCAGGACAAGGGCAGAGCTCAATACCGGAGTCGCCAGTTAAACGGCGATAGCGGCAGGAGGGGGGTGTGGGGGCAGGGGTCACCCCTGCCCCAGGCTCACCCTCCTGATGAGGGGGGGCACTCTGGTGGGAGGAAACACCTTCCACATTTGTTCCTTCAAAATGGGCAGGGCAGCTGGATGAGGAGGAACAGCAGGTTTGTTCACTGGAAGCAGTCAAGGGGCGGCCTGGGGCGACAGTATAAGGCGCGGGGCGGGGGGGTGTGCCTGGGCGGTGAACCGCATCCTCGTAGGCTGGGGGCTTGAAGGTGCTGAGGAGGCGAAGGTCAAGCAGTGAACCGGTAGGGAAAGGACCAGCCCCATGGCATGCCCCATGATAGGCCAACAAGTTGATTTCACGCTGCCGCTGCTGTTGTTGCAGCCTGAGTTTAGCTAGTCGGTGGCGGAAGGCCCAACAGCAGCTAAAGAGGATGAGGACAGTCCAGAGCAGCCAGAACCACCAGAGCTCATAGTAGTAGGTGCAGCAGCCAGTCTCCCCGCAGCAGTGACCACTCTCACAGAGGTAGGGCTGGTTGTTCACTCCTGGGCACAGCTCTCGAAGCTGCTGTTGCGGCGCCCGAAGTGCCCCTCAGGCCTCCTCGCTGCCGTTCCCGCTGCTGGCCCGAGCCATACCTCCACCTACAGCCCCCTGAGGACCACAGCCTCCTCTACCGCCAGCCGCCCCGCCCCTGCCACCTCTGCTGCACCTGCCATGGTCCCTGCCCGGCCCATCTTCGCTGAGGCCACCATCACTCCGCGGCCGGAGCTTCCATCCCCAGAGCCCACACTCTTATCTGAGCATATACATCCCCATCACAATAGAACGCCAGTTTATTCAAGTAAAATAAGGACTAGAAATTTACATCAGGGAATGTATTCTTTCACTGTAGAATGCTGAATGGAAAACCAAATTTCAATAGTTGCCTACTGAACAAGATCATGAGATAACAACAAGGGAGTTGATTATAAATGACTAGAAGTTTTAAATGGCATCGACTCTGATAAAGTGATAATCTCAGCTCCATGATATACTTGTCAAGCAGCTACTTACATCAATCTGCCTTATAGGATATCCTTTCTCCTGGTTAATGCTTATGTGATAGTGTTTTGTACCTTTCCTTTTTCACTGCTTCCATTGCTGACCAAACTACTCACCTCCATATTTCTGGTAGATATATTTCTTTTCATTGCATGTTAGTGTCTTAAATTTAGTCCTATCTTTTACTTGATCCTCCGTGCTTGACTTCCTAATCTATGTTCTGGTTTATGTTTTAGTTTTACAGTTGAGCTTTCTGAGGACATTCTTATTCCCAGTATCTTTTTTTGGGTGGTTGGGTTCTGGGAGGTGGTATTTGACTGCTGCTGATGTGTACCAACCAAGACAGTAGTCATTAAGTGACTAACAATAATGATTTCAGCAGATTATTATTACTCTTGGCAAAGAGCAAGCTTTCTCTATTATAAATGATTTTATATTTGTTTTGTTTTTCTTTATTTGTAATTTGAGTTCTAGCTTAACATTATTACTTCAGATAACTGTTAATACATTTTCATAAATCATACTCACATTCTTGAATGGCAAATAAATAAATAATCAAGTTCCAAGTAGTTTCTAAAGAGAGTAAACATTAAAAGTAAACATAAAACTACATAAAAATCGATCACAGTCTATTCATAAAGTTGGTATGAAAATAAAGATCCTAGATTTGGAACCCTCATGATACTCAATATTTTACATATATCAGAGTTTGTAATTTCCATAACTTCATTTGGTAGTTAGACATATAGACAGAGAAGATAATGATATATTCATATTATATATATTTATATATAATATTCATATTATATATATTTATATATAATATTCATATTATATATATTTATATATAATATTCATATTATATATATTTATATATAATATTCATATTATATATATTTATATATAATATTCATATTATATATATTTATATATAATATTCATATTATATATATTTATATATAATATTCATATTATATATATTTATATATAATATTCATATTATATATATTTATATATAATATTCATATTATATATATTTATATATAATATTCATATTATATATATTTATATATAATATTCATATTATATATATTTATATATAATATTCATATTATATATATTTATATATAATATTCATATTATATATATGTCTATAACATATAGACAGAGAAGATAATAATATATTCATTTTATAGTTTAGGAAACAGACTTGGAAGGGCAAATAACTTGTCTAAGATGACTAAGCAGCTGAGTGAGAACCACAGCCTATCTATAGCATTCAGTTTCAGCCATCTTTCCCTTGCTTCATAAGGATAGTTACTCTCGTATCAGTTGCTGGATTGGGATTTTGGGCATTTATAAATGTTTTTATTTTGGATATTACTGAATCACAGACAATTTCATCTTAGTTAATTAAAAATTCATCTTATGTGACACTTGTCTAAATCTTAAAATATGCCTTTTTCTAAATCTTAAAATATTAAAATTTTAATGTATAAGGATGTTAATGATCTTTATATTTTAAGAGACTATGAAGTCAAGTCTAGCTAACTTAGATCTGTAAGTTTTTAGCTATGGAAAGCAATTCTATTGTGTACAAGTTTCAGCCTGTGAAGGGAATTCATTGAAAATGTATAGAGATCAGAAGAACTAACACCTTTCTTGCATGGATTTTTCTTGATTATTGGCAGTTAACAATAAAATGTTATTAGATCACTGGTGCTTCTGTGTGGGGTTGAGTTTTTTATGATATCTTCTGTTAGACCCATAAGGGAGGCTGTGAGTTGTTTTCTACATCCTTGGAATATATAAGATCCTCTTTTAAAATTATATTTTATATAAGCACATGAAAATGGAATGAAATAATGGATTGACATAGGAATTACCTACATATTTTGGCTGTACATTTAGTGCACAAAATATCCCTTTTTTGAATGCCAAATGGCCAAGTGTGAAAACCAATATTTGTTAAAGCTGGAGCAGAAGTCGGTATCATCATCATAGAGTAAACTTCTGGCATATGTGAAGATATGAAATGTTATCCCTGAAGTTATTATAATTTATTCTCAGAAATATTAGTAATCTTATTTTAAGAGTAGGACATTATAGTGCAGTAATGATAATTTTCTCAGTGCTGCCTGTTGCTGGATTGTTCCTATGATTGCTGTCATGCACATACAGACACTAAATTGAGGGTCACTTTCCACTGAAGTTAGTGGAATACAAAATAGGTGGAGGAACTTTCTTCCTCTAACGTCTTTATATGTGTCTGTGTTTATATATACGTGTATGTATATAAATATGTATACACATATATAATATCTGGAGCAAAAATGATTATGTTGTAAGAACTTTTGGAGGTTTTCCTCCACATAAAATTCCGAAGTGGTAGAGTTAACATTCTGCTTTTAATTTATCTACAAAAACATGTGAAGAATCCCCAAATAAGATTTTCTCATAGAAGATTCATGGATTTTGAGTCTCAGAAAAAAAAGGAAGAAAAAAACTTCATGGTATAAAACAACTAAAAATTAAATGTAGTCTTTAGAAATGATTTTGTTTAGTATAATTAATACTGGTATGACAACTGAATGCAATTGAAATTATGATATAAAATTTCTATTCTGCTTTATATTTTTCATTAAAGTTTTTATAATTGTCATCTGAAAAAGGATTTAATATTCTTAAATTCATTAGCTAACTCTCTCAATATTATTACCCTATTATTTGCCTATTTGAAAATTGTTACTTTCTTTCATACATAAATAGCATTCATAATCATTGTGACATTTTCTTCTTGCATTAATGTACATTTATACTTCATCTAATTGAGAAAATTTTAACATACAAAGTGACACAAAAAGATTTTCATTCCAAGTTTTATGTAAAACACCTAAAATTGGAAAATGAATATTCAGATACTAAGAGTAAATTTTTTTTTTTTTTTTGAGACGGCATCTAACTCTGTCACCCAGGCTGGAGTGCAGCGGTGGGATCTTGGACTGTAACCTCTGCCTCCCGGGTTCAAATTATTCCCCTGCCTCAGCCTCCTGAGTAGCTGGGACTACAGGCCCACAACGCCACGCCCGGCTAATTTTTGTATTTTTTGGTAGAGACGGGGTCTCACCATGTTGGCCAGGCTGGTCTCAAACTCCCAATCTCAAGGGATCTGCTGGCCTCAGTCTCCCAAAGTGCTGGAATTACAGGCGTGAGCCACTGCACCTATATGACATACTTGAAAAAATATTCTTGGGCCGGGTGTGGTGGCTCACGCCTGTAATCTCAGCACTGTGGAAGGTCGAGGGTGGATCACCTGAGGTCAGTAGTTCAAGACCAGCCTGGCTAACATGGTGAAACCCCATCTCTACTAAAAATACAAAAATTAGCTGGGTGTGGTCGCATGCGCCTGTAATCCCAGCTACTCGGCAGGCTGAGGCAGGAGAACTGCTTGAATCCAGGAGGCGGAGGCTGCAGTGAGCAGATTGCACCACTGCACTCCAGCCTGGGAGACAGAGAGAGTCTCTGTCTCAAAAAAGAAAAAAAAAAATTCTCACTTTCTGTTGTTGTTGTTTGTTTAATGATTAATAGACGATTTATTTAAGCAAGAATACATAGTCATCATTGCCAGACTTAATATGACAGGTTAAATGTTGGACCCAATTTTCCTTCCCAGATAAGTTTTTCTTTCCTATCCCTGTCAGTTTTGAAAACATAATACCAGAAGAAGAGGGGCCCAATTCCACACAGAGCTCCCAAGAGTGAGTTTTTAGGAGTGGGTCTGAAATTAGGAAAGACACTTGCTGATCTTGCATAGGTCCAAGGAATCAAGGCAGGATTTTCGATGAGCCCTCGGCAGTTAGGGTAAGCAGGTTTCAGCCAGGCTCTTAATGGTCAACCACTTGGCTTGCGCCCGCTGGGTTTCCGAAGACATGTCCTATTCGGCTGGTTTGAGGGCATAGTGGCCAGGGGTGAAGGAGTATACTTTGGGAACGACATCTTGGCGACCCAGTGCACAACTCACTTTTTTTTGGAAACGAGATTGGCTCTGTCGTCCAGACTGGAGTGCAGTGGCGCAATCTCGGCGCACTGCAACCTCCGCCTCCCGAGTTCGGGCGATTGTCCTGCCTCAGCCTCCCAAGTAGCTGGGACTACGGGCGCACACCACCACGCCCGGCTAAATTTTGCATTTTTGGTAGAGACGGGGTTTTGCCATGTTGCCCAGGCTAGTTTTGAGCTCCTGGGCTCAAGCGATCTGCCCGCTTTGGCCTTCCAAAGTGCTGGGCTTACAGGCATGACACTGTGCCTGGCCAGATTTTTGTTACCCTGTTTAGATATGATGGTAACTGAATGATCATGCAATCTCTGACCATGTGACATTCAGGGATACCAAAAATGACTTGAGATGGGCCAAGGCAGAATTGGAGAAGCATACTTTGGCTGAATACTTAGGCCAAAGTATAATTTGGAACATTTCTTTTAAAAAATCTACTCCCCTATGCCTCCCAGTTGCAGTACCTTACAATTACAGTTAATCTAGTAGCAGATACTTGATTGGGATATTAGGTATTTACAGACCAAATGCCCATTGGGATATTACTCGGTAACAGGCAGTTTCACTCTGGTTCATTGTAGATTCATCCAGTAAGCATTTCTAGAGAACTGCTATATGAAAATATTGTGGAAAGTATCAACTTTTTAAACTTTTGATGTCATGACACCTAGAAGATTATTTTCTGATACTCATATTCTAAGGGAATTTTATTTTCTGAGATTTGTTTCTGTGGAATTTCTAGTTCCCCAGTCTGCACTGAAAGCCTAAATCAAGAGGATAATTTGAAAGGTAATGAAAGTAAATCAATTCTAGCTTAGATACCCAAGAGAGTAAATGAAATATAAAAATAATAACTTTTAAAATGTCTCAAAAAAAAGCTATGGTAAGCTAATTCTGTTTGGTTTATTCATGCGATAGTCTGTCTCTGCTTATGACATAAAGTATAATATATTTTAGGAATAGTGTGGTTTTCTTCATGATGTCAAACATACAAGCTTATGGATATATTTAAAAATTCTTAATTTTCTAGATTAATGTTCAGCACTACTTCTTCCATCTTGCATTGGATGGGGGCAGATAATTAATAATTATCAGATATTTTCTTATCAAAAATAAATTTGTTGGAAAAAAATGTTTTTTTTTTTTGAGATGGAGTCTCATTCTGTCACCCAGGCTGGAGGTGCAGTGGCGCAATCTCGGCTCACTGCAAGCTCCACCTCCCAGGTTCACGCTGTTGTCCTGCCTCAGCCTCCCACGTAGCTGGGACTACAGGCGCATGCCACCATGCCCAGCTAATTTTTTTGTATTTTTAGTAGAGACGGGGTTTCACTGTGTTAGCCAGGATGCTCTAGATCTCCTGACCTCATGATCTGCCTGCCTTGGCCTCCCAAAGTGCGGGGATTACAGGCGTGAGCCACCGCCCCCGGCCGTTGGAAACATTTTGAAGGAACTCTTTGTAAATAAAATACATGGCATGCCTTTCTGTTTTACTATACAGTTGCTGATTTATCCTTTACTTGGTTACTTTGAATCATCATTAACATCTGTTGTCACCATAATCCCTGTGATCACTAGATGTCATACTCCATTTTATGTTTTATTGTCGCCTTGGGAAGACTTTGAGAGTATGAGAGGTGTTCATGCAGACTGCTGCTGAGTGTTGCATAGAGATGGAATAAAGTACAAATACCTTCAGGAACAGACTCCAAACTTGGTCTATTCCAGCTTCCTTTCATTTTTTTTTTAAACGTATTCCAGATAATTTTTCATTGTTATTCTCTGAAGGAAAATAGAGAAATTTCCTCTTAGAATCCCTTCTCCTTGGATTTGTAACCTTTCCCAGTTCATTTCTGTGGAAGTACTTGTAGTCCAGCATAGTAATTCTATTCAGATATGTATAGTTCAGTTAAGTCACGAAGGGAAAGGAAGCTTTCGTTGAGGGCTATCTACTAGGTGGTACAGTGCTAGGTAATTAACTTTATCTCAATCCTTAAACAACTCTGCAGTGGTAAGAGTGATTAATTCATCCCATTTTGTAGAGAAGGAAACTGAATGTTAGAGGGATGGCATAATTTGTTCATGTTCATATAGGTAGTACATTGGGAAGCAGAATTTGAACACAGATCTTTCTGATTCTAGAGCTTTGTGTTCTTCTACCTTGCTATGATGTTAAGTAATTAGTTTTAACGTGCCACTTAAGTTTAAAGCCTTAAGTAGTCCTTTTAAGAAATCTTTTGTTGCTGGTTATTCTCATTTAACACTCCTATTTTAATTTCCAGCTTCAGGTGACCTCACTTTGCCAGAACCGTGGGTCTTCATGAAATAAGAGATTTCATTTGGTTTTTGTTTTGGTTTGGATCCTCTCTAACTTTAGATAGAAATTGCTGTTACGGCAATCACCTACCTCACTATATTCCACTCTCTCTTCTGGATATTGGTACTCAGCCCTTTTTTGAACTGCAAACCTTATTAATAAAATAGTTTTCATTCTTTGAGCATTCCTCTTCTCACCTCCCCCCCGCACCCCCCAACAGCCTACTGACTTTGATGTGGAGCTGAACTGAACCACTCTTTTTTTTTTTCTTTTTTTCTGAGACGGAATCTCGCCCTGTTGCCTAGGCTGGAGTGCAGTGGCACAATATCGGCTCACTGCAACCTCTACCTCCCGGATTCCAGCGATTTCCGGCTAATTTTTGTAGTTTTAGTAGAGACGGGGTTTCACCATGTTGGCCAGGCTGGTCTCGAACTCAAGTGATCTGCCCACCTCAGCCTCCCAAAGTGCTAGGGTTACAGGCGTGAGCCACCGTGCCAGGCCCTGAACACTTTTTTTTTCTTTTTTTTTTTTTGAGATGGAGTCTCTTGCTCTTGTCGCCCAGGCTGGAGTGCAGTGGCGCGATCTCGGCTCACTGTAAGCTCCGCCTCCCGGTTTCATGCCATTCTCCTGCCTCAGCTTCCCAAGTAGCTGGGACTACAGGCGCCCACAACCATGCCCAGCTGATTTATTGTATTTTTTAGTAGAGACGGGGTTTCACCGTGTTAGCCAGGCTGGTCTCGACCTCCTGACCTTGTGATCTGCCTGCCTCGGCCTCCCAAAGTGCTGGGATTACAGGCGTGAGCCACCACGCCGGCCCTGAGCCACTCTTTATCAACTTATCTGGGACCCTGAAATGAAATAGGGTGACCCATTTTCTAGCTTTATATGATTTTCTGGCTTCATATGGTTAAGTCTTTTTACCGTTTTTTGTTTGTTTTGTTTTGTTTTGTTTTTGAGACAGGGTCTCTGTCACCCAGGATGAAATGCAGTGGCCCAATGACAGCTTACTCTAGCCTCGACCTCCCAGGCTCAGGTGATTCTCCCACCCCAGCCTCCAGAGTGGCTGGAGCCACAGCCACGTGCCTAACACCTGGTTCATTTTTGTATTTTTTTATAGAGACGGGGTTTTACCGTGTTGCCCAGGCTGGTCTCACGCTCCTGGACTTGACCAGTTCACCCTCCTTGGCCTTCCAAAGTGCTGGGATTATAGGCATGAACCACCATGCCCAGCTTTTGAAAAACCTGTATAATAAAAAGTTTGGACTAATGTTCTTTGAGCCCTTAAAAAAATGCTATTCAATTTAAAAAAAAAACCTATAGTGTCTTATAACTCCAAATCCCATACTGTCACCCAACTGGTCTGCCCTGGTGACCACCATTTCCTGACAAACATTCAAATAACTCCTGAGGAATTGAAGAAATTCACATTTATGACCCAGTGACACTGGCCTTGTCTCAGTTCCTATAGTGTGCCGAAGGCCAAGTTTTGAGATAAACAGAAAATCACAAAAACTCATGTCAGGTGGTTCTTCCATGGCCCCAGTGTGAGCAGACAGTATTTTCCTTGAGGAGAAATACTAATTTGGTGGGGGTAAGGTAGGGAGTTAGTTTAAGGATTAATCAAGAGAACTATACATATGCTATTTAGGTTGAGGGAAAAGATCAGAGTAGGCATGGGCAACGCCTAGACTCAATCAAGTTACCTATCAAGCAAGCTGACATATTCAGACAAAGCAAGACTCCATCTCAAAAAAAATAAATAAATAAATAAAAAGAATTCCTTCATTATTTTGTCATGCTTTAAGGCCCAGGACAGGCCTAGGCAAAAGTTTTGATGGCCTTTTGTTACATCCCAGCCTTTGTATAAGGGCACTGGCTTTTAGTATTTAACTTCATTCAGTCATTACTGAAACAGTTGTTATGGAAGTCTGCATTAGTGAGACCTGGCCTGCCACAGGAGGTTGCAGTGAGCTGAGATCGTGCCACTGTACTCCAGCCTGGGCGGCAGTGTGAGACTCTGTCTCAAAAAAGAAAAATGATGCAGAAAGATTTGTTTGACACAGAGTGGGCATAAACTTTCAATTTGTCAAAAACATAGTATCTGTGAAGTACAATAAAATGTAGTGCAATAAAATGAGGTATGCTTGGATAGCAAAACATCATGTTGTACCTAGTAAAGGTATACAATTTTTATTTGTGAATTATACCTCAGTAAAGCTGGACAAATGAACTGTATTTGCAACATGGTAGGAATATATGACATTGGACATTAATGCAAATGGAATTTTCAGTGCCATGGTGAAAATGTTATACCACTGAACAAAAAAAAAGCAGTGTAAAATGAAGTAAAATGTGAAAATCCCTAATAAATGCAGAAATATGAACTGCTTATCCAAAAGAGAAAAGTCTTTTGAGTTCCTCAAGAAGATTCTCTCTTTGGATGCTGGGCGCGGTGGATGCCGGGCACCTGTATCCGAGCACTTTGGGAGGCTGAGGAAGATGGATCACTGGAGGCCAGGAGTTCAAGACCAGCCTGTCCAACATGGTGAAACCCTGTCTCTACTAAAAATACAACAATTAGCCGGGTGTGATGGCACGTACCTGTAATCCCAGCTACTCGGGAGGCTGAGGCACAAGAATTGCTTGAACCTGGGAGGCAGAGGTTGCAGTGAGCCGAGATTACGCCACTGGAGTCCAGCCTGGACCACAGAGTGAAACTCCGTCTCAAAAAAAAAAAAAAGAAAGAAAGAAAGAAAAAAAAGAAGGTTCTCTCTTTGGGCACTCCTTTTCAACATATTCAGCATAAATGAATTAATGATACCATTTTTACTAGGTGAGTGTGTTTGGGCAAGTTGCTTCAGTGCTCATTCTCTTGGTTTCCTTTTTTTTTTTTTTTTTTTTTGAGACAGGGTCTTTCTCTGTCACCTAAGCTGGAGTGCAGTGGAGTGAACATAGCTCACTGCAGCCTCCAACACCTAGCCTCAAGAGATCCTCCTGCTTCAGTCTCCCAAATAGCTGGGACTACTGGCATGTACCACCATGCCTGGCTAGTTTTTAATTTCTCTTTTTTTGTAAGCACAGGGTGTTGCTATGTTGCCCAGGATGGTCTTGAACTACTGGGCTCAAGTGATCCTCCCACCTCAGCCTCCCAAAGTTTTGGATTACAGGCATGAGCCATGGTACCTGGCTGTCTTTTGCTTTCCCTATCTGTAAAAACTGAGGATAATAACAGTACCCTTACAAAGTTGGTGGAAGAATGATATTAGTTAATACAAATGAAGTGCTAACAAAGAGAGCTTTGGAACACAGCAAGTACTTGTTAGGTATGGCTATTGTCATCAACACACTTTTCAAGGCAAACTTGTGGTTTCACCTATCACCTGAGATATATGACTTCTAAGTCCATCAGATCTTCTCTTTTGGTTTTTATTTTTAAATTAATTAAATATTATTATTATTATTATTTGAGACAGAGTCTGCTCTGTCGCCCAGGCTGGAGTGCACTGGCACGATCCCAGCTCACTGCAACCTCCACCTCCCAGGTTCAAGCAATTCTGGTGCCTCAGCCATCCAAAGAAGCTGGGATTACAGGCGTGCACCACCATACCCAGTTAATTTTTGCATTTTTAGTAGAGATAGGGTTTCACCATGTTGGCCAGGCTGGTCTTGAACTCCTGGCCTCAAGCAATCCACCCATCTGGGCCTCCCAGTGTGCTGGGATTACAGGCGTGAGCCATCGTGCCTGGCCCTCTTTTCATTTTAGAGATAGGAATCTCATTCTCTTCCAGAGGCTGGAGTGCAAAGGCATGAACATAACTCATTGCAGCCTCCAACTCCTGGGCTAAAGGGATGTTTCCCCCTCTGCCTTTGGAGTAGCTGGGCCTCAGAACTGTGCCACAACTACTGGCTTCCATCAAGATCTCTGTCCTACCATTTCATCTTCCTACTAGGCTATCCCCACATGGATAGATAAATGGTACCTCAAGTGAAAGAAATCAACTACCTAAAATAGTATTTTCCACTCCAAACTAGATTTTCTTTACATGTCATTTCTGTTAATGTGGGTCACACACACTGGTAAGCTCAGAATCATCTTTTTCTTTTCTTTTATTCACATCCAATATGCTTGAAATAAAACAAAATGCTGTTTTGCCTTTTTTAGAAAGGTAATACTTGTTCATTATATCAAAATTTAGAAAATATGGAAAAACAAAAAGGATAAAAAAGTATCCACAACCAAAATAGCCCAAATTTCCAGTTAAAAATATCAACGCATTTGATATTTGTCCACATAATTAAGACTGTAATGTTTACACAAATGTGAGCATTTAAAATCTAAAAGGCTCTCACTATTAAAAATGTTTTGTTAAATTTTGTTTTAAAAGTAAGATTTTAATATCCAAATTCCCAAAATAGACATTTTTGAAGATTTGGAAAATACAGACGGCTGAAAATCTTTACATTATTACTGTTAAATTTTGGTATGTTCTGTTATTCTGCTAGTGAAATATATATAGATTTGGGGGGGCTATTCCTTTTCCTTTTTTTTTTTTTTTTTTTTTTTTTGAGACAAGTGTCTCACTCTGGTGCCCAGGATGGAATGCAGTGGCGCTATCACAGTTCATTGTAACCTGGAACTCTTGGGATCCTCCCGCCTAGACCTCCCAAAGTGCTGGGGCTACCGGCTTGAGCCACTGTGCCAGGCGAATGGCTATTCCTATATACACAGTTGACCCTTGAATAACATGGGTTTGAACTGCCTGGGTCCACTTATAAGCCGACAGAAAATACAGTATTGGAGGGGCCTGCATATAGAGAGGTCTGACTTTTCCTCTAAGTGTTCCACCCGCAGGACTGACTGCGGGATTTGAGAATGCGCTTTTTTTTTTTTTTTTTTTTAGGAAGTCTTACTCTCGCCCAGGCTGGAGTGCAGTGGTGCGATCTCAGCTCACTGCAACCCTCGCCTCTCAGTTTCAAGCGATTCTCGTGCCTCAGCCTCCCGAGTAGCTGGGATTACAGGGGCCCACCTCCACGCCCGGGTAATTTTTTGTATTTTTAGTAGAGATGGGCTTTAGCCATGTTGGCCAGGCTGGTCTCCAACTCATGACCTCAGGTGATCCGCCCGCCTCAGCCTCCCAAAGTGCCGGGATTACAGGCGTGAGCCACCGCGCCCGGCCCCATTTTAGACATTCTGTACTGGCTATTATGCTCCTCCAAAACTGTCCTCAGACACTTTGCTTTGCCCCTCATTGTTTCAGTACTGTTATTGCAGTTTTTGTTTAAATGAATATTTAACATTTATATAAATATAAGGTAAATATTTTGCATTTGAATTGCCCTTGTTGTGCAGTTTTGTTTTTCCTGGACTGAATAATTGCTTTATTTTTTGGTTTGCTTGTATGTTGTGTTACAACTTGCTTACTTAAACTCAGCAACTTAAACCCTCAAATGTGGTCAAACTGGTCACATAATCCGATCAATTTCAGCTTAAACCATTGATTGATTGATTGATTGATTGATTGTCTGTCTACCTGGAATACCCTTACTAACCGACTTCTCCAACCCAGATTGGTTTTTCTTCCTCTTTGCTACACAGCTGTGCTCTTGGGACTTGCCTTTATCACCAGTTTGAGAATTCCCTTCATCTTTTTTCTGAGTTAGACCCTTTGTTTCTTTTATCTCATGTCGTCTTCATTTACTTTCTTTGTTTTGGTGTAGCATAGTCTCACTTGCTTTGAGGAAAAGTGGATGAGAGGTTTTTTTTGTTTGTTTTTGTTTTGGGACAGAGTCTTGCTCTGTTGCCGAGGCTGGAGTGCAGTGGCATGGTCTCAGCTCACCACAACCTCCGCCTCCCGGGTTCAAGCGATTCTCCTGCCTCAGCCTCCCGAGTAGCGGGATTACAGGTGTGCGCCACCATGCCCGGCTAATTTTTTCTATTTTTAGTAGAGATGGGATTTCACCATACTGTTCAGGCTGGTCTGGAAACTAATGGTATGTCTTTAAAACATCTTTACTTAATTTAGTTGATCACTTGGTTATCGAATTCTGAGTTTGAAATAATTTTTTTCGCAATTTTGAAAGCATTGCTCCATTTTCTAGAAGTTCTGTTGTTAGGAGTCTGATGAGAGTCTTGTTCTTGGTAACAAAGGTTTTCTGGAAGTGTCCTTTCAATTGGGAAACTCATTTCTTTCAGTTCTGTAGCATTTCTTGTATTATTTCTTTGACCATTTCTTACCCTTTTTTTTAATGATGTTTACCTGAAAGCTGGAGTTTCTCTAATTTTTCTCTTATTCTCCTCTTTTGTTTGTTCTGCCTTTTGAGAGATTTCCTTACCCTTATGTTCCAGGGGAAGAAGATTGGGGAACTCATGGTTCAGTATCTAGACTTTTCCTCATTGTCCTGTATAATCACGGCCTTCACCCTTCTTGGGACTCCACAGATTTGGAGCTGATCAGATGGGTTTGTTGAGAACAGCAGCTTTTTTGGAGGATTTTAGGGGGAGGGAAATTCATTTGACTGTGCAAGATGGGTGACAGAGCGAGACTCCGTTTGAATTAAAAAAAAAAAAGAGAAATTTAGAACTGCATAATGAAAAAGTAGGCCACAAATGTTAAGTTTTGGAC
Source organism: Pan troglodytes (assembly GCF_028858775.2). Taxonomy (NCBI): domain Eukaryota; kingdom Metazoa; phylum Chordata; class Mammalia; order Primates; family Hominidae; genus Pan; species Pan troglodytes. The sequence goes on from NC_072410.2 coordinate 35,714,405, forward strand.
ACTTACAATTACATCTCTATCTTACTGTGCAAGATAGCGATGATGTGGCATCTCTTAGGGTCTTACTGTTCCTGTTTTCAGCCCTGTATCAGTTCTTGATATTTGGCAGCTTAAGTGAATTCAGGTATTTGCTTATAGTGACATCTGCTGTCATGTAAAGAAGTACTGCTTGAATCAGATATTGTCCTGTTTACATAACATGGGCTGTGCTCCTTCCTAGCTGTATATCTTTAAACAAGGCATTTGCCTGCTTGAGCTTTAGTTCCCTTGTAAAGTAAGCAGGTTAGAGGCAAAAGATCATACAGAAGAATAATTTGTAAAGTTGTTTAATTATCTTAAGATTGTCTACTTTAATAACATAGTTGGAAGCAAAGAAGGTAATGGAATTATTTTTCTATTATGTTTTGGCATTGTACCTTGAATCTATTTCTTCATTTTGAAAAGGGGGAACTGGCCGGGCTCGATGGCTGAGACCTGTAATCCCAGCACCTTCGGAGGCGGAGGAAGTCAGATTACAAGGTCGAGAGAGCGACACCATCTGGCCAACATGGTGAAACCCCATCTCTACTAAAAATACAAAAATTAGCTGGGCATGGTGGCGTGCGCCTGTAGTCCCAGTTTGTACCCGGGACGCAGAGGTTGCAGTGAGCTGAGATCGAGCCACCGCACTCCAGCCTGGCGACAGAGCAAGACTCCATCTCAAAAAAAAAAGGAAGCGGGGAACAAGCCTTGTTCCTTTATGTGCTGTCCTGACTGTTGTGTATTATTTTTGTTAAGATTGCTATAGTTCTTTTTTTTTTTTGAGATGGAGTCTTGCTCTGTCGCCAGTGCTGGGATTGCAGGTGTTAGCCTGGCATTGAGCAACGTTTTGTAATTTAAGCATACAAGTCTCTCACCTCCTTGTTTACATTTATTCCCAGGCATTTTTTTCATTTAGATGCGATTGTAAATGGAATTGCTTTCTTAATTTCCTTTTCTGATTGTTCGTTGCTGGTACAGTAGTCCCTTCTTATCCACAGTATTGCCTTACGTGGTTTTACTTACCTGCGTCACCTGTGGTCCAAAAATATTGAATGGAAGATTATATAAATAAACATTTCATGAGTTTTAAATTGCAAACAGTTCTGAATAACATGATAAAAATCTCACAGCCTCCTGCTCCGTCCTACCCAGGACACGAATCATCCCTTTGTCCAACATATTCATGCTGTATGTGCTCCCCACCCGCTAGTTACATACTAGCCATCTCAGTTATCAGATCAGTTGTTGGAGTATTGCAGTGCTTGTGTTCAAGTAACCCTTATTTTATTTAAAATGGCACCAAAGAGCAAGAATAGCGATGCTGGCAGTTCACATATGCCAGAGAGAAGCCATATAGTGCTTCCTTTAAGTGAAGAGGTGAGTTTTTGACTTAGGAAAGAAAAAAGATCGTATACTGGGGTTGCTAAGATCTACGGTAAGAACAAATCTTTTGTCCATGAAATTGTGAAGAAGGAAAAAGAAATTTGTGCTAGTTTTGTTGTGACACCCCAAACTGCAAAAGTTACAGCCACAGTGTGTGATAAGTGCTTAGTTGAGATGGACAAGACATTAAATTTGTGGGTGGAGGACACAAACAGGAAACATGTTTCGATTGATGGCAACCTGGTTTGATACTATTCATCGTTTTGGACATTCACTGGGGTCTTGGAATTTCAAAAATAAGATGTTTGAGTAGCTGTATACTCTTTATCACATGGATGGAACATACTTTGGTTGTATCAGCTTTTTTTTTTTTTTTTTTTTTGAGATGGAATCATTCTGTTGCCCAGGCTGGAGTGCAGTGGTGCGGTCTCGGCCCACTGCTGCCTCCCGGGTTCAGGCGATTCTTTGCCTCAGCCTCCCAAGCAGCGGGGATTACAGGCGTGTGCCACCATGCCCAGCTAATTTTTGTATTTTTAGTAGAAAGGAGGTTTCTGCATGTTGGCCAGGCTGGTCTCGAACTCTTGGCTTCAAGTGATCCACCCGCCTCAGTCTCCGAAAGTGCTGGGATTACAGGTGTGAGCCACCGCACCCAGCCTGGTGTGCATCAGCATTTTGGACTTTGGAGTTTACGTAACCAAGGAGCCAGGCTGTGGACCTTGTTTATTACTTGAAGAATTCAATATTTATTTCTGCCTTTTTGACTCCTTGACTGTAAAATACTGATCTGATCTGTAGAGAGAACAGTACATGTACTATTAAGGCACAGGGAATCCTCAGTGCCTTAATAGATCCTAAGTACTTACTTATTCTTTCCCATAGAGGCTTACACATGGTAGGAGAAGAGATTTCTGGAATACCTTTCCTCCCCAAAGAAAGCTGGTTTCTTTTGTTTGTTAAGTGAGAGAGTGGTACCACAGGGTTTCCAAGATTTCCAAGGCTGATGAAAATTCTTAACTTCTGTTGTCTGCTTGTCTTGCTTTCTTGAATTTATTTTTTGTATGTTATGTATTTATTATTTAGAGACAGGATCTCCCTGTGTCACCCAGGCTGGAGTGCAGTGTCACAGTCATAACTCACGGCAGTGTCAACCTCCTGGGCTCAAGTGATTCTCCTTCCTTGGCCTCCTGAGTAGCTAGGAACACAGGCACGCTCCACTATGCCTGGCTATTTTTTTCCCCCTGGAGACAGGATCTTGTTGTGTTGCACAGGCTGGTTTCAAACTCTTGGCCTCAAAGCTAGCCTCCCACCTTGGTCTCTGAAAGTGCTAGAATTAAATAGAATTAAAGGTGTGACCAACTGCACCCAGCTTATTTATGATGACGATGATGATGATGTTTGGGAGATGGAGTCTCTGTCGCCCAGGCTGGAGTGCGATGGCACGATCTCAGCTGACTGCAACCTCTGGCTCACTGCAACCTCCACCTCCTGGGTTCAACTGATTCTCATGCCTTAGCCTCCCGAGTAGCTGGGATTACAGGCACCCGCCATCATGCCTGGCTAATTTTTCTATTTTTGTAGAGACAGAGTTTCACCATGTTATAACGCCAGGCTGGTCTCAAACGCCTGACCTCAGGTGATCCGCCCACTTCGGCCTCCCAAAGTGCTGGGATTACAGGCATGAGCCACTGCACCCAGCTCTATTTTTTTGTTTTGTGATAGGAAATTATAAAACATGGAATTATGCATTTGTCAGGCTTTAAAAAAAACTTCTAAGTGAATGAAAATGGCATATTTGAACATAAACTTAGGGCAGATTTTTACTACTTTTGAAAAAATGTTGGAAAATATTTCTGTATGAAACGTAAAACAACTTTTAATTTTTTTTAGAAGTCAACGAGAGGATTCTATTTTGCAAAGCTGTATTATGAAGCTAAAGAATATGATCTTGCTAAAAAGTAAGTACAAACTGTAACATGTATTCTTTTTTTTAAAATCAATGCCTTTTCTCATTTTCTTCTTTGAAATAGGTAAAAATATGTTCTTAGTAGTTCTTCCTAAGTGTATTCTGGAATAAGGGATTTATCACTCAGACTGATGCTAAGGACCAGCCTAGATTCCATTGAGATTGAAACCGTAATTAGTGTTTTCTGCATGCTGCTGCTTTATACCAAGGGCAAGAAATTGTTTGGCTTAAAACACTTTTTCTAAAAATTGTCTTCTGTTGGAGTAAAAGAGGACCATGCCTATATCTTAATTTGTTTTTGGTTAGATATCTGATACCTTAATCAGATGGAAAATAGCAATGAATAAAAAACTGTAATTGTAAGGCAGGAGAATAGCTTGTATAAAAGATCTTTAATTGACACAATATGTGATGCTCTAAGGCTCTATCCTAGGGATAAGAAGCTTGGTGATTCTGATTTCCTGACTGGGAGTGGATTAAAGCAGGAAATTAAGAGGGAGGCAGACTTTTTTTTTTTTTTTTTTAAGGAAAAAATGATTTTTACTTGTCAACAAATCCATTTTGACCAAATTAAAACTTGTGCTATCTAGATGCTTCTGTGTTTAGATTTGCTGTTTGTTCATCAGGATATGCTCATTTTCCTCTTTGTTAAAATGGCCAAGGATTAGAAGTCAGTGTCTAGTTTCAGTTCTTCCCTTAATTAATGGGAAAGATTGTTTTAATTTCCTATTTTAGGCAGTATCTGTCTCTCTTGCTCAGGCTGGAGGGCAGCAGCTAGCTCCATCTTTGCTCACTGTAACCTCTGCCTTCTGGGCTCAAGAGATCTTCCCACCTCAGCGCCCCGAGTAGCTGGGGGTACAGATGAGCACCACCACACCTGGCTAAGGTTTGCATTTTTTGGTAGAGACAGGTGTCACTATGTTGCCCAGGCTAGTCTTGAACTTCTGAGCACAGCAGTCTGCCTGCCTCGGCCTCCCATACTGTTGGGACTACAGGTGTGTGTTACTGCTCCCAGCTGGGAGGCAGGCTTTTAAAGGCATCCAAAGGAAGATGGAAATGTTGGTAAGAAAGGAAAATGGTGGTACATAAATTATGTAACTAGCAGCACTGTGACTGTTAACTCTTGTACCTTTTTACTGTGAGACTTTAATCCCTTAGTTTGGGTCTGGCCTAATTTCTCTGATGGTAATACTGTCAAGGAACCTAGAGGATATTTACTTATTTTAGTTGTTACTTGATTTGAGAAATGGAAATTTCCTGTATTTGGTACTGTAATTAGTAATTTGTCTTCTGTTCGATTTTAGCTGGATATAGTACTGTTAGAAATTACTTTCTTGCTTAAAGGGTAAGTGTATTTCCCTTTGTTGTTTGGGAAATTGTTGCTGTTTGGTATTTTGCATTATGATAACTTTAAAAATGTTTACTATAATCACTTCTAATTTATTTGCAAAACTGTTAGTGCTTTATTAAAATGTGATCAGGAAGAAAAAGCAATTTATATGTTCATTTCTTATGCATGGATAACACTGGAGAAAAATTTGGTAAATGTGACATTTAATGGTAAAATGAGTATGTGGTCAACTCTATGTACGTGTTTTTAAGTATTACCCATTTCTTTCTATGAATACTTCTGAGTTATCTGCATAAATAGTGGTAGTTTTGAGTAACAATATAAACGAGTTTAGTGGTTGCTTTGGTTTAAGATGTATTCTTCGGTTAGCATTTAAAAGTACAGTTCTAAGTTTAATTTACTTTTGTATTGCTTTTGAAAAACAGATACATATGTACTTACATTAATGTGCAAGAGAGGGATCCCAGAGCTCACAGATTTCTGGGTCTTCTTTATGAATTGGAAGAAAACACAGAGAAAGCCGTTGAATGTTACAGGGTAAGTTATAGGATTCAAATATAGCCTTTGCATAGGCAAACACATGATGCCCAGAGAAATTTATATAAGTAAGTCAAATATATTTTATGAATATCATAAAACAGGCATTGGTATCATAGTACAATTATGTGACACAGCTTGGAACAGATTTAGAATTGTTTAACACCTATAAATTGTAAGTCTAACACGGTCAGAAATGGTGTTCTTTTGTGTTTTTTGCATTCAAATGACACAAATATAATTTTTATTTGATTCGTTTCCAGAAAATTCCAAGACACTTTTATTTTAACACCTTTGATGTAACATGTTTTCTCTAGAAGTAGAATTTTTTAAGGGTTGGAGTGATAATTTTTAACCTTTATATATAAGTATATATACTCCTACATACATACATACAATTTATTTACTAATCTTTAATTTCTTTTCTGATATTAGTGTTCAGTGGAATTAAACCCAACACAAAAAGATCTTGTGTTGAAGATTGCAGAATTGCTTTGTAAAAATGATGTTACTGATGGAAGAGCAAAATACTGGGTTGAAAGGGCAGCTAAACTTTTCCCAGGAAGTCCTGCAATTTATAAACTAAAGGTAAACATACAAAACATAAAGGGAGAAAACTTAAGACATAACCATTTCTAATATTTGGAGTTTAAATTACTTTTCAATAGCAAACCTTAAGCCCAGGTGTTTGTGTTTCCTTTAACATTTTTCTTTTAAAAAGTGTATTAAAACCTTTCTGAGCATCTGCTGTCTTATTAGGCATTGTTATACTTTATAAGTGACATCTCATTTACCCTTCTGGAATAATTAATATTTTAGGGATTTTACAGTTTAGTAGCTGTAAACTAAGTAGAGCTAAGATTTACATTAAGTTCTGTCTGGTATACAATTTTTGCTTCATTAAGTGAAAATTACCTACAGGATGACAATTTAGGGATATTTTAAAGAAGAGTTTTCTAATAACTATTGTCTGAAAGTAGAAGGGATTGTATTTTGAGATAGTAAAGTTTTCAAGCAAAAGATAAAAGGTGGTTTCTCTAGTATGTAAGACGTAATTACTAAAAATGGTAGGAAGTTCTTGCTAGTGTGTTGACTGGTCCTGATATTCTTTATAGAGCAAAATATAGTTTACTAAGTAACTGTTCTGGAGAAAATCTACACAAATATGTTTGGCAAACATTTAAAATGTATATTGTAATGTTTTATATATTAATGTATACTTTATTGTGTATGTACAATATAAAATTATAAATGTATATTTGCCTTTAGCCTCCTCCTACCCCCGTTATATATGTTTCTGATAGAAATTTTAAAAATTTTAATTTTGAAATAATTATAGATTTTTTTGCACAGGAAGTTGCAAAGATAGCACAGAAAGATCCTATATGCTACTTCATTTTTCCCCAGTGCTTATACAGGTTGAGCATTTAAAATCCGAAATCCTAAATGCTCCAAAATCTGAAATTTTTTGAGCACTGACATAATGCTCAAAGAAATGCTCATTGGAAAATTTTGGATTTCAGATTTTCAGATTTGGGATGCTCTGCCTGCTAAGTATCCTGCAAATATTCCAAAGTCTGAAAAAATTCAAAATCTGAAATACTTCTGGTCTCAAGCATTTTGGATAAGGGATACTCAACCTGTTTAACCCGACCAAAGCACAATATCAAAATCAGGAATTTTGACATTGGTACAATGTGTATGTATAGTTTTCTTTCATTTTATCACGTGTAGATTCATACCACCACTGCTGTCAAGATACAGAACTACTCTATTACCACAGAGATCTTCCTCATGCTGCCCCTTTTGTAGTCATGCTATTTACTTCTCTTCACTATGCCTGACCTCTGGCAACCATTAATCTGTTCTCCATCTTTATACTTTGGTGATTTCAAAATGTTATGTAAATGTCATCATAAAATGTGTGACTTTTTTTTTCTTTTTTCATTGTTTTTGAGACGGAGTCTCGCTCCGTTGCCCAGGTTGGAGTTCACTGGCGCAATCTCGGCTCACTGCCACCTGCGCCTCCCAGGTTCAAGCAATTCTCCTGCCTCAGCCTTCCGGGTAGCTGGGACTACAGGCACATGTTACCGCGTCCCGCTTATTTTTGTATTTTTAGCAGAAATGGGGTTTTGCCATGTTGGCCTGGCTGGTCTCGAACTCCTGACCTCATGTGATCTGCCCACCCCAGCCTCCCAAAGTGCTAGGGTTACAGGCGTGAGCCACTGCGCCCAGCCAAGCATGTGACCTTTTGAGGTTGGCTTGTTCAGTCAGCATAATACCATTTGTGATCCATATTAAGTTTTGTATATCCATAGTTGGTTCCTTTACTTCTGAGTAGTATTTCATGGTCCACAATTTAACCATTCACTTTTTTTATTTTTATGTTTTTGAGACAGAGTCTTGCTCTGTCGCCCATGCTGGAGTGCAGCGGTGCTATCTCGGCTCACTGCAACTTCTGCCTCCCGGGTTCTCAGGTGATCCACCCACTTTGGCCTCCCAAAGTGCTGGGATTACAGGTGTGAGCCACTGTGCCCAGCCTTAACCATTCACTTTTGAGGGGCATTTTGGTTATTTCTAGGTTTTGGCTATTGTTCAACTGCTATGAACAATCATGTCCAGATTTTTGAAGCTGAAAAAGCATTGAAGATGCTTCCAAAGATAAATATTACTGATAAGTTTTTCTCCCCAGTAATAAGCAGCTGGATTTTAAATATTAGACTAAAACGTGAGGTCTAATTGTGCAGATTTCTTTACTCTCTTAGGTGTTATGCCTCAAACATAACTCCCATATTGGGCGTGGCAATCCAGTTAATCTGGTGTCAGTAGTGTTAAAGAACATATGTAATGGCAGGAGATTGTTTTCTTGCAGTGTAACAAGTTAGATACTTTGAAGCACTCTTTAAAGATTTTCTTTAATAACTTGAAGGCACTGTTACACCTTTCCTGTATCAGATTTTTTTTTTTTTTTGGAATTGAAATCCATGAGATTTATAATTGTCATGCAAAGTAATTCCATTTCTCCTAAAATTTAAGGCTTGCTAAGGTAAACAGTTTCTAACATTTGTTTAATGAATGAGAGTATTACTGTTGAGAAGGCTTTTTCTCTCAAGTATGAGATAGAACTTTTTAAAAGCACTCATAGTGGTTTTTAAAAAAATGTTTAACATAGAGTCAAAGACTAGGGCTTTTGCAATAGGGAGAGACCAGGGTATCATCCATCTCATCCAGAAGAGGAGAAATTGATAAAGGAGAGAGGGGAATGAAATACAGAGTACTAATGGGCGGCTTGGTCTTGAGAGCTGGGGAAAGACGAGTTTAAGTAGGTAAGGTAAAATGGAATTTATATGTGATAGCATCAGGTTTCTCAGTGAAGGATGAATCTAGGTTATAAGTTGAAAGTGAGGGTCAAAGGAAGGTATGGGGAAGTTGAGGAAATAGGAGGAGGTGTGAAGTGTCAGGGAGTGGAGAAAGTGAGTCTGTTAGTACTAAAATGGTATTTTGTTTTAGGCAGCACCAGTTTGATGGTTGAGATAATGCAAATGAAATCAGTTAACTTGGGGTTATGATTTCCCAAGTCTAAGCACACAGAAACCAGTTGGGAGGGTTCTGAGGAAAAGAGGGAATTAGTTGAAGGGATCTGTAAGCAAACAGTAATTATGGATATAAGGGATTATAGCATTTTTTGCCTGACAGAAGAAAGTGTGTGTATTTATATGTGTTTACAGGTGTTTAAAACTTAATGATGTTATTGTCTTGAAGGGAACTTGTCATCTGGTGGAGAAGTATATTTCTGAAAGTAAGGGTATGTAGGCCCTCAGTGAGGTGGAAGAATAAGAAGGATGGTATGGTGGTTTCGGTGGTATGACCAAAATGCAGATTTTGAAGACCTGTGTCAGTGGCAAGGGGATGGTTGAGGTTGGAGTAGAGGATAACATCACTGGAGATGAGGTGATTAAGGAACTGAGTAGTCAGCCTGGGCAACACGGCAAGACCCCATCTCTACAGAACGTTAAAAAAAATTAGCCGGGCATGGTGGTGCATGCCTATGGTCCTAGCTTCTTGAGAGGCTGATGGAAGAGCATCGCAAATGAGAAGCGAGTGGCCACAAACCCTACTTCCTCTCCTTGTATGTAAGTTCAGAGAGAAAAAGCCATCATGGTAGTGGGGGTTATCCTGAGATGATACTGTCTTCATTTAAGGTCAGGAAGTGATGACAGTGCTTTGAGATGATGATGAAAGTAACAGAACAGTGGGAGGAGAGGGGATGTGGGATTGAGTCAGATTTAAGGAGATACAGAGCAGTTTGAGCATAAGGACCTTGTTGCTGAGGATTGACTGGGGAGGTCTAGGCTTCTGGTGGTGACTCAGATGGGCAGGGATGTGTGGCAATAGTCCTGGTAGTCTCTGAAGAGAGTATGAGCTACTGCAGTAATCACAGATGCTTTTCTTCACATATAGTTCTTGAGGCTTAGTTTCTGGGTTGTAAGCAACTCTCAGAAGGGATGAATAAGGTATATAGGATGGTGTTTTTGGTGGCATCATCATAAAACTAGACATAGTGGAATGGTGCTTTTTGGGAGCATGACTTGTTTAAAATTGCACAAGTGTTACTCTAATAATTTTTCTTTTTCCCCTCTAAATAGGAACAGCTTCTAGATTGTGAAGGTGAAGAGGGACGGAATAAACTTTTTGACTTGATTCAGTCAGAACTTTATGTAAGACCTGATGACGTCCATGTGAACATCCGGCTAGTGGAGTTGTATCGCTCAACTAAAAGATTGAAGGATGCTGTGGCCTGCTGCCATGAGGCAGAGAGGAACATAGCTTTGCCTTCAAGTTTAGAGTGGAATTCGTGTGTTGTACAGACCCTTAAGGTAGATAAAAGCTATTGGGTCTTTACATTTCTATGTAGGCAATTAGCATACATCTTTTTGTACTAAAGCAGCAGTGCCCCGCAGGACTTAAATTTCTTTTATTTAGGTAGAACAGTTATAAAATGAAATTTTTACCAGGATCAGTTAAATTTATAATGGGAAAATTGGGGAGATAACTATGATAAATGGATATATTTTTGGTGTTTTCATTTATAAGGTTGATGTAAAAATCAATGTAGTTTCACAAACGTGGTTGGAGTGAGAAAAGGAATTTGTAGGCATAAAATGGTTAATTTCTTAACACTTGATTAAGTTTTGTAACTTACTATTCATTCCACAAAATAGGAATATCTGGAGTCTTTACAGTGTTTGGAGTCTGATAAAAGTGACTGGCGAGCAACCAATAAAGACTTACTGCTGGCCTATGCTAATCTTATGCTTCTTATACTTTCTACTAGAGATGTGCAGGAAAGTAGAGAATTACTGGAAAGGTGCGTTGACTTTGAGGAGAATGCTTTAGTATAAATTGTAGTTTTTCTTTTTGCAGTAAGTTCATTGCTCTAAATTTCTTTACTGAATCATTATTTCTGTAATGTACCTAGGAGTTATAGTTAATACAGTGAACCACTAGGAGGCAATCTTATTTTTCTTCTTTTACGGGGAAGTTCTAATTGGTTTTATATGACTTTCCTTTTTAGAGAACTCTTATAGTTCAAGCTTGATTAAAATTAGCCTTATGGTTAAATACTCAGTTTTGTCATAGTCACGCTTAAAATGAATGTTCTAACTGCTATTTCATATTTTATTTTTTATAATAGTATAATCTTGAGTGAAAATTAAAGTTCATCTGTCATCAGATGGCTAGGTTCACATGTACTAGTATAAGCACTTAGCATCACTGGTATTTCAGAAAATACTGTTTTAGCTAAGAAACAAAATAACTCAACTATGTGATTTACCTTTTTTCCTAAATTTTGATTTTGAAAACCAGTGTCTCCATTTTGAAAATAAATTCCATTGAACAAAAACATCACTTGGATTTGTATAAAGATGTTAGTTTAGAGCAGGGGTTGATTAGAACTTGTGGGCCAAATATGGCCCCTGCCTAATTTTGTTAATATTTATTGGAATGCAGCATGCCTCTGTTTATGTATTGTCTGTGGCTGCTTACATACTACAAGGTTGCAGCAGAGATTGTATGCCTGTAAAGCCAGATTAGTAATCTCCTCCTTTTTGTAGAAAAAGTTTACTGATTGCTAGTTTAGGCTGTCCATTTGTTTGGAAGTTAATTTATTTCCCCATCTGGTATAAGGAAAGAAGTTCATTTCACTGAGTGCAGGGAGTAGGTAATTTTCTTGAAAAAGTACAAAGTGTCCTAAATTGGTAGGGTAAGAGCAGTGTCTAAAAGAACTAACATAACTTTAAGATTATTTTAGAAAACATGTAGGATGTTTTATTTTGTGTTCTTTGTATACTCAAATTTTTTGGTCACAAGTTCCTTTTACATTTTTCTTAAGGACATCAAAGATCTTTGTATGTGGGTTCCTTTTTTTCTTTCTTTCTTTCTTTTTTGTTTTTTTTTTTTTTTTTTTTTTTGAGATGGAGTCTTGCTCTGTCACCAGGCTGGAGTGCAGTGGCACGACCTTGACTCACTGTAACCTCTGCCTCCTGGGTTCAGGCGATTCTCCTGCCTCAGCCTCCCGAGTAGCTGGGACCACAGGTGCACACCACCACGGCCAGCTAATTTTTGTATTTTTAGTAGAGACGGGGTTCAGGATGGTCTCAATCTCTCTTTTTTTTTTTGAGACTGAGTCTTGCTCTCGCCAGGTTGGCATGCAGTGGTGCAGTCTCGGCTCACTGCAACCTCTGCCTCCTGGGTTCAAGTGATTCTCTTGTCTCTGCCTCCTGAATAGGTGGGACTACAGGTGCCCGACACAACACCTGGCTAATTTTTTTTTTTTTTTTTTTTTTTTTGAGACAGAGTCTCGCTCTGTCACCCAGCCTGGAGTACAGTGGCGCAATCTCGGCTCACTGCAAGCTTCACAATTTCCTCTCAATGCTCTGAATAAGAGCTTATCCTCCTGCCTCAGGTTGTTCCCCACCAGGATGCCCCAGGAGGGCCCTGAGGACAGCCCTTGGCCCTCAGAGGGGGAGGCTCAGGAGGGGAGATGACCATGGGGATGGAGTCACTCAGGGGAGAATCTGGACCATGAGGGGGTGACTTGGGGGCCTGAAGGGAGGACACTGAGGAAGATAAAAAGCTGGTGCCACCCTAGGCAGTTTCACAGTGTGGCTTAGGGCGGTGGGTGACAGATGGTTTGTCAGATCAGTTAATCAGGACTCATGGGCCCTTTGTTACCCCCCTTGTGAACCTCCCAGGTTCACGCCATTCTTCTGCCTCAGCCTCCTGAGTAGCTGGGACTACAGGCGCCCACCACCACACTCGGCTAATTTTTTTGTATTTTTAGTAGAGACGGAGTGTCACTTGTTAGCCAGGATGGTCTCGATCTCCAGACCTCATGATCTGCCCTCCTCGGCCTCCCAAAGTGTTGGGATTACAGGTGTGAGCCACCGCGCTCAGCCCACACCTGGCTAATTTTTGTATTTTTAGTAGAAACAGGGTTTCATCATGTTGGCCAGGATGGTCTCGATCTTTTTTTTTTGAGACGGAGTCTCGCTCTGCTGCCCAGACTGGAGTGCAGTGGCGCCATCTCGGCTCACTGCAAGCTCTGTCTCCAGGGTTCACGCCATTCTCCTGCCTCAGCCTCCTGAGTAGCTGGGCCTACAGGTGCCCGCCACCACACCCAGCTAATTTTTTATATTTTTAGTAAAGATGGGGTTTCACTGTGTTAGCCAGGATGGTCTTGATATCCTGACCTTGTGATCCGCCTGCCTCAGCCTCCCAAAGTGCTGGGATTACAGGCATGAGCCACCGCGCCCGGCTGATCTCGATCTCTTGACCTCTTGATCTGTCTACCTTGGCCTCCCAAAGTACTGGAAGGTCTCAATCTCTTGACATTGTGATCCGCCTGCTTTGGCCTTCCAAAGTGCTGGGATTGCAGGTCTGAGCCACTGCACCCGGCCGTATGTGGGTTATTTCTGTCAGTGTTTATTACATTAGAAATTAAAACAAATAAAAAATGTAATCCATTAAAAATGTAATAAGCCCTATTGTGTGTTAATAATAATAGCTTTTTTTTTTTTTTTTTTTTTTTTTTGAGATGGAGTTTTGCTCTTGTTGCCCAGGCTAGAGTGCAACAGTGTGATCTCGGATCACTGCAACCTCTGCTTCCCAGGTTCAAGCGATTCTCCTGCCTCAGCCTCCCAAGTAGCTGGAATTACAGGTGCCCACCACCACGCCTGGCTAATTTTTTGTATTTTTAGTAGAGATGGGGTTTCACCATGTTGGCTAGGCTGGTCTTGAACTCCTGACCTCAGGTGATCCACCTGCCTCAGCCTCCCAAAGTGCTGGAATTACATGTGTGAGCCACTGTGCAGGGCCAATAATAGCATTTTTTATGAAAAATAATTATTTTCCAACAGCAAAAAAGTAGTCAGAAAAGTGTCATTGTTTTTGCATTTTTGTAAATCTTTTTAATGTCTCGCTTAATAGAACATAGCTAGATTCTCATTTACTTCCTCTTTCAGTCTGTAAAACTATTACATGTCATGAAGCCTCTAGAAAACTCAGCTCAGCGGGTCGCGGTGGCTCAGGCCTGTAATCCCAGCACTTTGGGAGGCCGAGGCGGGTGGATCACGAAGTCAGGAGATCGAGACCATCCCAGCTAACAATGGTGAAACCTTGTCTCTACTAAAAATAGAAAAAATTAGCCGGGCATGTTGGTACGCACCTATAGTCCCAGCTGCTCGGGAGGCTGAGGCAGAAGAATCGCTTGAACCTGGGAGTCAGAGGTTGCATTAAGCCAAGATTGTGCCACTGCACTCCAGCCTTGTGACAGAGGGAGATTCTGTCTCCAAAAACAAAAACAAAAAAACTCAGCTCTACATACATGAGAAAATGAGTATGTAATATATAAATATTTTTTGGTATTATTGTAAAAGTAATTTTAACTTCATGGATCCCCTGAAGGGGTTTTTGAGCACCCTCAGAGATCTTCAGACCTCATTTGCTCTGGTTGCTTTATTGTAAGCCACTTTAAAATCATGCTTCACGTTTAAGTGTTTGCTTTTTGCTTTTACTTTTCTTCCAAAGTGAGGATTTGGAGAAACATTAGGATTTAGAAGAACTAATTTAGAATATAGATTACAAATAATAGGCCAGGCATAGTGGCTCATGCCTGTAATCCCAGCACATTGGTAAGCTGAGGTGGGCGGATCGTGAGGTCAGGAGTTCGAGACCAGCCTGGCCAACATAGTAAAACCCTGTCTCTACTAAAAATATAAAAAAAGTTTAGCGGGGCATGGTGGCAGGTGCCTGTAATCCCAGCTACTCAGGAGGCTGAGTCAGGAGAATCACTTGAACCTGGGAGGTGGAGGTTGCAGTGAGCTTAGATCGTGCCATTACACTCCAGCCCAGGCGATAGTGAGAGACTCCATCTCAAAAAAAAAAAAAAAAAGACAATTTATTTAACGCTGTAATGATCTATATAGTAAAAAGAGCAATTACTGTATTGATACTCAAATACCTGTCAGTTATTTACTTATAATTTGGAAATGGTATGTCTAATTTGAGAAATTACAACTGTTAATTAAATAATGAAATTATATGATCAGGAAGAAACTACAAAATAGTCTCCCAACTTTATCCTGGTTTATTTTGAAATGTGCACCTATAATCACTAATCTTATATTTATCCTGTGATTGGAGGGCTGGAAATAACTGGGAATAAGACATCATTTGAGAGGTTAAGCATGAAGTATAGGAAGTATGCAGGATAAAAGTAAGCATTAGATGATTCATAATTTATAACATGGGGAATAAGAATTATTAGAAGTTGAATGTGGAAGATGAAGCTTGAAATAAAATTTTTATTTTCTTTTGAATTAAATGAACCATGATTATTCACAGTGCAGTAAGTGTGTATCATCTGTTTGATATTTTCATATTACAGTTTTGATAGTGCTCTTCAGTCTGCGAAATCTTCTTTGGGTGGAAATGATGAACTGTCAGCTACTTTCTTAGAAATGAAAGGACATTTCTACATGCATGCTGGTTCTCTGCTCTTGAAGACGGGTCAGCATGGTAATAATGTTCAATGGCGAGCTCTTTCTGAGCTGGCTGCATTGTGCTATGTCATAGCATTTCAGGTAAGTCTTCCACTTGTAGGAGCAATTGACATTTCATGGAGTCTTGATGTGTTTTAAATGAAGGTGTGCTCTGGTATGTAATGACAATATGTGGACAAACCTGTGGAATTAAAGTTAAAATGAATTAGTCAATTTGATACAGTGGAAAATAACTAAGTATACACAATACTGGTGAGGCTGGTGAAACAGGGATGTCGAGTGCACTCTTGTCGAAAGCCTGCATTGCCATGATTTGTTTGTAGACAAATTTGAAGAGTTTGATCTTTTTACTCTGCCATTTTTGGGAACATGATAAAGATGTAATCTCATATTATGGGTAAAGCTTGATTCAAAAAGATGTGTTACTTGGACAAAATCCTAATAAGTAGATGTAGGGCAATGGCTTTATAGCCTATGATAGAAGAATATGATTGCAATTTAACATGTTAATTGAAACACATGTATATAACATTTATGACCGTATTGTGTATATGTAACAGTATATCTATTAATCTTTGAAAACATAAAACCTTTTCTTATTTTTTATTTTTTTATTTTTTTTGAGACCAAGTCTCTCTCTGTCGCCAGGCTGGAGTGCAGTGGCATGATCTCGGCTCACTGCAGCCTCCACCTCCTGGGTTCAAGTGATTCTCCTGCCTCAGCCTCCCGAGTAGCTGGGACTACAGGCCCGTGCTACCAAGCCCAGCTAATTTTTTGTATTTTTAATAGAGATGGGGTTTCACCATGTTGGCCAGGATGGTCACAATCTCTTGACCTCGTGATCTACCTGCCTTGGTCTCCCAAAGTGCTGGGGTTACAGGCGCAAGGCACTGTGCCTGGCGTGCCTGGCCTTTTTTTTTTTTTTTTTTTTTTTGAGATGGAGTCTCGCTCTGTCGCCCAGGCTGGAGTGCAGTGGCACGATCTCGGCTCACTGCAAGCTCCGCGTCCCGAGTTCACACCATTTTCCTGCCTCAGCCTCCTGAGTAGCTGGGACTACAGGCACCCGCCACCACGCCTGGCTAATTTTTTTTTGTACTTTTAGTAGAGACGGGGTTTCACCGTGTTAGCCAGGATGGTGTCAATCTCCTGACCTAGTCATCCACCTGCCTCGGCCTCCCAAAGTGCTGGGATTTACAGGCGTGAGCCACCATGCCCGGCCTTTTTTTTTTTTTTTTTTTTTTTTAATGAGCTTGCATAAACTTTTGAAAGGAAAAGAAATAAGCAGTCTTCCAAAAAAGCATTAAACCAGGCTTAGAAAAATGATTAATTTTAGAGAAGGATTTTTTGCTTGGGGAGGGAAAAAAAAGGATTCATTACTTTTAGAGAAGGTCCCTCCTTCTAATATAAATCTTTTTTTCTTTTTGAGACGGAATTTTGCTCTTGTTCCCCAGGCTGGAGTGCAATGGCGCCATCTGGCTCACTGCAACCTCCGCCTCCCGGGTTCAAGCGATTGTCCTGCTTCAGCCTCCCGAGTAGCTGGGATTACAGGCACACGCCACCACGCCCATCTAATTTTGTATTTTTAGTAGAGACGAGGTGTCTCCATGTTGGTCAGGCTGGTCTTGAGCTCCTGAACTCAGATGATCTGCGCGTCTTGCCCTCTCAAAGTGCTGGGATTACAGGCAGTGAGCCAGCATGCCCTGCCTAATATAAATCTTTTTATTTTTATTTGAGACGGAGTCTCGCTGTGTCACCAGGCTGGAGTGCAGTGGCGCAATCTCAGCTCACTGCAACCTGTGTCTCCTGGGTTCAAGTGATTCTCCTGCTTCAGCCTGTCATGTATCTGGGATTACAGGCACACACCACCATGCCTGGCTAATTTTTTGTATTTTTTAATAGAGATGGGGTTTCACCATGTTAGCCAGGATGGTCTCGATCTTCTGACCTCGTGATCCACCCGACTCGGCCTCTCAAAGTGCTGGGATTACAGGTATGAGCCATCGAGCCCGGGCTGTAAATCTTTTAAAAACACCGTTGATAGACAGTTCACATGTTAAGTGCTAATATTTGCTCAGTAGAAACTTCTGTGTTCATAAGGAGTGGATTAGTGAAAATTAATGGATTTAGTGAGGTTCACTAGGTAATACAAACATTAAAAGGTTCTTATAGAAATTCTCAAGTAACTGATAGTTCTTATTTTTATTTATTTTAATTTTTTTTTGAGACGGAGTCTCTCTCTGTCGCCCAGGCTGGAGCACAGTGGCACGACCTCGGCTCACTGCAAGCTCTGCCTCCTGGGTTCACGCCATTCTCCTGCCTCAGCCTCCCGAGTAGCTGGGACTACAGGCACCCACCACCACGCCTGGCTAATTTTTTTGTATTTTCAGTAGAGATGGGGTTTCACCGTGTTAGCCAGGATGGTCTCGATCTCCTGACCTCATGATCCGCCCACCTTGGCCTCCCAAAGTGCTGGCATTACAGGCATGAGCCACCGCGCCCTGCCAATAGTTCTTATTTTTAATGGAAACTTTAAAATTTATCTGTCTGTGTGTCTATTAGAGTCTTGCTGTGTCACCCAGGCTGGAGTGCAGTTGCGTAATCGTAGCTCACCGTAACATTGAACTGGGCTCGAGCTTCCCAGAGTGCTGGGATTATAGGTGTGAGCTACTGCGCACAGCCTAAATTTTTTTGATATGTAGTTTTGGGAGGCAGAGTCTCACTCTTGCTCTGGCTGGAGTGCAGTGGCATGATCATAGCTCACTGCATCGTCGAACTCCTGGGCTCAAGTGATCCTCTCCTGCTTCAGCCTCAGCTCAGTAGCTGGGACTACAGGTGCCTGCCACCATGCCTGGCTACATTGTTAAATTTTTTGTAAAGAACAAGGTCTTGCTATGTTTCCCAGGCTGGTTGGTCTTGAACTCCTGGCTTCAAGTGATCCTTCTGCCTTGCCCTCCCAAAGTGCTGAGATTACAGGTATGAGCCACCACACCTGACTGTGAACTTTTAATCATAATAAGTTAGTTTCCCTCTTAATCCATTCACTCAGGTCTCCTTTCCTAGATGACAGCTACTGTTAGGAGTTTCTTGGGTGTTCAGAAATATTTTTTGCACATGCAAATGTGCAATACATTCTTTCTCTGCTTTTAAAAAATATTGTGCCTCAATGTGGGTGTGCTTTACCTATTGCCAGATGCCTTGCTTTTCTAAATGTTTCTTCATTGTTCCACTTCAGCACAGAGACACCTACCTCAGTCTTTATTAACTACCACATATTTGTGTAGAATGAATATATAACAGAAACATCTTAGATGCTTGTATTTTATTTGATCAGTTTATTTTAAAGCTTAATGATCAAATGATTATAAGCATAAAATGTAGGTTATGTGCTGGCATTTGGGTATTTAAGAATTGGCTAACTTTTATGGCAAGATTTTCAGACTCTTAATCAGAGGAATACTGTGGTTCTAGTAAGTACATCTGCATTGCAGCTAGGTAGTTAACAAAGTATCTTGAAACCTTTTAGTTAAGAGGAGGAAATAGCCAGGCGTGGTGGCTCATGCCTATAATCTTAGCACTTTGGGAGGCTGAGGCGGGCGGATCACTTGAGGTCAGGAGTTTGAGACCATCCTGACCAACATGGTCAAACCCCATCTCTACTAAAAATACAAAAATTAGCCACGCCTGGTGGCAGGTGCCTGTAGTCCCAGCTACTTGAGAGGCCGAGACAGGAGAATTGCTTGAAACCAGGAGGCGGAGGTTGCAGTGAGCCAAGATCGTGCCACTGCAGCACTGCAGCCTGGCAACAGAGCGAGACTCCATCTCAAAAAAAAAAAAAAAAAAAAAAAAGGAAATAGTGAATTGAGATGATTTGATTGAGTGGATTCACAACTAATTAACTGGTCACAAATTCAACTGTTGAATAATTTTGTAAAAGAGGCCGGGTTTATGAATTGAGGTCAGTTTGAAAACAAAAAGAATGATGTCAACATTTTGTTTCTTATTTTGTGTGCTCTTTTCAACATATAGATGACAAACTTTGACATGATGTTTAGAAAACTTGTGAGTAAAAGGATAGGTGATACGAATATTTCTAAAATTCAAAATCAGAAGCTTTTAGGTTCATAAATCATATATTTTGAAAAATGAGCATATTTGGAAAGAATTATATATACATGGTTTAAAATTCTGGCGGCTCTTAAGAATATGCTATGAAGACTCCTTTCTGTTCCCTAGTTATTTACTTTCTCCACCCCCAAAGAAACTAATGTTATTGCTTTCTTGTGTGTTCTTCAGGAAATGTTTTATGCATCTCCAAGTAAACACACATATATCCCCTGTCTTTAAAAGAAGGAGGAAAACATTTGAACATTGCATTTACTTTATTTCCATTAACTGTATTTTGGAGATGTTTCCATGTCAGTATATAAAAAGGGCATTCTCATTAGTTTGGATGCTTGCATATTATTCCATTGTATGGATGTACTGTAGTTTTGGAGTTTTTAAAACCAGGGTCCTAAAGCCAGGACATTAGCTTGCTTTTACTTTTTTTTTTAATGCTACTTCAAGTAATTTAGCAATGATTAACTTGTGCCATGAATTCCTGAAAGAATTGCAGTATCAAAGTATATCTGTGCATTTATAATTTTTAGAGCTGTTGCCAAATATCTAACCCTAAAGAGGTTGTATCAAATTACATTTCCACCACCAATTAAGAAAGTGGTGATAGAATTAAAAGCCGATGCTCTAGTCACCCATATAGTTACTTTTGGCATGTTTCTAGTAAGCGGGCATTGCCTATGACTGGACGTTTTCAGTGATGGACATTCATTACTTTTCAAGATAGCCCAGTGCATCTTTAGGTGGTTTGGCTCTTGGTACTTCCTTATATAGAATAAAAATATTCTTCAAGCCTTCTACCTGTTGGTCTTGTTTCTTCTTTTGATGATTTCTTTTATAAAATAATTTTAATATGTGAAGGCAGCTGTCACGTCTTCCCTTCGCCATTCTATTCATCATGCTTTTTTTTTTTCATAGGTTATTGCATTAGGATCTCTTTAATTTCCTGGTTGTCCCATTTATTCTAGTGCTATCCCCTATTATCCATACTCTGAAAATGTGTTATCTACAATGTGGCATTTCCAAGTGTCATTTCACCTGTACTTTTTAAAGTAGGGTGTCATATCTACTCAAATAGGACAACATCTGCTGTTGTCCTATTTATGCAGGGTAGAAAAGTAATGTAATTAAATTTTCCATTTCTCTGAATGTAACATGAATATGCTTTTAGTAGAAACTAATTTCTCAGAGCTGCTCTGTGTATGCTTTTTTTTTTTTTCTTTTGTTGGAGATAGGGTCTCACTCTGTCGCCCAAGCTGGAGCACAGTGGCATGATCATGGCTCACTGCAGCCTTGACCTCCTGGATTTAAGTGATCCTCCTGCCTCAGCCTCCTGAGTAGCTGGGACCACAGGTGTGTGCCACCACGCCTGGCTAATTAAAAAAAACTTTTTTTAGAGATAGGGTCTCACCGTGTTGTTCAGGCTGGTCTTGAACTCTGGGCTCAAGTGATCCCCCCACCTTGGCCTCCCAAAGTGCTGGGATTACAGGTGTGAGCCAACATGTCTGGCCCCTCTCTTTTTTTTTTTTTTTTTTTTTTGCGATGGAGTCTCACTCTTTCACCCAGGCCGGAGTGCAATGGCGCAGTCTCGGCGCACTACTACCTCTGCCTCCCAGGTTCAAGCTATCCTTGTGCCTCAGCCTCCCGTGTAGCTGGAATTAACAGGTGTGTGCCACCATGCTTGGCTCTTTGTTTTTTTTTTTATTATTTTTAGTAGAGACTGGGTTTCACCATGTTGGCCAGGCTGGTCTCGAACTCCTGACCTCAAGTGATCAGCCCACCTTGGCCTCCCAGAGTGTTGGGATTACAGGTGTGAGCCACCACGCCTGTACCTGGCCTATCTTTCATAGGTTATATAAATTCCTTGGTTCCCAGTTTTTGCAGTCTTTTCCAATTCAGTTTAATTAATGGTTAACTGTTTATTCATTATCAAAAAAAGTACAGTGTAATAGATAAGACCATGTTACTATTAGAAGTATGGGTATCATCAAATTAAGATTTTTGATTCTAAAATTATTAGGTTCCAAGACCAAAGATTAAATTAATAAAAGGTGAAGCTGGACAAAATCTGCTGGAAATGATGGCCTGTGACCGACTGAGCCAATCAGGTAATAGTAATATTAAACTAATTTAATTTAAAAAGAAAAAGGAATTTCTGTTAAGGCATATCTTATGATAAAATCTCCATCTGTCCAGGAGATAATTTGTTAAAATTATTTCTTTTTGCCGTATCAGTTAAGAGCAATAGGTATGGAAGAGATGCGAAGAAATAGCACATTCTTTAAAAAAAATGAATATTTGATATTGTTTGTTCCTATGTGGAGAGGATTTCTTAACTCTTTCTTCATCTGGCTGCTAGAGCCTCTATCCTGAATATTTAGTCACTTCCTGAACTAAGTATAATTATTGATTTGCCAACCATTTAACACCAGCTGATTCTAAAAACACTGCTGTGGGGATATAAAGATGAAGAAGATACGGATCTGTCTTAAAGAGCTGAGAGCACAGTGAGGAAGATAGAAGATATATACTTACCTTATATTAGGCTCTTGGAATTTGTGGATTTTTTTCCCCCATTTTTGGCTTGGGATGAATCCTAAAGGTCTGTTGTGTATTACCTTTGATTTTGTTAAGATACAAACTTTAAGGTAGTTAGATGGCCATTGAATCAAGCAGTGAACTGAAGAAACATAATGCTTTCTATAAGGAGCAGTTTTGATATAAAATTGGATGAATTTTGTAAAGAGCAAGATGTAATATTAAATCAAAGTTATTATAAGCTTTGGTGTATAGTTAGGCTGTTGGCCAAAGCTCACATTGCTCTTTTATTCCATAGCCCACTTTTTTTGTGGGAGTTAGGCTTTCAGTCCTTAAAGTGACTTTCTACTTTTTTCCTTTTCTCTTTTCCTTCTACGCTTGCAGGGCTCTCATAAGTGCCTTTGCATGTTGTCACAGTTAGATAAAAATTGCCTGTATTTTTTTTTATGTCTTTGATCTGGGCATCCCGAGGGTGCCTCTGTAAGTGTGCTGAGACACAACTGTGTAGTGGTAACCAAACCTAATTGCCCAGCAGAATTAACTCGAAGGAGGGTTTTTTTAAAAAGTTCCATTGAAATATAATTTGTATACCATACGCTTCACCCATTTAAAGTGTACAGTTCAGTGGCTTTTAGTATGTTTGTAGAGTATTACCACTGTCACCACAGTCAGTTTTCGAAGATTTTCATCACTCCATGAGGAATTCCATACCTATTAGCAGTTACTCCCCATTTTACCCAAACCTCTCAGCCTTGGCAACCGCTCATCTGTCTCTGTAGGTTTGCCTATTCTGAACATTTTACATAAATGGAATCATATAGTATGTGGTCTTTTGTGACTGGCTTCTTTCATTTAGCAAGGTTTTCAAGGTTCATCTGTGTTATAGCATGTATCAGTATTTTATCCGAGGACTATGATTTTTTGATTGCTTACTGTAAACCTATGGAATAAAAATCTCTGGGAACAAGGCCTGGAAATAATTCTTTTTTTTTTTTTCCTGAGACAGTCTTACTCTGTCGCCCAGGCTGGAGTGCAGTGGCGTGATCTCGGCTCACTGCAAGCTCCGCCTCCTGGGTTCACGCCATTCTCCTCCCTCAGCCTCCCCAGTAGCTGGGACTACAGGCACCTGCCACCAGGGCCGGCTAATTTTTTTTTTTTTTTTGTATTTTTAGTAGAGATGGAGTTTCACTGTGTTAGCCAGGATGGTCTTGATCTCCTGACCTCATTATCCACCCAGCTTGGCCTCCCAAAGTGCTGGGATTACAAGCATGAGCCACCGTGCCCAGCTGGAAATAATTCTTAAAAGCTGTTTAAAGGAGGATTCTGATGAGCCAGGTTTAGAAATCAGTGTATCAGATCAGAGAATAAGAGCTTGTCCCTGTTCTCCTATGGCCACTTAAATCCAGACCTTTTCATCTAAAATGCAAATATGTTTGGCATTTTTCATACACATTCCTGTCTTTTTTCCCCCTTCTGCTGTCTTATGTAGATACTGAGAATATTAAACCTTTACTCTTTTCATTTGCTACATAAGCACCCGTTTTGTTGTCCAGCTGTATTTTTGGGGTTGGAGGGTTAGGTCTGCAATAATCATGTTATTTCCCCTTTGGGTATACAAATGAGACAACGTGAGCAAATACAATCTGTATTTATAAAGTGATGGAAATAACTTAAATTTTTTTTTCAGGGCACATGTTGCTAAACTTAAGTCATGCCAAGCAAGATTTTTAAAAAGAGGTTGTTGAAACTTTTGCCAACAAAAGCGGGCAGTCTGCATTATATGATGCTCTGTTTTCTAGTCAGTCACCTAAGGATACATCTTTTCTTGGTAGCAATGATATTGGAAACATTGATGTACAAGAACCAGAGCTTAAAGATTTGGCTAGATACGATGTTGGTAAGTTATATGTTTCAGAGGAAATGGTCTCCATCTTAATTCTTATAAATTGCCCATAATCTTATTACCCAGAAATAATGACTTAATATTTTCCTGTATTCCTTTTGTGTGTGGGTTGGGCTGGGGGGAGTTTGAATGTGTTGCTGTGGGGGTGGCATGTATTTTTTGTTGTTGTTGTTGTTTTTGAGACCAAGTTTTGCTCTTGTCACCCATGCTGGAGTGCAGTGGTGCGATCTCGGTTCACTGTAACCTCTGCCTCCCGGGTTCAAGTAATTCTACTGCCTCAGTCTCCCAAGTAGCGGGATTACAAATGCCCACCACCATGCCCAGCTAATTTTTTGTATTTTTAGTAGAGACGGGATTTCATCATGTTGGTCAGGCTGGTCTCAAACTCCTGACCTCAGGTGATCCACCTGCCTTGGCCTCCCAAAGTGCTGGGATTACAGGTGTGAGCCACCACGACCAGCCTTGTTGTATTTTGAGACAGGGTCTCACTGTGTCACCTGGGCTGGAGTGTAGTGGCATGATCGTAGGTCACTGCTGCCTTGAACTTCTGGGCTCAAGGGATTCTCTTGCCTCAGCCTCCTGAGTAGCTGGTACCATAGGCACATGCCACTCGGCCCAGATAATTTTTTTTTTTAATTGGTAGAGACAGGGTCTCCCTTTGTTGCCCAGGCTAGTCTCCAACTCCTAGGCTCAAGTGATCCTCCTGCCTAAGCCCCCCAAAGTGTTGGGATTAGGCCCGACACAGTGGCCCATATCTGTAATCCCAGCACTTTGGGAGGCCGAGGCGGGCAGATCACCTGAGATCAGCAGTTCGAGACCATCCTGGCCAACATGGTGAAACCCCGTCTCTACTAAAAATACAAAAATTACCCGGGGGTGGTGGCATGTGCCTGCAGTCCCTACTCAGGAGGCTGAGGCAGGAGAATTGCTTCAACCCGGGAGGTGGAGGTTGCAGTGAGCCAAGATCACACTGCTGCACTACAGCCTGGGCGACAGAGCGAGACTTTGTCTCAAAAACAAAAAGTGTTGGAATTATAGGCATGAGCCACTGCATCTGGCCATATTTTTCATCTAAATGGTTATGTATGATTTATCTTGCTTCCTTCATGAATTCTCTCCCATAGTCTCTGTATTAAAACTATAAATATGACTTTTATTGGCAATATAATCTTTTTTATGAAGTAGTCATAATTTGCTTGCTACTTTCTGTTATTGGGCATCCAAGTTTTCTCAACTTTTCCACTGTTAATAATCATACTCTGATAAAAACTTCAACAAAATGTGTCTTCATTGCAAGTTATTTCCATAGAGATACCTAAAAACAGAATTACTGAGACAAAGGACATGAACATCTTTAAGTCTTGCAAATTGCCAAAATGACAGAAAGATTATACCTCTTCATGCTTCCAGAAGCACATAACCTTTTCTTTTCTTTTTTTTTGAGAGAGAGTCTCACTCTGTCACCCAGGCTGGAGCACAGTGGTGCAATCTCGGCTCACTGCAACTTCCGCCTGCCAGGTTCAAGCAATTGTCTTGCCTCAGCCTCCCAAGTAGCTGGGACTATAGGCACGTGACACCGTGCTCGGCTAATTTTTTGTATTTTTAGTAGAGACGGAGTTTCACCATGCTGGCCAGGCTGGTCTCGAACTCCTGACTGCGCATAACCTTTTCAATATTGACTTTCTTGTAGAAAAACAGATTTCTTTACTGTACTGATGGATTAATATAGTGGTGTTCCATTGCTTTAATGACTTAAAGGAAACCCCATTGTTTTGGGGTTTCTTATTAGGTTAGGTGTTCTTTATTTGGCTTTTGTCAGTTGATTTTGGTTTATTGAGTTCTAGTCAGTGTCATTTTTTAAGATGGACTTAAACATTCTTCATCACTACTATTTTTATTAAAATTTCTAGAAATAATCAAGTGAGAATGCATTTAATAAGAACATGAGATTTTGCCTAACATAGAATTCCCTCCAGCTTTGATATAGAAAAGCAGTTATATAATTAAGATATATATAATGTGAATTGTTTATGTTGGCAAAACTAATGGCACAAGGAAAAATTTCAAACCCTTAAGCCAATTTTTTTATTTTATTTCAGGTGCTATTCGAGCACATAATGGTAGTCTTCAGCACCTTACTTGGCTTGGCTTACAGTGGAATTCATTGCCTGCTTTACCTGGAATCCAAAAATGGCTAAAACAGCTTTTCCATCATTTGCCCCAGGAAACCTCAAGTCTTGAAACAAATGCACCTGAATCAATATGTATTTTAGATCTTGAAGTAAGCAAAGATTTTAACAAATTAAATATTCTGAATTTTGTTTAATTTTTTTTTCTAACTTAACTTTTCCTTAAATAAAACAGGTATTTCTCCTTGGAGTAGTATATACCAGCCACTTACAATTAAAGGAGAAATGTAATTCTCACCACAGCTCCTATCAGCCGTTATGCCTGCCCCTTCCTGTATGTAAACAGCTTTGTACAGAAAGACAAAAATCTTGGTGGGATACGGTTTGTACTCTGATTCACAGAAAATCAGTGTTTAAGTAGTAAAACAAAAATATTGCTTTCACTTAGTGCGTAGGTTTTACCAGGGATTTAATCCTCATGTGAAGATTTAATTTGTCATGTGACCCATTAACATATATGTATGTAAGCGCTGAACTGTGTATTTAGAAAGCAATTTTAGTAAATTGAACTATTTTTTAGACCTGGAAACTCAGCAAAATTGAGACTTCTAGTTCAGCATGAAATAAACACTCTAAGAGCCCAGGAAAAACATGGCCTTCAACCTGCTCTGCTTGTACATTGGGCAAAATGCCTTCAGAAAATGGTGAGTTATAAAGTATAATCATTTTTAAAGAACTTTACCTTAATTTTTTAAAATCATGAACTTCTTATTGAAAGTTTTTTTGTTCTGAAAACAGCAGCTTGGTCATATTATGACAGATGTGTTTTTTATTGCTGCAAAATAGTTAATGTAGTTAAATATAAGCACTTAGAGGAGCAATGCCTGGCACACAGTGAATGTTACATATTAGCTGAGGTGTTACTGTTATTCCTTAGTAATTAAGTTCTGATAATTATTCAGCCTGAAAATTAAAAAAAAAATTAGCACAAGGCTTTGTAGGTAAGACCATTATAGATCTTTCTAAATATTTAAGGTGTGTTTTGTGTCACCATTAGGTGTAGATGGTCAGCCTTTTGAACAAACTGACACTACAGAAGAGGCAGGTTTCAGCTATCTAAAAATGGCAACTGTTAAAAAGTAGTTGGGATTGCTACGTTAGGGTGGTATCATTAGAAGCATTTAAAAGTTGAGTGTAGAGGCCGGGTGCGGTGGCTCACACCTGTAATCCCAGCACGTTAGGAGGCCAAGGCGGGCAGATCACAAAGTCAGGAGATCGAGATCATTCCTGGCTAACATGGTGAAACCCCGTCTCTACTAAAAATACAAAAAAAAAACAACTCTACTAAAACTACAAAATTAGTCAGACATGGTGGCAGGTGCCTGTAATCCCAGCTACTTGGGAAGCTGAGGCAGGAGAATTGCTTGAGCCTGCACGGCAGAGGTTGCAGTGAGTTCACTGGTATTAAGGTGGTTTAGTTATTACAGTATTTGGAAGTTGAACAAATGACTATTGAGGTACCATTTGGTTTTGACTTGAAATTTTAGCCAGTTCTTACAATTTGTAAATGAACTTTAGATCTAATCATGCATGATCCTTAAAGTTGTGTGCTTTTAACTTTCTTTTTTAGGGCAGCGGTCTTAATTCTTTTTATGATCAACAAGAATACATAGGGAGAAGTGTTCATTATTGGAAGAAAGTTTTGCCATTGTTGAAGATAATAAAGAAGAACAGTATTCCTGAACCTATTGATCCTCTGTTTAAACATTTTCATAGTGTAGATATTCAGGTAACAGAGTTCCTTTATGAATTTATTGGAGATGGGAATTTCCAGTTTATAAACAAAGACGTGGAGCTATAAACTGCTTAAATTAGCTGCCTTGTTATTTAACGGTAATCTTGTTTTCTAAATTCACTAGCTCTCACAGATAAGATATGACAGAGAAGAATAATGAGATGTTTGTCTCTTAAGATCATATAAAATCTTTGGAAAATCATTTGGGTTTTATATTCTGAGTATAAACAATTTGACTAAAAACTATTCTGTGTGCTTAGGCATCAGAAATTGTTGAATATGAAGAAGACACACACATAACTTTTGCTATATTGGATGCAGTAAATGGAAATATAGAAGATGCTATGACTGCTTTTGAATCTATAAAAAGTGTTTTCTTATTGGAATCTTGCACTGGTAAGTAGATGCGGTACTTGAGCTAAAAGTTTTATTTATTTATTTATTTATTATTTTTAAAAGACGGGGTTTCTCTGTTGGCCAGGCTAGAGTGCAGTGGCACAATCTTGGCTCACTGCAACCTCTGCTTCCCAGGCTCAAGCGATTCTTGTGCCTCAGCTCCTGAGTAGCTGGGATTACAGGCATGAGCCACCATGCATGGCCAAGCTGAAAGTTTTTTGTTTTAAAAAGCTAATGATTTTATAAAAGCACTATTTGTATAGATTTTTCACAGGAAGGCAGAAGACATTGCAAATGATGCCCTTTCTCCTGAAGAACAAGAAGAATGCAAAAATTATCTGAGAAAGACCAGGGGTTACCTAATAAAGATTTTAGATGACAGTGATTCAAATCTTTCAGTGGTCAAGAAAGTAAGTATCAGGTTGTTGTATGTATGTTCTTACTGATAACCCACTGGTCAGTGTTTTTGCGTTGGTGTTATATTTTGGTAATTTCAAAAATACTCAGTAATATGTTGTTATTAATGCACAGAAGGGATGTGTGTGTCTAAATGCTTATATTTGCTTGCTTTGTCTTAGGTTTGGTGTGTCTTTTTAAACTTGAGAATCTAGGTATATGCTCTTAAAAAGTACTTCTTGGAGAATTAGAAAAGATTTCTAAGATAAGACATTGATTTTGTTATCTTAGCAGTGTAATCAAAACAAATATTATAACCTCAGGACTAATTCTTAATGAACTTTGCTGAAATTGAAAGTTGTTGCTGACAACTTAAGAGCATTTCTTCTCATCGTCATCAGCCATTATGAACGCCCTTGTTTTCTTGCTGTCAGCTGTTTGAGATTGTCATGATGATGTTGAATTATGTTCAGTCTTCTGAGTGTTTTGTTGGTTAATTTGTGTTACTACTCTTTTATTAGGATTTATGTTGTCTGGTGTATTGTAGCATCTGTATTTCTGTCACCATTGAAAATCAGTTAGAAAACATCAGTAACTTATTTTGTTCACTTGGAAAAGCTTTCCAAGTTAACATTCCTCTACAATTATCATGGTTAACAGAAGTAATAGAGCATGGACTTTAGAATCAGAAGATGTTAGATTGTACAACACTTTTCTGTGTTCATGAAGAAAAAAATAGAATAAAGACAAAATAATAATACAAAACAGCAGAAAAACAAAGAAAAAAGATAATTAAAAAACACTTTCATGTGTATTATTATTTAAAGTGTAAAGTGCTTATTAAAGTGACAAATGTAAATAAGATAAAATATATCATTTTAGAGTTTTTACTTTTGGAATTTTTTGCAAATGAAAGCCCTTAATTAATGTCTTTTATTTTTAGTTGCCTGTGCCCCTGGAATCTGTAAAAGAGATGCTTAAGTCAGTCAGGCAGGAACTCGAAGACTATAGTGAAGCAGTTCCTCTTTATAAAAATGGTTCTTTGCAAAATGCAGATTCAGAAATAAAACATTCTACACCATCTCCTACCAAATATTCACTATCACCAAGTAAAAGTTACAAGGTAAACAGGAAAGAATGGAATCATTTCATTGTGAAATTGTTTCTGTTCTAAGTGTTTTAAATGCTCTTTATTATTTTTATTTTTTTTTTAGTATTCTCCCAAAACACCACCTCGATGGGCAGAAGATCAGAATTTTTTTTAATTAATTAATTAATTATTTATTTATTTTATTGATCATTCTTGGGTGTTTCTCACAGAGGGGGATTTGGCAGGGTCATAGGACAATAGTGGAGGGAAGGTCAGCAGATAAACAAGTGAACAAAGGTCTCTGGTTTTCCTAGGCAGAGTGTTTGTGTCCCTGGGTACTTGAGATTAGGGAGTGGTGATGACTCTTAACGAGCATGCTGCCTTCAAGCATCTGTTTAACAAAGCACATCTTGCACCACCCTTAATCCATTTAACCCTGAGTGGACACAGCACATGTTTCAGAGAGCACAGGGTTGGGGGTAAGGTCACAGATCAACAGGATCTCAAGGCAGAAGAATTTTTCTTAGTACAGAACAAAATGAAAAGTCTCCCATGTCTACCTCTTTCTACACAGACACGGCAACCATCCGATGTCTCAATCTTTTCCCCACCTTTCCCCCCTTTCTATTCCACAAAACCGCCATTGTCATCATGGCCCGTTCTCAATGAGCTGTTGGGTACACCTCCCAGATGGGGTGGTGGCCGGGCAGAGGGGCTCATCACTTCCCAGTAGGGGCAGCCGGGCAGAGGCGCCCCTCACCTCCCGGACGGGGTGGCTGGCCGGGCGGCGGGCTGACCCCCCCACCTCCCTCCCGGATGGGGCAGCTGGCCGGGCGTGGGGCTGACCCCCCCACCTCCCTCCCGGATGGGGCGGCTGGCCGGGCAGGGGGCTGACCCCCCCCCCACCTCCCTCCCAGACGGGGCGGCTGGCCGGGCAGAGGGGCTCATCACTTCCCAGTAGGGGCAGCCGGGCAGAGGCGCCCCTCACCTCCCGGACGGGGTGGCTGGCCGGGCGGCGGGCTGACCCCCCCACCTCCCTCCCGGACGGGGCAGCTGGCCGGGCGTGGGGCTGACCCCCCCACCTCCCTCCCGGATGGGGCGGCTGGCCGGGCGGGGGGCTGACCCCCCCACCTCCCTCCCGGACGGGGTGGCTGCCGGGCGGAGACGCTCCTCACTTCCCAGACAGGGTGGCTGCCAGGCGGAGGGGCTCCTCACTTCTCAGACGGGGCGGCTGCCGGGCGGAGGGGCTCCTCACTTCTCAGACAGGGCGGTTGCCGGGCAGAGGGTCTCCTCACTTCTCAGACGGGGCGGCCGGGCAGAGACGCTCCTCACCTCCCAGACGGGGTCACGGCTGGGTAGAGGCGCTCCTCACATCCCAGACGGGGTGGCGGGGCAGGGGCGCTCCCCACATCTCAGACGGTGGGCAGCCGGGCAGAGACGCTCCTCACTTCCTAGATGGGATGGCGGCCGGGCACAGATGCTCCTCACTTTCCAGACTGGGCAGCCAGGCAGAGGGGCTCCTCACGTCCCAGACGATGGGCGGCCAGGCAGAGACACTCCTCACTTCCCAGACGGGGTGGCGGCGGGGCAGAGGCTGCAATCTCGGCACTTTGGGAGGCCAAGGCAGGCGACTGGGAGGTGGAGGTTGTAGCGAGCCGAGATCACACCACTGCACTCCAGCCTGGGCACTATTGAGCACTGAGTGACCAGAATTCTTTACTGAAAATGATTTGCCAAGAAGTAAAGGCCGTTACGGTAAGTCACTTAATTTCTCTAGCTGTACTTTTTATTCCAAGATTCCTTCCCTGGCCACTCTCTCACTTTTTTTCTGAAGCTGGTCAAAATGTCCCCTTGCCATCCAAATAGTATGGCAAGGGGACATTTTGGTCTTTTTTTTTTTTTTAAGGCAGGGTCTTGTTGTGCAGGCTGGAGTACAGTGGTATGATCACAGCTTACTGCAGCTTCGACCTCCTAGCTCAAGAGAGCCTCTTGGCTTAGCCTGCCACGAAGCCAGGACTACAGACAGTCACACGCCACTAGGCCCAGCTAATTGTATTTTTTGTAGAGATGGAATTTTTCCATGTTGCCCAGGGTGGCCTTGAACTCCTGGCTCAAACAGTCCTCCTGCTTCAGCGTCCCAAAGTGCTGGGATTGCAGGTGTGAGCCACGGTGCCCAGCCTACATACCTTGGTCTTGACCCTTTACCATATTTTGTTTTGTTTTGTTTTGAGATGGAGTCTCACTCTGTTGCCCAGTCTGGAGTGCAATGGTGCGATCTTGGCTCACTGCAACCTCCACCTCCCAGGTTCAAGCGACTCTCCTGCCTCAGCCTCCCGAGTAGCTGGGATTACAGGCACCCACCACCAGGCCCAGCTAATTTTTGTATTTTTAGTAGACACAGAGTTTCACCATGTTGGCCAGGCTGGTTTTGAACTTCTGACCTCAGGCGATCTGCCCGCCTTGGCCTCCCAAAGTGCTGGGATTACAGGTGTAAACCACCGCACCCAGCCCTTTACTATATTTTTGAAAGTACTTTATGTGTGCCTCTCCTCATCTTTCACAAAATTTGAGACCTTCAAAGGTAGAAACTGTTTTATTTAAAATATAAGAGTTCCTGACACAGAGAAGATTCCCAAGTGATTGAACTGCTACAATGTACTAATCATACTTTGGTCTATGAGTTCATTCCAAGATTAGCTGTGGATTACATGTGCTTCAAATGTATAGCTAGGAATTGAAAAGTGGTCTGAGCTTCAAAAAGTCTTACTATATTTTAATACTTCCATATGAATTTGACTTAATTATGTAAGGAAATAGTTATGTATATATATCTTATTTTAACAATAGGGTTCAAAGGAGCTTGACTTTTTTGGAATTGGAAATAAAAGTAGGTTCTTTCATGTTTATCAGGCAAGAACTAAATTATACTGCTAAAGTTACATCAAGGATATGCTGATGTGTGGCGATTATTACAGTGTGATCAGCAGTATTTGCAAATTAAGAGAATACTATTTGGTGGGGAAGACATTTTTGAATTTGCACAAAAATCTTGAATGTTAATTCTGTGTAGTCATGGCCTATGACAATTACATACAATTTTGACTTAACATACAGGTTTCAGGCTCCCAACATTGTATTCTGTGGAAGTATAGTGGAGCACTAGTCCATGAGCTTGAAAAGCTTGGTACTAGTACTGACTCTGCCATTAATTAATGATCTTGGGCCAGTCACTTCCTTTGTGACTGTTTGGCTTCTTATCTTTAAAATGAGAGAATTATTGAAGCCAGTTCTCATTACACTGAATGTTAAAAATTACAGTTACAGCAGTGATTGCAAATTCAAAGCTCTGGTGCGGATACCAACAGTGACCATAAAGTTTTCTAGGTGATTCCACTAGTTTCTTATTTCTTGGATGTGTATGTGTAGCATCTGGACTAGGCACTGTAGATGGATGAGTGGGGGAAATTTTATTTAGCTTGAAAATTGAGATAGTTTTGGGCCTCATGGTTAGGTCTTTCTGGGAAATTTTTATTTGAAACACTTGTAGAAAAAGAAAGCAGACATGCTAGATCTGTCCCTGACCTCACTTGTTAGAACTGGTCGGATTCCTGGGCTGATACAGAGAAGTTTGAAACTTTTCAAAATTTACCTGTTTTCTGATACCACTACAATTTCTTTGGAAAAAGAATTTCCTGTTAAGTGTCTGTTTTGTAAGGGGACATTTTGTAGGTTCTAGGGTTGGGTATGGTGCTGTCATTTAGTTTTCTTCAGCAGAGATCAGGTAGCCACATAGCTACACTAGACAGCATTGTATCTATCTGCCATCTTGTCAAGGCAGCAGAGTTGTGTTAAGAAAACATTTTTGGAGTCAGATGTGGTTCAAATTCCAGCTGTTATTCCCTGCATCCGTTTCTCTCATTTTAAGATAGGAGGTAATATTGTTTACTTAACAGTGTAGATAGTATAAAAATTAAGAGTTTAAGTGCATTGGATGTATTATTATATACATAATAAATTATCTGCAGCTACTGCTTTTTTCCCTTTCCTGGTGGAGCATTTGAACATCACCTTGAGAATTAGTTGTATTTTGTTTCAGCATGGGGTTAAGTGAAAAGCTAATTTGGGGAGGTGATTTGGAATGTCAGGTAGTCCAGATTGCAGTGTAGAAAGAACACACTGAAAGGATGGTCAGTGTAATGTTAGAGGACTGTGAAAGTTGGGGAAAGAAGTTTAGTTTGTAGGTACTTGTTTTTTTGAGCAGGGAATTGTCTTGGCTGGAGGTGAATGTCAGAAAGGTTAATGTAGGCAAGTGTAGAATGGAAATGAAGGTGTGATCATTTAGGAGGTTATTTGTTTAGGTGAGAGAGTTAATGAATTAGGTTTTGTATTAACGAATGAAAATGGGAGCAGATAAATTTTTAACAAATTGAGAATCATATTTTAAAATCAGCACCAGGTACCTAGAACTCATTGGCAAATAGAAACTTTCAAAAGATATAATCAGGTCTGGGCGTGGTGGGTCACACCTATAATCCCAGCACTTTGGGAGGCTGAGGTGGTGGATCACTTGAGGTCAGGAGTTCAAGACTAGCCTGGCAAACATGGTGAAACCCCATCTCTACTATTATACAAAAAATTAGCCGGGCGTGCTGGCTGACGCCTGTAATCCCAGCTACTCGGGAGGCTGAGGTGGGAGAATTGCTTGAGCCCAGGAGGTGGAGGTTGCGGTGAGCCAAGATTGTTCTATTGCACTCCAGCCTGGACGACAGATTGAGACACCATCTCAAAAAAAAAAAAAAAAAAAAAAAAAAATCAGTTATTTAAATTTAAAAGAGTAAGTTTCCCCAGCACTGTTTCTGGCATGATATAATTAAATGTTTAAAATTATTTGATTTTTTTTTCTTCCAATAGAAAGAAATGCAGGAGTTGAAACTAAATAGAAGTAAGTCAGCACCCCGTCATCGTTGGCCCACAGAGAATTATGGACCAGACTCGGTGCCTGATGGATATCAGGGGTCACAGACATTTCATGGGGCTCCACTAACAGGTGAGCTGGCAAGTGGATAATCACATATTTTAGTAAAACTACTTTACTTCCCTCTTTTAAGTAGATAACATGTGAAATCACCTTGTTTATATATGTTTGTTAATATACATGTCAACGTCTGTTTATATGTGACTTCAAAAGCTGTATTTGGTGTTACGGAGATTTTTATAATCCCAAGCAGAAAAAACGAGCCGTATGTGATCACGTGTATATAAAGGCTTAAAGAACACTTAATCCACACCTCAGATGAGCTGAGATGAGATTATTCCTTAAATTGAAAAATGTTATTGAATAGAGTTATGCACTAAGAAATGCTTAATTAAGAACCTACACCTCTGGGGAATTATTTTGATGATAATGATGAGAGGCAGGATGTTATATAGGAAATCTTACTTAATTTGAAATATTATGGTTATATAAAGAAAGAAAAGGAGTTTGGACCTGAATCATACTGGGTTTTTAAGTTCTGCTCTATCACTTACTATAATAGCTGTGTAAGTTAACCTGTCTGAAATGTGGAGATAATACTTGCCTTACATAATTACTATGAGCATTTGTGTATGTGCAGGTGGGCGTGGGTGTGTATCAGACATTTATTAGAGTATACAGTAAACAGTTAATGAACTAAGGTTACTAATAGTGTTTACTGTGGGTTGGCTATGTGCAAAAGTGCTTTGTGAATGTAATTTTATTTAATTACAGTAACTTAGAATGGCCGGTACCATTATTAATCCCTTTTTTATAAATAAGGAAATGGATAAAGAAAGGTTAGGTAACTTACTCATTATTATACAGCTAGTTATTGATAGAGCCGAGATTCACACTCCAGTGGTGTAACTCCAAAGCACTTGCCAGTATAATACATTGCTCCCAGGCAGCCAGAAATAACAAAATTGTTCCTTTTACGTACGACAGACTTCTGAAATGGTAGTAGTAGTGCCCTTTTTTTTTTCTCTTTTTAGCCCAGGAAAGATTTAGAATAAAATCTAGTTTAGATGAGCACATTTGTGTGATGGTTCATATAGTTAAGGCAACCCCACTAGCCTTTTGTGATAGTGTCTTCTCAACACAAGCAAAATAACAGAAAATCTTTGTGAAGTCAAGCTTATTAAATGTCGTAAGTCATAGATAAGTATGTGAAATGTCTAACGTTCAAACCTTGTTTTCTTAAAACCTTACACATCATATAGGTCCTTGTAAGAGGATAAACAAACCGGCTAGCCTTTCCTGGGGCTTTTTTAGTGACGTGTGCAGTCAGTTATTTGGTGCCTTGTGGGTCATGATTTCCATTTCTTCTGTGTACAGGCATAAAAGGTCTTCTGTTCTTATACAAGCATGTAAATCCAACATTCTCATTGTCTCATTTTATTCTTGCAATGACCCTGTGAAATGTGTAGAAGCAGCACATCCTCATTTTACAATTGAGAAACATGGAGACTCCAAATGGATTATTTACAGGTTCACAAAACAGCTTTGTGGCACTGAAAGGGCGAGAGCCAAGATCTCCTGATTTCTGTTCCTGTGTTCATAGATTCTTTTTCCTTAATAAAAGTAAACATATATCAAGATGGTCCTTGTTTTTTTAAAATAAGATGATTAAAATTAAAGATTAATGAGCTCATAGGAGATACTCAGAAGTACTGAACAGGGTGAAGAAAACTGAAAACTAACCACCTTATTAACATTTCTTATATTTGAGAGCATTTCCTTCTGGTTCTTTCTCTATACATATAGTATTTTTTATGAGATTGTTACCATGTTACTATGTTGTGTGTAGATGAGCTAGCCTGTTTTTTAAATGTTACTTTAGTTCTGAGCATTTTTAAACTTAAATGTTTTTTGAATATTAATGAGTTCATGGTATCCCATCACATGGAAGTACTGTAAATTCTGTTCCTTTATTTATGTTGTTTCTGGTTTATGCCATTACAAATTCTAGGACACTGTCCTAGTTTTGTAGGGTATCCAAAATATTCAGTTTATGCTCTTACCACTAGTATCTGATAGTGCCATTTTTGCACTTTTGCTAATGCTGACTTACTAGTTTATAAAATCCTTTGCCAATTTGTAGGAACAAAAGTGATATCAATTTTTAAGTTTTTTTAATACTAGTCATGCTCAACAATTCATGCAAATGGTAGTTGGTAGTTTTGCTGTCTTCAACGTAGGTACCTTCCAGTTGTTTGGTTTCTTGGTAAAACTCACACAAAACAGATGGAGAAGAGTTTTTGTATATCAACATGAATGTTATGTTAATGTGATTTTTTTAAAGCCAATGAACACATTTGTGTTCCTTGTGAGATCCTGTGCATGAATTTGTCAGGTAATTTTTTTGACCTGAACATTCTCATAATAGCTTCAATTTGCACAATGCAACCTCGTCATTTTGCAGATTTTTATGGCTCACTTCAAAAACATGTTCCTTGAGGCCTATTATATTTCTTTCCTAAATTGTCTATTCATACGGTGCTTTAAAAAATTAGATTACTTTTAGTAGATTTATTAGAGCTGCACAGTTTAGAGTCAGTAGTCAATTAAAGTCCCTACTTAAACTTCAGACTAAGATTTTTTTTTTATTTAATATTTTATTTTTTCTTTTTTCTTTCATGCAGACAGACATCTTGCAAGACTTTAAGATTCTTGGGCCATTTCTGTCAGGTTGTTCTGTGTTCTGTGCCTGCTTCCTCCCCATAGTAATTTCAAAATAGCTATCCTCACCTCTGTAAGGTTTCCAAAATCAAACTTGGGCTTCTGGCTAGCCTTTTCTAGGTCTTGATTTTTCAGTGCTTTCCAGAGGCAATTGTTTGGAACCTCTTGGCACAGTTTCTGTTTCTTCTTCCATGTACAGGCATAAAAGGTCTTTTGGTTGTTTTCTGGTAAAACTATCATAAAACAGTTCAAGCAAATGACTATTGGTAGTTTTTTCATTAACATGGGTGCCTTCTAGTCATTTTGTTTCCTGGTAAAACAGACCAAACAGAGGGAGCAGACAGTTTGTACATCTGCATGAGTGTTGATGTGCTTTTTATTTTAAGCCAGGGAACACATTTTATGTTATGACATTCTTTCCATGAATTTGTCAGGCGATTTTTGAGCTGAACATTCTCAGTAATAGCTTTAGTTTACAAAATACAACCTAGTCTTTCTGCAGATTTTCTAGGCCCACTTCAAATGCATTGACCATCAGATGGCATCTTGGTTCCTTACGTCCTTTCTGTGACTGAATGTCCATAATTCCACATCATACTGATCTTTCTTAGAAAAGGCAACAGTTACTTTCTTCTTTATTCCTTTTTTAATGCTTGTGAGGTAGTTCTTGTTGATCACAGCGATGCTATTCTCTTATTCTTCATGTCATATTTAGCAATTTTTTTCTAGTTTGTCATTTGATAATCTTGATTGGTGTATTTTGATGTACAGAAATTTAAAATTTATGTAGTTAAATCTTTCTTTAATTTCTATTGCTTTTGTATTTATAGCTCTTGCCTAGATAGTCTTAACTGTAGTATAGACTTTAACAGTGTTTTCTTTCTTTTCTTTTTTCTTTTTCAGTTGCAACTACTGGCCCTTCAGTATATTATAGTCAGTCAGCAGCATATAATTGCCAGTATCTTCTCAGACCAGCAGCTAATGTTACTCCCACAAAGGTAACAAAGGAATAATTTATACATTTATAATTATTTTCTTTTTAAATTGTTTAGGGTTCCTTCAAATAAATTCAAGAGAGCAGTTCACTATTAAAACTTTTATGTCCCTTAAAATGTAGATATTTTAAATTTATCTCCAAATACAGAAATTATCCTTCTTAGTCACCTTATTTTTGTGTTAATAAGTGTGAATATTTAGAATATTTTAAAAATGGGAGTGGTGGTGGTGGATCCTTCATCATTCTGTTTTAACAGAAATAGAACTGTAATGCCCTTGCTGA
Organism: Pan troglodytes; assembly: GCF_028858775.2. Classification (NCBI taxonomy): domain Eukaryota; kingdom Metazoa; phylum Chordata; class Mammalia; order Primates; family Hominidae; genus Pan; species Pan troglodytes. Next base: position 35,753,062 of record NC_072410.2, read on the forward strand.
CCCACTATGTGGTAAGTACTTTCAGGCCTGATACAGCTGTATATATAACAATTGATTGAAGACTCAATATTACAGTGGTAGTTGAATGTGACAGCTTTGAGGACAGAGTGTTGGGGTGCATTTAGACCCTTGTTCTTCTGCTTATGTTGACCACAGGCAAGTTTCTTAACCTCTCAATGCATCAGTTGCCTCATATGTAAAATGAGGATAATAATAATACCTTAATTCATAGGGTTTTTGAGGATATTAAAATGAGATAATAATGTAAAGTGCTTAGAACAGTGCCCAGCTGGCACATTAATAAATGCTCAATAAATGTTATCATCATCATCATCATCATTATTGTTAACATCATTTGATAAATTGTTTAGGAATGAAGAAGGTATTTATTTCATGACTATTTTGGGCATGTGGATCAAGAAAATTCACCTTCATTTATGTTTCAGGGTTCTTCTAATACAGAATTTAAGTCAACCAAAGAAGGATTTTCCATCCCTGTGTCTGCTGATGGATTTAAATTTGGCATTTTGGAACCAGGAAATCAAGAAAAGAAAAGTGAAAAGCCTCTTGAAAATGATATTGGCTTCCAGGGTCAGGATATTAGTGGCCAGAAGAATGGCCGTGGTGTGATTTTTGGCCAAACAAGTAGCACTTTTACATTTGCAGATGTTGCAAAATCAACTTCAGGAGGAGGATTTCAGTTTGGCAAAAAAGACCCCAATTTCAAGGGATTTTCAGGTGCTGGAGAAAAATTATTCTCATCACAATGCGGTAAAATGGCCAATAAAGCAAACACTTCTGGTGACTTTGAGAAAGATGATGATGCCTATAAGACTGAGGACAGCGATGACATCCATTTTGAACCAGTAGTTCAAATGCCTGAAAAAGTAGAAGTTGTAACAGGAGAAGAAGATGAAAAAGTTCTGTATTCACAGGGGGTAAAACTATTTAGATTTGATGCTGAGATAAGTCAGTGGAAAGAAAGGGGCTTGGGGAACTTAAAAATTCTCAAAAATGAGGTCAATGGCAATCCAAGAATGCTGATGCAAAGAGACCAAGTACTAAAAATGTGTGCTAATCATTGGATAACAACTACAATGAACCTGAAGCCCCTCTCTGGATCAGATAGAGCATGGATGTGGTTAGCCAGTGATTTCTCTGATGGTGATGCCAAACTAGAGCAGTTGGCAGCAAAATTTAAAACAGCAGAGCTGGCTGAAGAATTCAAGCAGAAATTTGAGGAATGCCAGAGGCTTCTGTTAGACATACCACTTCAAACTCCCCATAAACTTGTAGATACTGGCAGAGCTGCCAAGTTAATACAGAGAGCTGAAGAAATGAAGAGTGGACTGAAAGATTTCAAAACATTTTTGACAAATGATCAAACAAAAGTCACTGAGGAAGAAAATAAGGGTTCAGGTACAGGTGCAGCCGGTGCCTCAGACACAACAATAAAACCCAATCCTGAAAACACTGGGCCCACATTAGAATGGGATAACTATGATTTAAGGGAAGATGCTTTGGATGATAATGTTAGTAGTAGCTCAGTACATGATTCTCCGTTGGCAAGTAGCCCTGTGAGAAAAAATCTTTTCCGCTTTGATGAGTCAACAACAGGATTTAACTTCAGTTTTAAATCTGCTTTGAGTCTATCTAAGTCTCCTGCCAAGTTGAATCAGAGTGGGACTTCAGTTGGCACTGATGAAGAATCTGATGTTACTCAATAAGAAGAGAGAGATGGACAGTACTTTGAACCTGTTGTTCCTTTACCTGATCTAGTTGAAGTATCCAGTGGTGAGGAAAATGAACAAGTTGTTTTTAGTCACAGGGCAGAACTCTACAGATATGATAAAGATGTTGGTCAATGGAAAGAAAGGGACATTGGTGATATAAAGATTTTACAGAATTATGATAATAAGCAAGTTCATATAGTGATGAGAAGGGACCAAGTATTAAAACTTTGTGCCAATCACAGAATAACTCCAGACATGACTTTGCAAAATATGAAAGGGACAGAAAGAGTATGGGTGTGGACTGCATGTGATTTGGCAGATGGAGAAAGAAAAGTAGAGCATTTAGCTGTTCGTTTTAAACTACAGGATGTTGCAGACTTGTTTAAGAAAATTTTTTGATGAAGCAAAAACAGCCCAGGAAAAAGATTCTTTGATAACACCTCACGTTTCTCGGTCAAGCACTCCCAGAGAGTCACCATGTGGCAAAATTGCTGTAGCTGTATTAGAAGAAACCACAAGAGAGAGGACAGATGTTATTCAGAATGATGATGTAGCAGATGCAACTTCAGAAGTTGAAGTGTCTAGCACATCTGAAACAACAACAAAAGCAGTGGTTTCTCCTCCAAAGTTTGTATTTGGTTCAGAGTCTGTTAAAAGCATTTTTAGTAGTGAAAAATCAAAACCATTTGCATTTGGCAACAGTTCTGCCACTTGGTCTTTGTTTGGATTTAGTTTTAATGCACCTTTGAAAAGTAACAATAGTGAAACTAGTTCAGTAGCCCAGAGTGGATCTGAAAGCAAAGTGGAACCTAACAAATGTGAACTGTCAAAGAACTCTGATATCGAACAGTCTTCAGATAGCAAAGTCAAAAATCTCTCTGCTTCCTTTCCAACGGAAGAATCTTCAATCAAGTACACATTTAAAACACCAGAAAAGGGTAAGTACTTTGTTGTTAAAGTTAAGCACAATTTTTCTTTCTTTTAATGTTTAGCTTGATGCAGACTCTTTGTGGGATACTAATGTTGGGATATAAACGATGCTTTGTGAACACCCCCAAAATATTTGAGCAATTTTTTTCTCCCTTAATAAGTTCACAGTGAGGTTTCAAAGAGCAAGAGAACTTAGTTAAAGACATTTCAGTAACTGGAAGATACTTCTATCATGCTAGGGCAGAGCAAAAGAACTTGGTACAGTATACGGACTCATGCTTGAATCATGCGCATTAACGTGAGTCTTTTTTTAAAGTGTTCATTTTCATTTGTTCTGTTTCTTTTGTCACTCAGAAAACATGATATTGAGGCTGGGCACGGTGGCTCACTCCTAGAATGCCAGCACTTTGGGAGGTCGAGGTGGGCAGATCACTTGAGCTCAGGAGTTCGAGACCAGCCTGGCCAACATGGTGAAACCCTGTTTCTACTGAAAATACAAAAATGAGCCAGGCGTGGTGGTGCATGCCTATAATTAGCAGCTACTCAGGAGGTTGAGGCAGGAGGATCGCTTGAGCATAGGAGATGGAGGTAGCAGTGAGCTGAAATCATGCCACTGCACTCCAGCCTGACTGAGTGACTGAGTGAGACTTTGTCTCCAAAAAAAAAACAAAAAACAAACAAACAAAAAAACATGATATTGAGATGTTCTCATTTTATATGTTGTATGTCAGTCTTGCTCATGTATTAAATGAGCAAAGAATGAAACTACAGGGATGAATGAATATGTAAGACAGTCAGATTGGTGGTATAAATTGAGGGATTCTGGCTTTTTATGTTTTAAAAGCATATTCATTTTGTTTCCTAAAATGTTAAAAAATGAAATATTCTTTATTTTCTAGGATTTAATTTTAGCCTTTTTAAATCTAATCCCATGGCCTTTTGGACTAGCACCCCTTCCTCACAGCCTGAGAGCAAAAGTATAGAACTAGCATTCTCAGTATGAGATAACAGCAGTTTTTAGCAGCTGGTAGCCCTTAGCAAAGTATTAATAACTGTGGCTGTATGAAATTAAGTACTTACCACTACAACATGCATGTTAAAAAATGCCAGTTTAAGTAAAGTACCTTCTGACTGGTGGCATGACACCCTTGTTGGTTTGTTTTTTAAAATGTACTGGGATGCTGATTTGTAATGTACTTCATTGCTCTGCTATTTCAGGTCTGCTCAATGAAGACCTATGTTTTATCTAATGTTTATCTTTAGCCACTAACGTCTGCCAGTATTCACATGTAGTGGCAACGGCATGTATACAGTGTGGAAGAGTGTCCCTGTAGGGCTGTTCTTTTGTGCATGGTTTAGAAAAATGTTGTATTTGAAAATGGACCCCATTTTTAACAGCCAGCATTCTACAGCTTGCATATTATATATGTTGCACAGATCATTTTTAGAAGTGTGGCTTCTAGAGTGGAGCGAGAAGTGGGATCTGTTGAAGGCCTTCAAGAACAGGTTAGGGAAGTGAAATCTCACCCTTAGTGACCAGTAACACATCTTAGCCATGCCAAACAAGTACAATGATAAAGTAACAATCTCTGATTTTTTTTTAAGTATACCAGTTTTATTAGCAGCTAAGGTAGCTCTTAATCTTTTATTTTAAAGATACGGTCTTTGAGAAATGTGAAAAGTGTTAACTTAAAAGTGGATGTATACTTGCGTACAGTTTCTGTGAGCTCTAGGTTAGGAATCCTTGACCTAAGAACGAATGTGCCTATACACTACTGTAGAACATAGAGCCTTATTCTGTTTTGAATCTGATAATGTCATTGTCCCAAGGGACCTTAGAAATGAAGACTTTAGACATGAGTAAACTGAGGCCAAGAGAGGCTATCTGATTTACCCAAGGGGTCTTTACTGAGTAATAGCAGAAGTGGAACAAGAATCTGTATCTTACGGTGTACTGTTATTTCTCCTAGCCAGAAAATGATACTAAGTTTTTGTTTATAATGAAGGAGAGGGACAAATTTAACATTGTAAAAGGAAGGGCACTGGTTCTGCAGAGCAGCGTCATCCAATAGAAATAAAATATAACCTGTGTATGTAATTTAAAATTGTCATTTGGTGCAGTGGCTTGTGCCTATAATCCCAGTTACTTGGGAGGCTGAGGCAGAGGGATCACTTGAGCCCACAAGTTCCAGGCTTCAGTGAACTGTGATCACATCACTGCACTCCAGCTCTGGGTGACAAAGGAAGACCGCATCTCAAATAAGTACATAAATAAATAAATTTTCTAGTAGCCATATTAAAAAGAATAAAAAGAAACAGTTAAAAAGGGAAACAGATGAAAGTAACTTTATTGATAGATTTGATTTAACTCATTATGTCCAAAATATCATTTTAGCTTCTAATTAATATAAAAATTAATGATATTTTACATTATTGTTTTTCACCAAGTCTTCAAAATCCAGTGTGTGTGTTTACACTTACTGTTAGCATGTCTTGATTTGGACTAGCCACCTTGTGAGGTTTTAATAGAATGTGGCTAGGCTACCATATTGGACACCATAGCTCTCAGAATGTTTCCCTGTCACCAGTTGGTATACATGGCATGCTTCTTGACTGGCTTACTTTATTAAACTCCTTTAGCCAGAAGTTCTTCTTTACATTAATAGATCAGAACAGGTTGCATATAGAAGTTTTTTCTCTTTCTAATTTTTTGCCCTTTGCATTGATGGTGGCTGGGGATGGGTTGTTTTCAGCCATATGAATGGTCTTAGATTTTATAGTGTTAGCTACCCATAGAGTAACAGTTTTTATTTAATTTTATCTAGTATCATGCTTGAACACAGGCAAACTAGATGCAACTCTAGTCACCTTCCATTCTTGGCAATTGTTAACTTTCCTTACAGGAACTAATCACAGTTGGCTTTGGATTAGTTTCATATGTATACTAATACTTGCTTATGTTTTAAGATTTTTTTCAATTGCTGCAAATGCATGGATATTTTGGTAAACTATTGTATGCTAAGTATAGTTGGGCAACACTTTAAAATTTTTAACCTTTTTAAATTCTAGAAATCTGTAGTAATTCTTTTCAATGACTATTAAGTAAACACAAGATTTTTTTTGTTTTCTTTGGTTTTAAATAGATTCTGTGTTCACTTAGGGTTTTTGGTAGAACACTAAATCAGGATGCTAATTCTAATTCATGATTGTCGTACATCTCTGCATCAAAGTATATGTGTTTTTTATCAGTATGCTGTTTTAACCTATAGATAGGTTCCATGGTTTTTATTTTCAGGTACAGTATTAACGTCAATACTTAATACCTTATCTTTGTCAATTTTTTTGACTGGTGTTACAGCAAAAGAGAAGAAAAAACCTGAAGATTCTCCCTCAGATAGTCTCGGTCTCCTGACCTCATGATCCACCCGCCTCGGCCTCCCAAAGTGCTGGGATTGCAGGCATGAGCCACTGCGCCTGGCTGACACATGTCTTAATTCTGGTATTCACCAGATTTGTTTCGTGTTCTCCGTTGTTAGTCATCAAATTTGTCTACTTCTTAAATAGAAACATGAGCTAGAGCAAGGAACTTAGAAACACTCAAGCGGCACTGAATGTGTAGAATTGCATAACCAATATAGCTTCTTTGCTTTCACATTTACAATTAGTTGGAGTTTTAGTTCAGCCGTACCCAGTATCTTCCATTCTGCTTCCAGGAAGAAATGGAAAAATGTCAGCCATGATGATGCAGTATTTTAGTAGCAAGTTGATGGTGTTTTGGTTTCCCATGGGAAATATTGTCACTGGAGCATTAGCAGCTATCGGTCACTTATTAGGGTAAAAAAGCAACTTCAGAAGAATTTAACATATGCCAAAGAATCAACAAAGGAAGTAATCAGCCAGGGCAAAGGTCGCACAAGAGATTGTAATCTAGCAATCAGCAGTGGAATAAGCAGTCAGCTTACCAGAAACCCAGGAAAATGCTTCAGAAAGGGCAGTCAGGACTAAGGCAATTTAATGAAATGCAAAATAAATGAAATCTGAAGTTTAAAAATCTAGATTACAATTCTGGTTTCTAACTCAGTTATGAGACCTTGGGCAAAGTCATTAAATTTCTCTGAACTTCAGATTTTTGGGAGTCAATAAACCAATACATGTCAAAGGGCCTGATAAACTTTACAGTTTAGACCAGGCGTGGTGTCTCACCCCTGCAATCTCAGCACTTTGGGAGGCCAAGGTGGGTGGATCACATGAGGCCAGGAGTTTGAGACCAGTCTGAATAACATGGTGAAATCCCATCTCTATTAAAAGTACAAAAATTATCTGGGCGGGATGGCATGCACCTGGAAGTCCCAGCTACTTGTGGGGCTGAGGTGGGAGGATGGCTTGAGCCTGGGAGGCAGAGGTTGCTGTGAGCCAAGATCGTGCCACTGCACTCCAACCTGTGTGACAGAGTGAGACCCTGTCTCAGAAAAAATAACACTTTACAGTTTATCAGCAAACAGGAAAGTCTTGCTAGACAATGTAATTGATTAGTTCCGTGCCCTGGATTCTGGGCTCTTAACTGTATGAGCACTGTAGGTGTGAGCAGCAACAATTAAGAAGCTGCAGAGGTAAAGGTATAAGGGCAGTGATTGAGGATGTCTACCAAGCAGATTACAGCAAGTGTGTTTCAAGATGTATGCAGCAATCTGAAATACCTAATCCTGAAAAATTGCTAGAATCTAGTCTTTTAATTTTGGCCAGTATTTAGCAGTAGTTTGGCCCTCTACTCTAAATTAATAAAAAATAAGTAGTACTATATTATGAGCTGTGTTATCTAACAGTTTATCTTAGCTAGTAGCAATTAATTTATAGCTTCTATTAAAATGACTAACGTAGTTAAAAGTTTGATGACTACGTTTTTTTTTAATTTTTATTTTTTGAGCTGGAGTCTCACTCTGTCACCAGGCTGGAGTGCGGTGGCGTGATCTTGGCTCACTGCAACCTCCGCCTCCTGGTTTCCAGCAATTCTCTGCCTCAGACTCCCCAGCAGCTGGGATTACAGGCACCTGCCACCGTGCCTGGCTAATTTTTGTATTTTTAGTAGAGATAGGGTTTCACCATCTTGGCCAGGCTGGTCTTGAACTTGCTGACCTCGTGATCCACCCACCTTAGCCTCCCAAACTGCTAGGATTACAGATTTGAGCCACCACGCCCGGCCTTGATGGCTAAATTTTAAGAAATGTTTTAGCAATTCTTCATACACCTTTCACTTATCTTATAGTTACTTAATTCCTCTACTCTTATCATTTGATATTTTCATTTTATTGTGTATCTCTGTAAGGCCGAATCAATAGATTTTGAACAATCTCACACTTAATCTTTAAAAAAATCTAATAGGCCCAGTTTCCTCTCAACAATCTTTGAAGAACCTTCAAGAAAGGAGAAACACAGACCTCCCGCTTCTAGACATGCACACTGTAACCCGGGAAGAGGGAGAAGGCACGGAGACAACTGATACGGAGTCTGTGTCTTCCGCCAGCACATACACACAGTCTTTAGAGCAGCTGCTTAATTCTCCCGAAACTAAACTTGGTCTGTTACTCTGTCTAAATATGTTCTTCTTCTTTAATTTCACTGTCTTATTTAATTACTATTACTCTAAGGTACATATGCTTTTTTGGGCTGCTCCAATAAAATTTCTTTCAATATTCCACTACCTGTTTGTATTAGCGTTCTCTAGAGGGATAGAGCTAATTGGATGGTTGGATGGGTGGATGGGATGGATGGATGGATGCTTATTAAGTATTACCTTACACGATCACTAGGCCATCTGCAGACTGAGGAGCAACGAGAGCCAGTCCAAGTTCCAAAACTGAAGAACTAGGAGTCTGATGTTCAAGGGCAGGAAGCATCCAGCACAGGAGAAAGATGTAGGTTGGGAGGCTAGGCCAGTCTTGCCTTTTCAGGTTTTTCGGCCTGCTTTATATTCGCTGGCAGCTGATTAGATGGCACCTACCAGATTAAGGGTGGGTCTGCCTTCCCCAGCCCACTGACTCAAATGTTAATCTCCTTCAGCAACACCCTGACAGACAACACTCAGGATTAATACTTTGCATCCTTTAATCCAATCAAGTTGACACCCAGTATTAACCATCACACTGTCCAAATGGAAAAATTATTAAACAAATCTTTTTTAAAATAAAATGCTAGCTCTTGCCCTAGGCTTGAACCATAAATAAGTGGTGGGAAGTTTATAGTCACAAATAGGTGGTGGGTATTAGAAAGCAGGATAAACTGTCCTCTCACCCTTCCAAGAAACTGACAGTTTCAGTTTATTCCTCTTGATGAAGTAATGCTAAATTTTTGTAGTGATGTTTTGGTATATTTTATTACCTGTAATTAATATTACTGTACAAAATTTAGGGGGAATCTGTCATCTTCCTGAAACTTCAGAATCACCTGGAGTAAGGGTCATTTGTATTCATGGTCACTGACCACGTGGGGTAGAAACTGCAAGTCATGGTTCCTTCAGGCAAAGTTAATAGTGGTGACATGGAGGCATCATGATAGAGCAGCAGACTCCAGAAGCCAATTTGACTTTGTGATTTCTGAAAAAATTACCTGTCAACTGTGAGCCTGTTTCATCATCTGTAAAGTTTGAATAATGATACCTACCCCGCTTGATAGAAGATTCTTATGAGGGAACATGATATGTGACCAGTAAATGTTAATGCTTTCCTTATACGTGAAATGACATAAAATCTTGGAATATTAATAGATGGGAAGAAGATGTGTAATAAAACTGTCTATAAACACAATTCTGACAAATTTCAGAACTGGGACTCATAGGGCTTGTATTCAGTTAGATTACATGCTTTACAACAGAGATACTGTTTTATTTGTGTCACCTACAACATATAATCTGTTGATTGAGGTATGCTGAATAGATGAATGGCAAAGAAAGCAGACCTATAAAATATCACATAGTAAGATATTTATATTTAGATTTTTCTTATTTAGAATCTTCATCTGTAATGTATGATTTTGAAAATTAATTCTTGGAACAACATGTTGCAGTGCCTCCATTATGGCATGCTGAATTTACCAAAGAAGAATTGGTTCAGAAGCTCAGTTCCGCCACAAAAAGTGCAGATCACTTAAACGGCCTGCTTCGGGAAACAGAGGCAACCAATGCAGTCCTTATGGAGCAAATTAAGGTGAGATCAGAAAACCTGGCCACTGTGAAAACCGCCAGTGTGGTTTTCTGGACCCTCCATACACATGCACCCAAGTTTACAAATTCACATTGCAGATGCATCTATAACATCTTGATCTTTATATTAGATTCCTGATGGTGAGAAATATTGCCTTTTTTTTTTTTTTGAGACAATCTTGCTCTGTCACCCAGGCTGGAGTGCAGTGGCACGATCTCGGCTCACTGCAAGCTCCACCTCCCAGGTTCACGCCATTCTCCTGCCTCAGCCTCCCGAGTAGCTGGGACTACAGGTGCCCGCCAACATGCCTGGCTAATTTCTTTGTATTTTTAGTAGAGACAGGGTTTACCATGTTAGCCAGGATGGTCTCAATCTCCTGACCTCGTGATCCACCTGCCTTGGCCTCCCAAAGTGCTGGGATTACAGGCGTGAGCCACCGCATCCAGCCAAAATACTTCTTTTACACCTATTTAAAGATTATTTATTAATTCCTGCTTTTTCTAAGAAACCGTAATAGATTTAGAAACTAGAGAGATGTTCACAAATCATTGTTCACATATGCTTAAATAAAAAATGGGTGTGAGTCTTTGAATTCTAAAGATAACCAGTGAATTTAAATTATTCAACTGATATTTATAGTACTGAACTACTAAACAGTTTTCAGGTGGAGATGGCAAAGTGGCATGGGAAGTTTTTCCTGTTTAAAGTAGACACCAGAAACATCTAGGAATGTTGCAGAACAGTTGAGGATTACTCAAATGAGGTATTTCCACCCTGGCTCACTGATAAATCACCCCTCAGAATATAGTCATACTGCTCATTGAGGAGTTCTTATGACCCAGGCCCTGGGCTCTACATACATTATTTAATTTCATCACTGGTTGAGAGAAAAATTGAAGCTGGTAAATGGTGGAACAAAATTCAAACTCATAGCTGTCTGAAAAGTACATGCTTTTCCCCTGTACTTTGCTGCTCCTAATAGATCTGTCCTGCCACTGTGCAAGGCCACTAGCTATCCTTGTCAGATTATTTTAAAGCCGAATTCAGTTATTTTCAGTAAATTGTATATATCATGACATGCCACCATTAAATACTTCAGTATGCATCTCTATAAAATAACATTTTCCCACTAATAAAAACATTATCATAGCTAACAAATCACTAACTAGCCCAGTAAACCTAAATGACTTATTTAAATGTTATATTTTCTTTTTTTTTTTTTTTTGAGATAGTCTCGCTCTGTCACCAGGTTTGGAGTGCAGTGGTGCAATCTCAGCTCACTGCAATCTCCGCCTCCCAGGTTCAAGCGATTCCCCTGCCTCAGCCTCCCGAGTAGCTGGGACTGCAGGCACGCACCACCATGCCTGGCTAATTTTTTTTATTTTACTAGAGACACGGTTTCACTATGTTGGCCAGGACGGTCTGAATTTCCTGACCTCGTGATCTGCCTGCCTCAGCCTCCCAAAGTGTTGGGATTACAGGCATGAGCCACCACGCCTGGCCAAATGTTATATTTTCATAAATTTATACTCTCTTCATGATTTCTTCGTCTTCTTTATTGTCACTTTTTTAAATGGTCCTAGGTTTGAGGACAAAGTTCGCTAACTTTCTTGCCTAACGTAAAATGAAAATATACTAAAAGCTATGGCTTGGTTTCAACCTGGAAATCTTCCTCAAAGACTTGAACATGATATTACCTTTTTTATATCATTCTTTGCCTCATTTCTCTGATAGTGTTTCACATTGTCTTATATTCCTGAATTTTTACTGTGTCTGAACTTTTGTTTTGATTAAGTGCCGTTCACTGTGGACATCTTAACTGCCTGGGACTTTAGGAACAGCGTAGGGGCAGGGGGTTAGTGGAGGCTACCGATGTTCCCCTCAGCCCATTTTCAGAGCCCCATGCCATACTGGCTTAGTTTCTATCAAAAGTAGAAGGCAGAGGGAACATCTTGGTACCAACCCATGGCTCCAGTTAGTTGCTCCTCATGGAGATGTTCCATCAGTTCCCCAGCTTTCAACTCCATTTCCATGATACCCTGTGCTTCTGAGACAAGAACTCCAGTATTTACACAGGATGCATCCTCTCCTCTTGTCAGTGATACTTGGTAAGCTGCTGGACTGACTCATTTCCACCTCTTCATCTGTTTCTCATGAGAATTTCTTGATGTTGTCTCATCTACGTTTTCTCCTCTTGTATTAGCTTGTTGCTTTTCTACTTCACCCCTCTTCCTTCCAACCCCAAATAGCTTAGGACAATGGAGTCATATAGCCCAACACTTGGTTCATATGCAGCAATCCGCTTTCTAGGCAAATGCAGCTTTGAAACTATCTCATAGTTGGAGTTCCGGTTTTCATGTCAAATGGATTTTATACGGTGATGTCATAAACTCCTTTGAAATGCTTCACATGCAGCTGCTGTAGTTAACTGAATTCCTTCCTTTATTGCCATATGGAGGGAAGGGGGAAATTTGGGGGGAAGAGAAGAAAATTACATGAGTTCAGTCTGCCATATTTAATCAGAAGCTCCTACAGCCCATTTTTAACTCATTTCTCTAACACCAGCTTCTCAAAAGTGAAATAAGAAGATTGGAAAGGAATCAAGAGGAGTCTGCAGCTAACGTGGAACACTTGAAGAACGTCTTGCTGCAGTTCATTTTCTTGAAGCCAGGTAGTGAAAGAGAGAGCCTTCTTCCTGTTATAAATATGATGTTGCAGCTCAGCCCTGAAGAAAAGGGAAAACTTGCTGCGGTTGCTCAAGGTGGGTAAAAGGAGAGTCTCAGAACTTCTGACTTCTAACTTAAACTAAACAGCCTGGTGGTTGAGAAGTTGTCTGTATGTGTAACTTTTCAATTTTGCTCATTTGAATTGGGTCTGTCATATGAGTAGGCCGTGACTAGATTTGAAAAGCTGACTTTTTAACATCTTGAGGCAACTGTATACATTTATATAATTTTAACGTTCAGCAAAATACAATAAGTGCTTAGCTTGATCTTCTAGCTCTTTGAAAATTGGATTTTTATCCTGGTGTTGAGTTCTGGTGTTCAGCTGAACGTGGTTTTGTTTTAAATTCTACTTTTTAAAAAACATTTATTAGCTTGTTCCTTTTCTACTTCACCCCTCTTCCTTCCTCCAACCCCAAATAGCCTAAGACAATGGAGTCATATAGCCCAACACTTGGTCTATATACAGCAGTCCACTTTCTAGGCAAATGCAGTTTTAAAACTGTGCCATAGGCCAGGCACCGGTGGTTCATGCCTATAATCCCACCACTTTGGGAGGCCGAGGCAGGCGGATCACAAGATCAAGATACTGAGACCATCCTGGCCAACATGGTGAAATCTCGTCTCTACTAAAAATACAAAAATTAGCTGGACGTGGTGGCATGTGCCTGTAGTCCCAGCTACTCAGGAGGCTGAGGCAGGAGAGTCGCTTGAACTCACGAGGCGGAGGTTGCAGTGATCTGTCATGCCACTGTACTCCAGCCTGACAGCAGAGCGAGACTCCATCTCACAAAAAAAAAAAAAAAAAACTATGATGTAGTTAGAGTTGGTTTCCATGTCAGATGGATTTAATACTGTGATGTCATTAACTTCTTTGAAATGCTTCATATACAACTGCTATAGTTAACTGAATTCAAGCTGCATCTTAAGAATTATGGTTTCGTTTTTGTTTTAGTTTTAAATTACTTTTATTTTTGACATTTACAAGCACAAGGAAGACGCTATAATCTCTCTTGAGTTGTCACCCATTTCTAACAGTTTTCAACTCATGGACAATCTTTTGGCGTAAATAGGGGAGAGTTAGAGACTTAAATCCCACACATCATTTCTTTCCCCAGTGAATAATTCAATGTTTATTGGATTCCTCTGTCACCTATACCTAGTTTATGTTCATTTTTGCCTGTGTTATTGTGAATGTCTTTTTATAGTATCCTAAATAGGGCGCATATATTGCATTTGGTTGATGTTCCTTAAGCTTTATTTTGTTGTTGTGTTTTTGTTTGTTTGAGACGTAGTGTTGCTCTGTCACCCTGGCTGGAGTGCAGTGGTCCGATCATGGCTCACTGCAACCTCCGCCTCCCGGATTCAAGCGATTCTCCTGCATCAGCCTCCCAAGTAGCTGGGACTACAGATGCACGCCAGCTAATTTTTCTATTTTTAGTAGAGACGAGGTTTCACCATGTTGGCCAGGATGGTCTCAATCTCCTGACCTTGTGATCTGCCCGCCTTGGCCTCCCAAAGTGCTGGGATTACAGGTGTGAGCCACCACGCCCGGCCATTTTGTTGTTTTTTTATCTATAACAGTTATATATATAAATATATTTTTAATGTGCCACTTATTAATTGAAGAAAGTGGTCATTTATGCTATAGCAGTCCTATATTTGGGTTTTAATCATTACAGGGTAACACTGAGCTTGTTCCAATTGCCTATAAATAGGAAGATCCAGGTGCAATTGGGTGGGATGGTGGACAAAAATACATCATAGATGGTATTGTGTGCTTTCTAAGACATCAGGAGGCCCAGAATGTCCAGACATCTTACTTTTGACTGATTGACCTTATCTAGTTGGTGCTCTTTAACATGTTCCCCATCCCCTGTAAATCCTAATAACTAAACTGATAAGAGTCATCCTCAAAATTGAGCAGGCATCTGAATCATCTGGTATACTTACTAAAATTCCAATTGCTGGTCCCCAATTTCTGACCCAAGATTCTGCATTTTTAGCAATTTGTTGCTGATACTTCTGGTCTGGGGCCCATACCTTGAGAACCCCTGGTCTAGAGGCCTGAAAAGATTCAGGCTTAATTTTTTTTTACAGACATACTTCATAAGTAGTATTGATAGTTTCTTTGAATCTGGTTTTTAATAATCTTTCTAATGATGAAGGAGGAATGTTCTCAATACTGACAGTAATCTCAGTTCTTCAAACTATAGGATAGGTTTCTATAGCCACAATAGTATTTTTGTCACAAGGGCCCAAATAAGAATACATCATGTATATTTTTAGTAGTTATTCAAATTACAAATTCACTGTCTTTAATTTATTCTAACAAAAGTAAACCTAATTTTATAGTTATAAAAAAGAAGAAATCTACTTCTAGTCACCTAAGAGTAAAACTGCCCCTATAAAAAACAAGACAGAAATCTCAAAATTATAACTAATTTTATAGTTATAAAATTAACCAGGACTTTAAGAACGTTTGCATTTTAAAATTAAAGTTTTCAATAGTTTTGAATACAACAATGATATTATCTCAAAATACTCAACATGTCTAACAGCCCTCTTTTAAAAGCTCAGCATGTTCAATGTAGATGTTGCTAACATCCAGGTGGCTCCTATAAGTTAAGGGTCCATTGATTTAGAAGTTCTAAAAGAGACTAACCTAAGGGATACCAATAACAGATATTTTTAAAGAATTTCATAGAGGAGATACACATTAGAAACCCAGAACTCTAAGATGTGCATTTGCTAAGTCCTGTAAACAGACAGGAAAACACATTTACATTAGTTTGCCCTTTAAAGATTATTTCCTACTTGTCTCTTATCAATGTGAGTACATAAAAGAGACCTTATTACAATTAAAAACAATGATGGTTTAGCAGCAGATTTAGATACCTTACATTCTCTCTTTAAGAGAGAGAATGTAAGGCCTGGTGCGGTGGCTCACACCTGTAATCCAGCACTTTGGCAGGCCGAGGAGGGTAGATCACCTGAGGTCAGGAGTTCGAGACCAGCCTGGCCAACATGGTGAAACCCCGTCTCTACTCAGAATACAAACATTAGCTGGGCGTGGTGGCGCATGCCTGTAATCCCAGCTACTTGGGAGGCTGAGGTAGGAGAACTGCTTGAACCCAGGAGGCAGAGGTTGCAGTGAGCCGAGATGGTGCCATTGCACTCCAGCCTGAGCAATAAGAGCAAAACTCTTATCTCAAAATAAAAATAAAAATAAAAATAAACTACAAGATAGTTCAAAAGAAATTACACAGAATTCAGCATGGGAGAAACAAAAAACAACAGTGGGAAAAGACATCAAACATGTTTTTACTAATCGAAGTTCTAAAAGGAGAGTAGAATACAGCACAGATAATATATGAAGAGAATGGCTGGAAATCTTTCAGAACTGTTGAAGGATATCTATCCACAGATTCAAAAACCCAATAAAATCTCAAGCAGTATTTAAAAAAAAGAAGAAATCTACTTCTAGTCACATAAGAGTAAAACTGCCCCTAAAAAAGACAGAGAGAAATCTCAAAAGCAGCCAGAGAAAGAAGACACATTGCCTACAATAGACTTCTCAACAGCATTGGTGTAATACTATCTCATGTACTAAAAGAAATAACTGCCAACCTTTTATATTTTCCAAGATCTCTTCTGGAAAACAAAAACTTTAAGAATCTGCCTTCACTGAAAATTCTTAATGATGTACTTCAAGCAAAAAGAAAATTTCCTAGGTAAAAGGTCTAAGATGCCAGAAAGAAAGACATGCAAAGGAAACTTACCACCATATTACAGATATGGACTGTCAGTCTGACTGGTCACACTAGGGGCATTTTGTTACCAAGGCCTTGAAAATAATAACCAACACTGCATACATGAGGGATGCCAGAAGAAAGGTCTGAGAGCTACTCTTCCTGGCACTGAAGGAAACAGGGCCCATCAGAGCAAACAAGTACTTTTTGCCTCTCTCATCTCCTTGGAAGCAAATGTTTATAATCTCTGGTTTTGTGTAAAGTTTATAACAGTATTTTTCATTCAGGTTGCCACCTATTAGTGGATGGTGAAATTAATTTGGTGGATCACATTCAGAATATTTTTTTTAAAATCAAAAGAATACAAGCTGGGCTCAGTGACTCACACCTGTAAGCCCAACAGTTTGGGAAGACCAGGCAGGAGGATTGCTTGAGAACAGGAGTTCAGAATCAGCCTGGGCAACATGGCGAGACCCTATGTCTACAAAAATTTTAAAATATGCCAGATCTGGTGGCATGTGCCCATAGTCCTAGCTACTCGGGAGGCTAAGGCAGCACGATTGTTTGTTATAAGGAGTTCGAGGCTGCAGTCAAACTTCTGGTCGAAATCCTGGTCACGCCACTGTATTTCTGCCTGGGCAACAGAGTAAAACCCCATCTTAAAAAAAAAATTAAGAAATAAAAATAATATGTGAAACATTAGAATATGTTGAATCTGGTAAGGATAAGCAATTATTTCTTGAAACTCTACATATATACATGAGTGTTGGTAAATACCTGACTGTATCATCAGCTCTAGATATAAAATATTTATGATGTTGGCTGTGAGTTAATGAGGAATAGTTTTCCTTTCTGTGGGTTTGGGTGTATTTGGGAAACATTAGCTTAGGGGGTAAAGTAGGTTACCCAACTCTGAAAAGCAGCATCAAAATCTTTATAATAAACACATATTAGGGGCCCAACTTAAATTTCAAGCAGATGTCATGAGCTGCTCAGAGTAGCGTGTTACAACTCTGCGTTATAAGGTAAAATGACTTAGAGTGTAGCAGTAGTCCCCAAACAATGTCAAATAGACAGTGGTAAGTATAGATTGCTCTTCTCTTTGCATCACAAATGTTAATTCACCCTGCCCCCACACGCATTAAAACTCAGCATATTTCACAAATTGAGTGTTTCATTTCTATTTGAGATAGACTTATGGTAAGTCAGCTTTGCTCCCCAAATAAGTTAGCCATATAGTACTTCTATATGCAAAATTTGAATCTCAATTTTACTACTCAAGCCAGAAGTAAAAGTCATTTTTCTATATCTTCTTTGCTCCCAGACTGGGTTACAGTTTACAGATCTGAATGTTGTCACTTGTACACCATACATACACAGAGGTCTAAAACTCTCTACAAGTAAATAAAGAAAAAAAGCCCAGCAACCCAATAGGGAAATAGGCCACACCTGTTATAGGCTTTTTGATCATCTCCAGACTGGCAGGAAGAGAGTGCATACTCACACTGTAAGTGCCTGATTTGATTTGCAGAGGATATAGAACCTTATCAGAAAACAGCCTTCCAAGGCAAGAGCAAATGCACCCTATCTAAGCACAGCTTTTCTCCAATTCTTATTTACCTAAGGAGATGAATAGCTGCCAGGAACATTGTTTGCACAAGGGCAGGAGCCTGCCAGATCTGAGAACACAGCAAAATTTTTATTTTGTCAAAAATCTTATATTCAGCCTACACCATTCATTTCAGGTGAACATACAACAGTCTGCATTTCAGTTTAGGGAAATGTTTACAGTCGTCTGGTTCTCTTTATTCTTGGGAACAAGGTTACCTCACTTGGAACACATAACAAGTGCCAAGTTGTCCATCCCTAAGCAATATCGCTTCCTCCTACTTTCTAGAAGTTCTTCAGATTGTGGAAGACAGACTTTTCAGAATTCTTTGCCCTCATTCCCTCCTCCAGAAATGCATGCCTTTGTATAATCTCTTCCCCTTGAGAGCCAGTAGGCTAACCTAATGAGTTATTTTTAACCAGTAGAATACAGCAAAAATGATAGATTACAAGAGATTGTGGCTTCTATCTTGCTAGCGGACTCTCTCTGTCTTCTCTGCTTGCACACTTTGTTGAAGCAAGCTACCATCCCAGAGGCAAGGAACACAGGCCATCAGTTTAGCAGCCTTGAGGAACTAAATTCTTCCAACTACCACATAAGTTTGGAAGTAGATTCTTCTCCAGTCCAGCCTTCAGATGAGACCCCAGCCATGCCAACATCTTGATTGCAGCCCTGTGAGAGACCTTGAAATAGAACCATTTCTGATCTCCTGACCCGCAGAAACTGTGAAATAAATATGTGTTAAGGTACTAAGTTTGTAGTAATTTGTTACGCAGCAGATTGTAAATAACATGCAGATAAAACCAGACAGAACAGAAAAATAAAATGGCTTTAACTCTAGAAAGTTTCCCCATGTAAAATTTTGAAAATGCTACTCTGCCTAAGGTCAAACTGTCATACATATATACGTATGAAAACACAGAAAGGTGTCTGGAAGGGTAATACCAAATTAAATCTTTATCCAAGAGGAATGAAAACCAGTATTCACACAAAACCTATGCACAAACCTTGTGAATATATTAAAAACCAGTGACTTATGCACTTTAAAAAGGTGAATTATGTGGTATATGAATTATATCTCCAAAACATTTAATTAAAAACCTGTACACAATTATTCATAGAAACTTTCTTTAAAATTGCTAAAAACGAGGAAGATCTCAGTTATCCTTCAACTGGCAAATGAATAAACAAACTGGTACAGCCATGCAATTGAATACTGCTCAGCAATAAAAAAGAATGCACTGCCAGTACAGCAACATGGATAATTCTCAAATGCATTATGTCAGTTGACAGAGGTCAGACTCAAAATACTGTGTACAGTGTGATTCTACTTATATGACACTCTGAAAAAAGCAGAACTATAAAGACAGAAAACAGGTTAGTGGTTGCCAAGGAGTGGGAGAAGCAGCCAGGGAGAACTTTGAGGAGGTGAAAATGTGCCAGGCCTTGGTCGGTGGTGGTACATAACTGCATTTGTCAAGACTCAGTGCTACACGCTGAAAAGGGCAGGTTTTACTATAAGTAAGTTGTACCTCAATAAACATGATTTTTAAATGATTAAAACTTTGGTTTTTGTTTGTTTTGGTTCAGTTTTAAGGTTTACCATAAATCTATTGGTTTTAGATTCTAAGTTGTATATAAGCTTCTGTTTTAAAAGAATTTTTTTTAAAATCCTCTTATCATCAACAATATTTAGTTGTGCTGGAAATTTTATTTTGGAATTGTTTAATAGAGAAAGACAATAAATGTTCAAGAACAGACATTGATTCATAACATCAAAGTATATGGTGAGAAGATGGTATTTCAGAATAGAGGAAGAATTTCTTATGTGCTGGTAAGATTGTTTGTAGATAATCATTTCTGCATAATTCTCATAGCTGGATTGCTTTAATAAAGCCATTTAAAGGTTAAGTTCTAGATTGCTTCATGTTGCTTATCAATGTTTTAAAGCTAAAATAGAAAATTAGCTGTTAAGTTGGCTCAACCGGAAATTCAGTATATCCTTTAAAAAGAGAAATTTAGTAAGCAATGTATCTAAAGAATGACATATGGTTGGGTACAGTGGCTCGTGACTGTAATCCCAACACTGTGAGGCTGAAGTGGGAGGATCACTTGAGCCCAGGAATTTGAGACCAGCCTGGAAAACAGTGAGACCTGCATCTCTACAAAAAAATAAAAAATTACCCAGGCATGGTGGTACACACCTTGTGGTCCCAGTTGCTTGGGAGGCTGAGGTGGGAGAATCACTTGAGCCTGGGAGATCAAGGCTGCATTGAAGTCTCATCACACCACTGCACTCGAGCCTGGGTGACAGAGAAAGACCCTGTCTCAAAAAAAAAAAAAAAAAGAACCCCCCCCCCCACCAAAAAAGGCATGTGATCAGTAAAAAAGACATTATTTGCTTATATTGTAGAGTGGTTCTAAAATATAGATTTTACATTGAGAAATTTTAATACTCTCTTTTTTTTCTTTTTTTTTGTTTTACTTTCCAAAGGTGAGGAAGAAAATGCTTCCCATTCTTCTGGATGGGCATCCTATCTTCGTAGTTGGTTTGGACTTCGATAGGTTGATGGAAGGAATATTTTTATTAACCAAATAGAATCTATTTACAAAAATGGTTCATGTATATTACCATCATTCTTTTGTCAAAAAGTGTGTATATATGTTTGCATTTACATATATTTGTACATCTATATGACAGATGTATTTTAAAAGTTTCAACTTGAAGTAAAAGTACAACAGCTTGAAGTGTTGATACCAGGCCACAGCCCTCTAACTCATATGATCTCCCATGCATGCTGCCAGAATAAAACCACCAGGAATGAATTCCCTCCCCACTTCTCTGGAACCTCAGGACCCGCCCATTTCTCGGCAGTACTGTGAATTTTGAAGTTAAACTAAATTTTGGTACCATACCAACTGGAATTTAGGCTTTAAAAATAATGTTTCAAGGCCAGGTGTGGTGATTCATGCCTGAAATCCCACTACTTTGGGAGGCTGAGGCTGGAGAATCGCTTGAGGCTAGTGAGCTGTGATTGTACCACTGCACTCCAGCTCGGGGAACAGAGCGAGACCTTGTCTCTAAAAATAATAATAGTAATAAAAATAACGTTTTATGACTATTTATTGCAAGGTCAGATTTACAGATTGTTATAAATTGTTGAGAAATTTTTGTGATTAGAATATGAAGGAAAAAGCTTTATTGGTAAAAGTGACATGTTAAGGGGCTATGAAGTAAATATGCTGCAGTTAATTATGCTAAGTTAAAATACAGTTTAGTTATTTGCTTTAAAATAAACTCTTCTTTTTCTTTAAAGTATACTACCTCAAAACTCATTATGTTGTCAGAGCCCTAGAGCTGGCTAGTGTAACACTGACTATGAATAGGTGGGCCCACCACTTGAGTTGAGGTGATTTCATGGTGTCTTTCCAGGCTCTTGATAGGGTGTCACTGCATGCAAGCCATGAATCTGTTTTGAGAATCCTCTCCATTTTCCCAAATAAAAACCTATCCAAACAGTGACTATATCACTCAGCATTGGATCTAAATATAAAACTGGTGCTTTCAGTGTTTTTGGCAGATAGTGTTCCATAAGCTTTCCATCAGAAGGGATTTTAGACACCTTAGAGGTCCGTGCTACATCTTCACAGTTCCTCCGAATAACCTTAGGTGGTAGTGTTACTTGCCTTTGACACCTCTGCATATGTTTTAATGACTAGATCCAAACTGTGTTGTTCTTAAATCAAAAATTGGATAATTTTTAATATTTATGTATTAATCACACAGTATGCTCTCTGAAGTTCTCTTAAGCCTTCAGTTTATACTCTTAATTTTCTTTCTGAGCTGGGGAACTGACTTTGCATTTTGGTTACACAGAACATTGGTTTCCAATTTAGTTTAACTGAAATTTACTGCTGATATGTTGAGTTTGTTCTTTAAAAAATATCTCATATATCTCATCTTTCCTTCTTAGAAGAACAGACCTAACTAGCGAATGTATGAATGAAAATGCATCTATTTCAGAGCCGACATGAAGAGTTTAGTTTTTTTACTTTATAAACTGTGAATATGAGTATGCCAGCTGCATACGATGTAACTAATCATATTTAAATATGTTTCACTTTGACTTTAGACCTTCTGAAGTCTGTATAAACTTGTTTTGAAATATAGTCTCCACTTACGAATGTTATAACAAAATACTTTTTTGCATGATAAAAAATTACTTTGATTACAAAAGGCATATTCTTTCATGGTTTCTGCAATGAGAGGAAGTGTAATGATTATTTTAATATTTCTATTAAATATGTTTAACTGTATATTTTTATGGCTGCTCTTTTATGTTACCCACTGTCTCTTTGGGGTTGTTAATTGGTTTCTGAAAGGGAACTTCAAACTCCTTTACTACTGGCCTTCCATGGTTTGTCCCTATTAGGTTGTTGAGAGAACGTCGACCAACTCTTTGATACCCACCAGCTAGACCGTAGTACCTGCCATGTCTGACGCCCTGCATCCAGCTAAAACCAGAAACAGCGCTGGGCCTCCCTGTGGACAAGACATTGATTTGACCAGAAGCAGATGTCTGGCTAAGGCTGCCAACCAAAGGGTGGCCTTAGATGAAGGGCTTTGTTCAGTTAGGGGAAGAGGTCATTAATTTTTTTTTTTTTTTTTTTTTTTTTTTTGAGACAGAGTCTTGCTCTGTCGCCCAGGCGTGAGTGCAATGGCACGATCTCGGCTCACTGCAAGCTCTGCCTCCCAGGTTCACGCCATTCTCCTGCCTCAGCCTCCTAAGTAGCTGGGACTACAGGTGCCCGCCACCATGCCCGGCTAATTTTTTGTATTTTTAGTAGAGACGGGGTTTCACCGTGTTAGCCTGGATGGTCTCGATCTCCTGGAGGTAATTAATTTCTTTGGATGTTTGGACTAGGAGATGGGGAGAGACAGAGCAGAAAGAGAAACACAGATGCCACAAGGAGGAGGAACAGAGCTAACCCTGGATAGGACTGGACACAGCAGCCAGACCAAGAGAGGCATCTCGTGAGAAGCAGCTCTTCAGCCCTGGGCCTGGTGCACACATCACTCCTTGGTTTCTAAGAACCAAATTTGGCCCAGCACAGTGGCTCATGCCTGTAATCCCAGCACCTTGGGAGGCCAAAGCAGGTAGATCATGAGGTCAAGAGATCAAGACCATCCTGGCCAACATGGTGAAACCCAGTCTCTACTAAAAACACACAAAAAATCAGCTGGGCATGGTGGCGTGCACCTGTAGTCCTAGCTACTTGGGAGGCTGAGGCAGGAGAATCACTTGAACCCAGGTGGCAGAGTCCAGTGAGCTGAGATCACACTACTGCACTCCAGCCTGGTGACAGAGTGAGACTCCGTCAAAAAAATAAAGCCAAATTCATACAGTCCCTGAGGAGTGGGAACTGATGCACATCTCTTGTATACAATAAGCTATGCTTGTGCTCTGAACAGTGTAAGATTGAGAATTGTATTCCTTTAAAGAAAGTTTGGCAGAACTGTAACTGAATTACTAACAAGGCACTGAGAAGGCATACCGTACTTTGTATTCTTTTTAAAGTCCCTGTTAGGTGGTGATGTAGCTGGAAGTGTATAGTATTGAGGATGTAAAGTTTCCCCTAAAAAATTTTTGGTATTTGGCGAATGGCATAACACATCAAAAAATTGGTTGTATCATATGATTAAATTGCAATGTGATGATTTCAACTTGGTGGAAGACTTCTATTTTGTCTTGGTATGTGAAAATCCCCTTTGCTTCAAACTTAATACACACCAAGGAAAACAACCTGATACCATTTTGCAAGTGTCTTTGAGCTAATGGTTTTTCATGGGTATTAAAAAGCATTGGGTTATTTATGTATAATTATGTAGAAAGAAATTATTTGTTCCATTCAAGATACGGTTACACGAAAAGGCATCTAGTTGTGACCTTCAAATTATTACTTATATACCTATAGAAAATTCCTATAAATAGGCTGGGTGCGATGGCCCACACCTGTAATCCCGGCACTTAGGGAGGCCAGGGTGGGCAGATCACCTGAGGTTAGGAGTCCAAGACCAGCCTGGCCAATATGGTGAAAACTTGTCATTACAAAAAATACAAAAATTAGCCAGGCATGTTGGCCCATGCCTGTAGTCCCAGCTACTCAGCAGGCTGAGGTAGGAGAATCGCTTGAACTCGGGAGGGGAGGCTGCAGTGAGCCAAGATCACACACCACTGCACTCCAGCCTGGGCAACAAAGTGAGACCCCCATCTCAAATAAGGAAAGAAAATTCCTATGAAGAAACACTATACCTCTGAGTTTCAATAATAGAGATGATTAACCCAGTTTCCCTGCAAGGATGTGCTCACTGTGAACAGATGTAGTGGTTACCACTCCAGATGTCTGCCTAGCATTTGAGACAACAGTCCCTGTCACCCCTGCCTCTCTCTGGGAACTTCTGCCCCACCACCATACAGAGGGGCAGTAGGCCCAGCCATAATCAACTGAAACAGACACAGAGTTATGACCTGAGCCTAGGCAATTAGGTTTTCTCAGGAATATGGATCTGGGACTAAAGAACTCAGCATCTTCCTGTGACTGGAATTGTAGCATGTAAGTACAGAAGCTTTGGAGTGCCCAGAAAGAGCAGAGAAAGCCAGCCAAGAGAGTGCCAGGTTTAAGTTGACAGAAGAGGTCAACAAAATCATGAAGTGAGTGTTCTGGGGACCTGAGAGTCAAGGGACTGGATTCTGTACAATGTCTCCGCATCATCATAGTAAACTTCCTACACATGCTTTGAAAGTAAATATCAGATAATTTGGAGCACAGTATAATGGTAAAGTATAAACTGTGAACTTACACAAGGACACCACAATTTCCGCCTCACTGACGAATAACTTGGGGCATGTTCTTGACTGCTCTGAGCCCCCATTTCTTTATCTGTAAAAAGGAAATAAATTACATAGTTGTGAGTTATTGGATGACATAATAAAACCCAGCACAGAGGGCTGGATGCAGTGGCTCACACCTGTAATCCCAGCACTTTGGGAGGCCAAGGTGGGTGTATCACAAGGTCAGGAGATCGGGACCATCCTGGCTAACACGGTGAAACCCCGTCTCTACTAAAAATACAAAAAATCAGCCAGGCATGGTGGCGGGTGCCTGTAGTCCCAGCTACTTGGGAGGCTGAGGCGGAAGAGCAGAAGAATGGCGTGAACCCAGGAGGCGGAGCTTGCAGTGAGCCGAGACTGCGCCACTGCACTCCAGCCTGGGCGACAGAGCAAGACCCCATCTCAAGAAAAAAAAAAAAAAAAAACCAGCACAGAGTAGGCATGCCAGCATTCTCTCACTTCTCAGCCTGCAAAAAGATTTACAAATTTACCTCATTTTCTTCTGTTCCTTGTTCTGACCTCAGTGCATGACCCATAGCACCAAGTATTACTGTCGTTTATGAGTGAACAATTGTGTTAATAAGGAAATAAATTGAATGTTTTCCAGCATTTTGACCTTATTTTTTAAAACTTTGTACCTCCCAGAGCTGGGAAGAGATTCCAGATTTCCAGACTTAGTCCAGAGTCATGACTAATGCTGGACTTCATCTATAGCTCTTATTGAAATGTCAGAAAACATTTTTTGCCCCAAAAACTATTAACTGATAAATTTATAGCATCAAACTGCATTTTTTAAAGGAGGCTTTTTGTTTTTTCTTTTTTGAGAGAGAGAGAGAGTCTTGCTCTGTCACCCAGGCTGGAGTGCCTTGGCATAGTCTCAGTTCTCTGCAGTCTCTGCCTCCCGGTCTCAGGTGATTCTCCTGCCTCAGCCTCCCAAGTAGCTGGGACTACAGGTGTGCACCACCACATCCGGCTGATTTTTGTTTGTTTGTTTTTGGTAGAGATGAGGTTTTGCCGTGTTACCTAGGCTGATCTTGAACTCCTGGACTCAAGTGATCCACCCACCTCGGCCTCCCAAAGTGCTGAGATTTCAGGTGTGAGCCACCACACCTGGCCAAAAGAGACTTTTTTTTTTTTTTTTTTTTTGAGACGAGTGTCGCTCTGTCGCCAGGCTGGAGTACAGTGGCATGGTCTCAGCTCGCTGCAACCTCCACCTCCTGGGTTCAAGTGATTCTCCTGCCTCAGCCTCCCAAGTAGCTGGGACTACAGGCATGCGCCACCACGCCCGGCTAATTTTTTGTATTTTTAGTAGAGATGGAGTTTCACTGTGTTAGCCAGGATGGTCTCGATCTCCTGACCTCATGATCTGCCCACCTTGGCCTCCCAAAGTGCTGGGATTACAGGCGTGAGCCACCGCACCCAGCCCATGCCTGGCTAATTTTTTTTTTTTTTTTTTTTTTTTTGATTTTAGTAGAGACAAGGTTTCACCATGTTGCCCAGGCTGGTCTTGAACTCCTGAGTGCAGGCAATCCGCCCACCTCGCCCTCCCAAAGTGCTAGGATTACAGGTATTTGGTTTTTTGTTTGGTTTTCAAGCAACCTTTCTAAATTTTGCTATGCTCACTCTTTCTTCACATGTTGGTACTGGCTAGATACAGATTTTGCTTTCCTATTGGAGACTCTTTTGAGAGCTGGCTATCCCCTCTTGCTCCTTTTCTTTTTTCTCTTCCCTACTTTCAAGTTTCTTGCTCTTTTTCTTACCCCATAAGTTACCAGAAATTCATACCCCCTTGAGAGGGCTTTTTGTTTGAACTTCAGTCTTTAGTTTCATCAACTTTTCTAAGGAAATTTATCTGTTAATGAAAGTTGGCTTGCTTGACTTCAGAATATCTGTATTATTCAGTGATGTGTTTTTCTGGTTGTTTTGTTTGAGCATAGTGTAAATATCACCCATTGCATAGCTATGGCAGTGACATAAATCTAGCAGCGTAAGATCGAGAAAAGCTAGAAGTCCCACCACAGATTGTATTTCAGTGAAAGGGATTCATTTTAACTGCTTATAAAACTAAAGAAAACTTATAAACATGGAAAACAATTATTAAACCCACCATATGCTCATACTGATATTAAATGGTGTGCCAGATTCTAGAAAGAGTTACCTTTTGGTAAGGGCACTGCTTGTTAACTATGGTTGGTTGCTTTAGATGTCTAGTGTGTACACAAAAGCATGAATTTTATTCCTTATAACCAAAGTAGAAACCTACTCTGAGCAATTTGACAAAAGGTTTACATTATTTATTTTAGTGTAGTTTAAGATTACAGTAAGATGCAATTCCCAAAGAGTGAAATATAAGGCTGGACGTGGTGGATCACGCCTGTAATCCTAACACTTTGGGAGGCTGAGGCGGGTGGATCACCTGAGGTCAGGAGTTCGAGACCAGCCTGGCCAACATGACGAAACCCCGTCTCTACTAAAAATACAACAATTAGCCAGACGTGGTGGTGTGCACCTGTAATCCCAGCTACTAGGGAGGCTGAGGCAGGAGAATCACTTGAACCTGGGTGGGGGTGGAGGCTGGAGTGAGCTGAGATCATGCCATTGCACTCCAGCCTGGGCACACTCTCAAAAAAAAAAAAGTGCAATATAACTTTTCACAAAATATGGAACTGTGGTAGTCTAGAACAATGTCTCAATATACCTCCTACACTAAGTGTAATAGTAAATATCTGTATTTGGTGGCATAATATGCTCTTAGTATAAACCAAAAACACATGCTGAGCATTGGACATTGTCCAATGTTTAATTCATATGATTCATTCTGAGTTTCTGACTGAGATGATTCTTTCAGACTATGTGTATTTCTCCTGGGATCCATAAAATATGCAGCCCTAACATGATTTCATTTTTGTTTCCTTTCCTGGAAAAGGAGAAATCATTCAGATCAGCTTTCATATTGCCTTATAGACGATGACTTCAAAATAGTTTGAAAGGGACTCCTTTGTTCTAGAACTGCTCTAACACAGTAGCCACTAGCCACATGTGGCTATTGAAAGATTGAAATGTGGTTATTCCAAATCAGGATGTAAAGTAAATATAAAATACACACTAGATTTCAAAGGCTTACATGAAAAAAGTAATGTGAAATATCTCACTAGTAGTTTTTATAGTGATTACATGTTGAAATTTTAACATTGTGAACATATTAGCTTAAATAAAATATATTGTGAAAATTAATTTCATGTTTCTATTTACTTTTGATAAAAGTACTACTAGAGGCTGGGTGGCTCTAGTAGTGGTGGCTCACTCCTGTAATCCCAGCACTTTGGGAGGCTGAGGTGGGAGGATCACGAGGTCAGGAGACCGAGACCATCCTGGCTAACACGGTGAAACCCCGTCTCTACTAAAAACACAAAAAATTAGCCAGGCGTGATGGCATGTGCCTGTAGTCCCAGCTACTAGGGAGGCTGAGGCACGAGAATGGCGTGAACCCGGGAGGCGGAGCTTGCAGTGAGCTGAGATCGTGCCACTGCACTCCAGCCTGGGCTTCAGAGCGAGACTCTGTCTCAGAAGAAAAAACACTACTAGCACATTTTTAAATTATTTGTAGTGATCTCATTTGTAACACATTACATTTCAATCGTATACTGCTTTTCTAAAGAGTCACTGCTAAGCCCTGAAATTAACTCCAAATACCTCCCTGGGATACAGTGCCAAGGAAGGGGCTTCCTTGAACTTCAACCTCTAAAAGTAAGCAAGAATTGAGAAATATCTTCTGCTTTGAAAAATATTCACTCCCCAATGCTAATACATCAATTACATATTATTCGGGGCTAACTAAGCTCCTATTTTAAAATGTAAATTGAAGAAATTAGGCCAGAGTCATTCCCATCTTAGTGCCAATCATATAATCAGATAATTAGATTGCTCTTTCCCTAGAGCCTGTTTAGTTTTTTTGTTTGCTGGTTTTGTTGTTGTTGGGTTTTTTAATTTGTTTTTGTTGTTGTTGTTGTTGTTTTGAGATGGATACTCACTGTGTCACCCAGGCTAGAGTGCAGCGGCATGATCTCTGCTCAGTGCAACCTCCAACTCCTGGGTTCAAGCAATTCTCCTGCCTCAGCCTCCTGAGTAGCTGGGACTGTAGGTGCATGCCACCACGCCCGTCTAATTTTTTTGTTTTTTGGTTTTTTTGTTTGTTTTGAGACAGTCTCGCTGTTTCCCAGGCTGGAGTGCAGTGGCACGATCTCGGCTCACTGCAACTTCCACTTCCGAGGTTCAAGCGATTCTCCTGCCTCAGCCTCCCAAGTAGCTGGGACTACAGGTGCATGCCATTATGCCTGGCTAGTTTTTTGTATTTTTAGCAGAGATGGGGTTTTGCCATGTTGGCCAAACTGGTCTCAAACTTCTGGCCTCAGGTGATCCAGCTGTCTCAGATCAAAGTGCTGGCTGGGATTACAGGCATGAGCCACCACTCACAGCTCACTAAGGCCTTTTGCCAAGACAAATTAGCTCTTAGAGAACCACAGGATTCCTTTTGTAATGTATTACAAACTAAAGTCTTACCTACTCTTGAAGAGTAGAAAACATGAAAAAGTTCTATGTTAGCCCTTAGAATAATTAAAAATTCATAAGCTCTGAAATAAATACAGGTAATAAAATCATTGCATATGACAAAACAAAAGTTTAAATTGGCGTTTGTAAACTCTGCATGAAAGCCAGGTTTCTCACTACTAGAAAAAGAAAAAAAGTTATAAATAAGCCAAGGAGAATTCCAGAATGAATCCTGTGGTGCCAAATATATGTTAACTACAAGGAATAACAGTGACCTTACACTGGAAACACCTTAACCATGGGCCAAGGTTAAAGATATAACAGCTTTCTCACACCCCTTGCACAGCTACTCCCAATGTTAACATAACTGTTAACAAATTATCAAAACTAAGAAATTCGTCTTGGTATAGTATCACTAACTAAACTCCAGACCTCAGTCAGGTGTTCCCAGTCTTTCCTTCAGTGTCCTTCCTCTGTTTCAGGATTCAATCCATGATCCTTGACACTTGGTAGTTTGTCAGATGTCCCGCTGTATGGGTTTGTTTGATGTTTTCCCATGATTAGGGATAGACACTGCAAGACTCAGAGCTACTTTACAAAGAAGCCTCTAGGGAGCTCCCCAGAGAAGACAGGGGAGACAAAACAAGGACACTAGAGGAAATTTTAGCCTCTGACATCCATGACTATATAGCAAAGAGTAAACAAAGCCTAACTCCTAGCCAGAGAAACACAAAATCTCATGCTAAAGCCTTATTTAACTCAGTTCCTTTCACCCAGTACATCATATACAGCCTCAAACAAAAAATTACAAAGCATACTAAAAGACAAGAAACCCCACAGTTTGAAGAGACAGAGCAAGCATCAGAACCAGACTCAGATATGAAAGAAATATTGGAAGTATCCAACCAGGAATTTAAAATAACTAAGATTAACATGCTAGGGGCTCTAATGTAAAAACGGCATAACATGCAAGAACAGATGGGTAATGTAAGCAAAGAGATAAAAACACTAAGAAGAAATAAAAATGAAATACTAGAAATAAAAAACACCATAACAGAAATGAAGAATGCCTTTGATGGGTTCATCAAAAGAATGGATATGGCCAATGAAAGAATCAGTGAGCTCGAAGAGATGTCAATAGATACTTCAAAAGCTGACACACAATGAGAAAAAAGAATGAAAAAGAAAAAACAGAACAAGAGTCAAGAACTGTGAGACAATTACAAAAGGTGGAACATGGAGACTTTTTGGAAATACCAGAAAGAGAAGAAAAAGAGAAAGAAAGCCAGGCGTGGTGGCTTACGCCTATAATCCCAACAATTTGGGAGGCCGAGGCGGGCAGATCACAAGGTCAGGAGATCGAGACCATCCTGGCTAACACGGTGAAACCCTGTCTCTACTAAAAATACAAAAAATTAGCGGGGCGTGGTGGCAGGCGCCTGTAGTCCCAGCTACTCGGGAGACTGAGGCAGGAGAATGGCGTGAACCTGGGAGGAGGAGCTTGCAGTGAGCTGAGATCGTGCCACTGCACTCCAGCCTGGGCAACAGAGCAAGACTCTGTCTCAAAAAAAAAAAAAAAAAAAGAGAAAGAAACAGAAGAAACATTTGAAGCAACAGTGACTGAAAATTTCCCCAAATTAATGATAGATAAAGCTATGGTCTGAATGTTTGTGTCTCCTCAAAAGTTATATTGAAACTTAATCCTCAATATGATTGTACTGAGGTGGGGCTTTTGGGAGTCAATCAGGTTACGAGGGCTCTATCCTCAGGACAGAGATTAGTGCACTTATGAAAGAAGCCCCAGGGAATTAGCTAGCCCCTGACACCATGTGAGGACAAAGCCAGAATGTGTCATCTATGAGGAAGCAGGGCCTCACCAGACACTGCTAGTGCCTTGGTCTTGGACATCACAGCCCCTAGAACGGTGAGAAATAAATTTCTGTTGTTTATAAACTCTCCAGTTTATGATATTTTTGTCACAGCAGCCCAAATGAACTAAGGTAGACATAGAGGAACGGATCCAGGAAGCTCAAAATACATCATTTCAATAATGATCTTTAAAACTTTGTATGAAATTACACTGATCATTCCGCTGGCTGCTGAATGACCTGGCACCGTCTCAGGGTTTTAGTCTGGAGTTTTTGTTTATGCACATGGCCTCACGGAGAACAATATTCACCTGAAGTGACGGCGCTTCTCTTTTTATGTTGTCGAGAAGCATGATTGGCTCTTTTTTTGCAAAATTATTCACAAACTTAAACTTTGATTCAGAATTATTGAAGTAACATGGTGAGGCAGAGTAATATGTGACTTAAATTTTATGGAGTACTAAGGAAAATGGGCAGACTTAATATAAAAGTGGTGCATTGGTGGTGCTTAAGGGCAAATACCGATAACATGGTGTACAAATAAAGGATCCCGATGATTCAAACAGGTGGAAGTGATGGGAGAACTGAGTTGTCACACAGTACCATATCCACACTGTCACACAAATCTCACCTTTATTTATTCCCTTTTGCACTAATGTAGCCAGAAATGTGAAACGATGACAGTTTTTTCAGTAGGAATTTTTTTTTTAGTTTTTAGCATTGACCTTTGAGGTGCACTATTAAATTGCTCAGTCCATGAAAATAACGGATTGCTGATTTAAAAACTGGTTCCTTGCTTAGCTTCAGCAAAACAGCAAAGTCTACCATATTAAATGTGTATTGTTTATTTGATTTTTATTGACTTTGTTGTTTTATTTTAACTACTTAATTGCAAATCTGTCTTGGGGTTAACACTGTGTAAGAGTTTTAAGCATAAGAAGTTTGTACTTAGGGTTTAGATGTAGTTTTATATTTGTACATGTTGTTGTAACATTTTAATAATAATAATTCAGGTCTGCTGGGCATGGTGGCTCACGCCTGTAATCCCAGCAATTTGGGAGGCTGAGGCAGGCGGCTCACCTGAGGTCGAGAGTTCAAGACCAGCCTGACCAACATGGAGAAACCCTGTCTCTACTAAAAATATAAAATTAGCCAGGCATGGTGGCACATGCATGTAATTCCAGCTACTTGGGAGGCTGAGGTAGGAGAATCGCTTGAACCCAGAGGCGGAGGTTGTGGTGAGCTGAGATCGCACCACTGCACTCTAGCCTGGGCAATGAGAGCAAAATTCTGTCTCAGAAAAAAAAAAAAAATCAGGTTAATTCTGGGATCTGAGCAAAGTTTTGCTCCTTTCCGAGAGGTGAACACGTTACACAATTATTAATAATATCTCTGTGGGAAGGGGCTTTACAACAAATTATTTTACAGGTGAAGGGCAGAAATGAAAACATTTTCTAGAGCCACTCCTGCCCTTCACACTCAGGAATGTCGCAGTAGTCATATCTCTGTTCTGGATCAGTAGTATAGCACCAGGGCCCCTGCGCATCGTTGTCTGGATTCCTCCAGTCCCTCTGAGGGGTGTGTAGCAGGTGAGAATCTGGGGAAGATGGAAGAGAAGCACTTAGACTATATTCTAAAAATCAGCTTGCTATTAGCAAGGCAGAAGGAGATGCTCTCGATTCCCATCTGAGATTGTCATCCAAATGCATTTCAGCTGGGTGCTGCAGCATTTGTGTGGTCAGATTTTCAATTTCTCTATTGATAGGCTGCTTCTGGCACAGTAGCTAATATTACCATTGCTACTGTGACAGCCAAGTCTTAGACAGAGAGCCAAAATATTTTTATTGCACAGTCAGGAGAAATATAAAGGCCTCAAAAGCCTGCCATGGTCTTAATTCATTCCAAACACCTGCTTTTGTCAGTTACCCTTTTCTCTGTAAAAATTTTCGTAGTTAATACCATTTTGTCCATGTGAACTATGTGCCAGGAATTCCACTAACATCTTTCTACACATTCTCTCTTTTAGTCCTAATAAAAAAACCATTTGAGGAAGGTGTTATATCCCTATTTTACAGACGAGAAGACTGAGTGGCAATGTAAAAGAAAACAAAACAAAACTTGCCTAAGCATAAATAGCTATGAAGGAGCAGATCAAGAATTCAAAGTTGATCTGTCTAATTCCAAAGTCCTAGTTTTCTCTGAAATGCAGCTTGAATTATTGGGGATGGAGGAGGGATTTAAGCTTATTTTCAATTCTAGAGATGAGCTGCTGTATAGAGACAACCATTTAGATGACAATCACAAGACTTACAGTCTAGAAAGGCAGGTTTTATTTCTGGTTCTTCTGAGAACCTATTTGGGGTAACCCCCACCCCCCAAGACCTCAGTTCCCTCATGAAGATGAGCCTAGACTACCTCATAAAAATGGCCCAGAGTGTCTCCATGGCCCCCGATAGTCTCTGACTTCGCCATTTGGTTGAATCAGTTTTCATTAACTCACGGGGAATATTTGATCTGCTCATCTCATAGGGATATAGCAAAGGCAATTTGTTGAGTGTTGGGGGAATGGATAAAGGTGAGTAACAGGCACTAAGTTCCTATTTGATAAGTGTCATTACTGAGAACTTAATGCCACCTAACACCAAACTGGGAAAAGCACAAAAAAATGCACTAAAATAAATAATAGGCAAGTTGCGACATTTGAATTTCACGTATCTTCATTTTCATTTTTATATTTTATTTACTATTTTGCTCCACAATTTGAGTCAAACATGTGATGAGAGTTCTAACTTGATATGTTTACTTCAGTCCCAAACATAGTCATCTTTGGTCTTTTCTCAGATTTGGCCTAAAACTCGTAGTTTCATTGATTTTTTTTTTTTTAACTAGGCATTCTTCTATGTTCTAGGTCTTCAAGAAACCTCCATACCCAAGAAAAAATAGAAAGCAACCATGTTCTACTATGGTGCCAAAAATAGTTGAACATCGACATCAAAAAGATTCTTTCTGTCTGCTTATTCACATATTCTGGTTTGAATTAAAAGTGATGAAATTATCCTAAATACAGTTGGCCCTCTGTATCCATGGGTTCCACATCCACAAATTCAACCAACTGTGGATGGAAAAGACTTGAAAAAGATGAGAGAAAATAACAATATGACAATAAAACATAATACAAATAAAAACAATACAGTATAACAATGATTACATAGCATTTACATTATATTAGGGATTGCACAGGAGAAGGTAGGTAGGTTATATGCAAATACTGCACCATTTTACATAAGGGACTTGAGAAGCATGGATTTTGGTAGCCACAGGGGTCCTGGAACCAATCCCTTACAGACACAGAGGGACACTTTACAGTAGATGAACACAAAGATGAAAGGGAAAGTCTGACCTAGGTCTGCGGGGAGAAGTGGAACTCCATTTTTGACAGGTGATGCCATTTTTTGTTTTGGACATCGTCCCTCTCTAGTTCTTTCCATTCCCAGTCTTGCACTCTGAAAGATACACCGAAGGAAAGTCCACACAGTGGTCAAAGTCTTTCACAAGACACCACGTGAAGGTCTGCACAGCATAGTCACATTGAGAAAAAGATCTCATGCACCAGACCCCCTGTTTCTGCTTTCTAAAAGATCATCTTTTGCATCTGCAAAAAGGCTGCAGTAAACTGGGCCATTCCATACTTTGATTCATGTATTCAAATGCCACTTATGAGCTCTCTGTGTATCGAGCCCCACCAGGATGCTGGGGACACACGGGGCACAGTGCAGCCAGAGGCTTGGCCGTCATAGAGCTCACATTCTAGTGGAATCAGGCAGGGGGGTTACAGGAAATATTCAAGGAAACAATACAAAATGAGATCACTTAATGATGATACATGGATACATGTTACATACATGATGAGACACAGTAAGAGAATGGGGAAAGGGTTTTTAGATGGGGGAATGGCAAGCTTTTCCGAGGCTGAAAGAGATCCAACCCACTTCTATTTCTTCAGGCTCCCAGTGATATGAAAAAGTGCCAAACAGGGCTATAAAATTGTGGTCTACTGTAAATGGTTTGCAGTAAAAGTTCTCAACCAGCTTCCACTCAACCAACTCACCAGTTAGACAATGGGCCGTCTCCTGTGTTTAAAACAGTCCGGTGCCCATCTGGGTCCACATGCAGCTGGCAGGTGTTTGCTAGTGTGCCCACCCATGTCTGTTCCCCCCACGTGAGTTATGTGCTTACAACGAGTCATTTCTTTGCATTTTCCAACTTTCTTACATTTATATTTAATTAAAGATGATCTAAACTGAGAAATGAATGTGAAAATAAACAAAGCTCTTTTTTGTTTGGTTTGTAACTAAATTAAATGTTTTTAACAAGTTGAAACGTGAATCATTTAAAAAATTGCTATCAGATCCACAGAGGGCAATCCACTCATATAGTTGACTATAAAGCTTGAGGAGGAATTCATAAAAATCTAAAGGTTTTACACATGCAGATTGATTAATAAATGTCGAGATATGGTCCACTTCAAAAATAAGGAAAGTAATTATTGCAGATGTTGCACGAGAGCATAGTTTATGCAGGAAATGCACCAGAGACCTTCTACTGGTGACCCCATATTAGAAGAAAAAAAGCCTCTGCTCTACATCAAAAGGTGTCAAGTACACTTGTGTTTTCAATGAAAATATAAAATGTTTAAGGTATATTTGCACCATCATTTAAGGTTACCCACTTTAGCCATTTTTAAATTCACTGATCAATCACATGGGGAAAGTACTCCTAACATACCTACAGCAAACTAATGCTTTTAACCCAATACTACATATTATGATTGCCAGTACATCTTCATTGGGACATAGTATTACAGTAGACATAAGACACTCATCAAAGTGTAAACTCAAGGTACTTTGTGAAAGGGAGGTCTAGGGGTCAAGGAAGATTTGCAAAGGAGGTGATGATTGAGCTGACACCTAGGCGATAAGAAGGAGCTGGCACAGCAGGACAAAGGTGAAGAGGGTCCCAGGCAGGAGGGCGTGTGCTTGGGGTGGTGAAGGAACAGAAGTAAGGCCAGAAACTTTGTAGAAAAGTTTAGCAAGCCAAGCAAACAGCAGCCGGGGGTTACGTAAATAATGCCGGGCCCTGGCACATTTGGGAAGTCTTTGGGTCTTATTTTAAGGGCACTAGGAAGGGCTTTAAACAGGGAAGTTACATTTCTTCGAGATCAGGTGTACAGCTACAAGTAGCCCCAACCAGTGGTGATAGGGTCTTGGACTCGGTGAAGGCAGTGTGGCTGGTGGCAAGTGGCAGAAGTAAATGTGATCTAACACTGACTGTTCCTGGCAAAACCCTGGCAGGTAAGTTAGCAGCAGGTCAATATCCCACAGCAAAGAAACAAGGACCAAAAAATGACTGACTTTTGACTTTTCACTTCTTTTTTGTTTGTATGTACCCACCGGAGTTTATATAACCTTTTGCTCCCTTCTGTCACTTTGAAAACAAGCAAACTAAGCCTTCAAACTTCACACTTCAAACTCAACCTACAGTCATTCCCATGTTCCTTCTGGTTAACAATTTACAAATGACATATTTAAATGTTAGCATTTTGTAAAGAGAATCAGGAGAATCAGGGGTTTTTTGTTTTTTTTTTTTAATCTGGTACAATTAGGTGATCCTATTTAGTTTACCGTTTGCTTGCTACTTGTAAGAACTAATAACTTCACCAGATAAAGTTTAGATTTAATCTGTACTTTAATCTCAAGAATTCGAGATAAATAGTGGTAAGGAAGAAAGTACAATGGGTACAGCTAATGAAACCCAGGAAGATGAGTCAATGCATAGAAATAATTCCAACCCAAATAAATACTATTTAAAATGCTACTTGGAG
The DNA here is from genome assembly GCF_028858775.2 of Pan troglodytes. NCBI lineage: Eukaryota > Metazoa > Chordata > Mammalia > Primates > Hominidae > Pan > Pan troglodytes. The sequence goes on from NC_072410.2 coordinate 35,790,195, forward strand.
TTTTGCCGTGATACTAGACACAATATGGCAAATCATCCTCAAGAATACAAGAACTAAGGTGTTTCCAGTCCTCTTTAACACCTGTGATGCAGGATATTTGGAGAGCTAAATTGTTATTATTAACGGTCTTAATACCTGGCCACCAACACAGTAGAGGAAACAGTTTTTAAAGTGTCATACATCTCTTCAAATATTCATACGCTTAATGAAACATTCGCACATCTAAAAAGGCATGCAATTTCTATTGAAATCCTGTGTGCCTCTTATTCTAAGCAGTGGGACTATTGACCCACATTTTAAAATAAACTATAGAAAAGGAACTGTAACTTTTACGCATTTTAAAAAGACAACATATCAGAAATCTGAGAAAAATAGAGACCATGTCCCCCAACATGTGAAAAATTTAAGAGTAAAAAATAAGATTTGTGTCCCAATCTAAATGTTTCTGAGAATTAAAACACCTCAGTATTTCTGTTTTACAAGGCTTCGTCCAGATGTTAGGGCCCGAGGACCATGGTCACCCTGCAGAATAAGAAGCCAAGACCAAAAGGAATGCTTAGACTTCCCATCTCCTTGTTAAATATAAAATAATATTTTAAAAATCTTATTTTCAGGGTCATAGAGGTAGAAGTGATTTTGTAAATCTAATCCTTTCATTTTTTGAACAAAAAAAAAATTAAATCTAGGAGGTGAAGTAATATACTCAAGCTGACATGGTTAGTTAGTAATCAAATCCTGTCCTAACTCAGAATTCAATTTTACAACACCATAGCGCCTTCCTCCTCTGGTCTCATAAATTAAAGATAGAATAGAGAAAGAGGAAGAGTGGGAGGATGGGGAGGACAGTAGGAGGAGGAGGAAGAAAATGTACTCACTTTACTTTTCAAATAAAACTACGTCTCTCATCCTAATGATTATGGAGGACTTCCTGTTTTCAGCCATTATCACACATTGTTGCTCTTTACTGTGATATTGGAATGCCCTGCAGAACGAAGCAGGAAATCCAATAAGTATTTTTCTTTATTTAAAGAAAACAAATGTTTATTAATAAATGAGAAATGCTAAAGATCATTGAATATCTTGAGGGACCAGAGAGCTCAGAATTGCTGCCTCTTTCAGTTATTTGGGCATGGCATCGATGAAGTACTGAACAAAATACACCAACGTGGCAGTAAATCTTATCTGCCCTTACCTTCCCTCCCTCATAATTTTCTCTTTCTTTCTGTTTCAACTGCTTTACTTCTTCTTCACTCATCTTCTTAATTTTTGTTTTTGGGTCAGAAAGAAGCCACTCTGGTTGCTTTGAACCCATTCCCCAAGATAGTCCATCTCCATGACCTCCCAACTCTGATCAGTTCCCCTGAACCTCTGCTCCACATTCCACCCTGCCCTGGCCCCCGACCCCTCCCATCTCCATCCCGTGGTCCTGCTATGGGTGCTCAGTCTGGCATCCATAGCTACTTTCCCAGGCTCATCACCTACACAAAGTCTCTGCTTTAGTCAACTTGATCTCTTAATGGTCCCCCTCAGAAAGTGCAGGGCCGCATCTTCCCCTGCCTTCCTGGTGCTTTTCAAGAGCTCTCTCAACTCCAAACCCAGCTCGGTTCCCACCTCCTCCCTGAGCCTTCTCTAGCTGCCTCAACCTTAGGCACTGTTCTTTCTTCTGGATCTGGGTAGAGCATGCATTGATTATGCCTGTACCTCACTCAGGGTGTCTTTTTTTTTTTTTTTAACATTATATCCGGTCACCTTAAATACTGAAGGGCAGGCACTGGATCTTGTAGCTATAAGTCATTGCTCAGATCTATCTAGGACACTTTCATTCATATGATCCTCAACAAACATTTACTGATCATGATGTTAAAAACTGGAGCTCAGAACAATAACTGCTAATGTTTATGTCCGGTGTAAAAACAAATAACTTCCTTTTAGGGTATTTTTCTAACGAAGACTCCAATAAACCTTAACAAGAAGCTGTTAGTATGGCTTCACATACTATGAGCAAATATAGTTCCAAACTCTGGCTCCATAAATTTCTCTTTCCTCTTAAATCGTTAATAAATGTGTGAGTAAATTACTTGCCATCTGAATTACAGATTTCTGGGTAGGTGCAACGACGATGAAAATACCTGCAGGTGAATTCTTTGTCCTCCTCACATTTTGCTGCACATTCTTCTCTGCTTCCTGCCCCCAGCTGCTTCTTAGTGACACTGAACAGTGAAGCCCCCTGGGTATTCACATAGTCATCCAGAGGCTCTCCTTGACCTAGAGGTGGGAGATCCAAGTGGAATAAATGGTCAGTAAATCAATGCCGATGTCTAATTGTCATGACTTCCTTTTAATCTATTTGGTTAGCATTAACCAAATAAAACTTGCTGTTTACTGGAAGTAGAATGGGTAGCTATCAATCAAAATGTTTAGTTAAGAACACACAGTTGGGCATGTGGACATAAATAAAGATGGCAACTAAAGACACTGGGGACTACCAGAGAAGGGAGAGAGGGAGCGAGGCAAGGGCTGAAAAACTACCTATTTAGTAGGTATTTAGCTCACTACCTGGGTGATGGGAATCATTTGTACCCCAAAGCTCAGTGTCACGCAATTTAGTGATGTAACAAACCTGTACATGTACCCCTGACTCTAAAAGTTGAAATTATAAAACAAAGAAAAACAGTTTCATTAACAGATTGCAAGATAGTAAAAGATTAACTGGATTGATAAACAGGTTAGAACTATGGAACCACTACTATGTTACCATATTAGTGGATATAAATCCTTAAACAAGAACAAATTTTATGTTTGCTATCAATTGTGCCATGTCATGAGAGAAGAGTAAGGCACCATCAGTGGCAGTTGTGTTACCAAGATTGATGTTGATTTGTTCATCCCTGGGTAGAAACGGAACTTGGAGGCCATTGTTTGATTTCCTACAATATGCGCTTTGGTTCTGACACTGTCACTTGAACTGGTGGGAAGCATCCTCTGAATGGTCCCTCCTTGAGACACATAAATTTTGGTGCATAGATGATGGTGGAAATAAACAAGAACTGAACTAAATTATGTTGCTACCTTGGACAAAAATTGGGCAAAACACTGGAGGGTAAGAAGCTCCCCAACAAAGAAGGCCATTTTTGTACTGGGCTGATGACAGTCACACAACACTACTAACTGGGGAGAAATCAGTTTTTCCAAGGTGTTGACAGGTATCTGGATTTCGGAGGAAATTGTAAAAAAGCAGAACCTGGGACAAATACTGGTCTTGGTTTTTCTTTGAGATCAAATCTGAGACAACGAATCTGTCCGAAAGCTGCTTTCTGCCTGGTCGTGGCAGAGGGTGGCCAAGGGGGCCTCAGCTGTGCTCCCACCACAAGGCTACAGGGTGTTCCCTTGTCCTGAGGCTCTTCCAGACATCTGGCTGAGCTTTGGTAGGTCTATTCCAAGCCTGGAGATGCCAGCTCCATCCTTCGCACAGAATGCTAGTGATTTTCACAGGGGTAAGAGGCCAAAAGAGGCTAATAAAATGAAGATAGCCAAGCTCCATGGAATTAGACAACAGGACAACCTTGACCACTTTGAGGGGCGTGGTGGGGGCTGCAGGCAGAGGGAGTGGGTTATAGAGTGACTAGGAGAGCAGTGGAGGCGGCAGCAGGAGACAAGCCTGGCTCTGAAGACAGCGAGCCCTCCAGGGAACATGCGGTCAGGGGAGGTTCTGAAAGATGACACACTGCAGAGCGCATTGGTTTGTATGCTGATGACAAATATCCAGTAGGAAGGCGAATGAACAGATTCTCATTCTCAGAAAGGCCCGTCCTGACCTCCTGAGGGTACACAGAGCACAAGGGGCAGGACAGGGAGGAGAATGCATGCTCATCGATTCATGCAAAGTCCTCGGCCAAAGTCCCCCTGCTCCCCGCGTCTGGGACTTTGTCCTTCCTCAATTTAAGACATTCCGGGCTGGAAAAATGGATTATTGAGCAGGAGTTGGCTGATGCATTCTAAACCTAATCCACTAAAAAGCACTTGAGAGATGTATCAAAAGATCACAAAGAAATAGATGCTTTAGGCCCACATCCATGTCTTTACCCCGCACTTTCTGCCAACTTGAACTCTCATTTCCAAGAAGAGTTGTGTTTTGGTTAATTCTATAGCTCACAGTGTGACTTCAAAACACACAATAAATCCACAAAGTGTGTCCTACGGTGAGTTCAGTTAAACTTTCTGAAGAGTTTTTTTGAAGTGTAGCAGAGCAGGCTACAATTGATATTCAGAAAAAGAAAACTTCCATTTATTTCCCCCTTCAATTAAGTTCTCTGTGTCATGTTATTATGCTTCATAGCTCATCGCTGCTCAGATCCCCTCCCCAGCTCCTGTCCCTAGGAAATATCCCAAAACAGAATCAAACTTTTTTCTTTTTAATTTGAAATAATTTTCCCCCATTTTTTTTTTCTTATTCACCTCTAGGACTCATATGGCAATAGGATTTGATAGGGCTTATTTGCTGGCAAGGAAACATCAAACAAATCTTTTAGTGGAAAAATACATTTATATTATAGGCAAAATGCAGATGTATATTGCTACTGATGCAAATGTATTTTATTAATGGTGTGAGAATTTCTTCCTCACTGTGGTGTGTGAATGTGTATGCATATTTGCATGTGTAAAAGACTTAATTTGTGAAATGGAAGATGTTTCTCCACTTCCCACTAAGCATGGCTGTAAGAGAAACTTTTTCCTCTCCCCGGGCATTGCAGCACACTGGAAGGATGATACATCCACAGAAAGCCTGGCTTTCCAAAAGAGCTTATGAGAGAATGTTCCCCCCAGGTTGGTTAAAACATATGTTAATCCTGTGGCAGAGAAGTTTGTTCTAGCCTTTGGGTGTAGCCCACTGAATAAGTTCACAGTGATCTATGTCATAGTTTCCATGCATTGAAATATAATATTCATACCCCCAACATACACCAATTTCTTACAAAAATTTCTTTAATTTTCTCCTGCTCTGTATTTTGTTTGATAGCTCCTTGAATGGCTTCCACTAAAATCAAATGTATTTGACTCTAAAGTGCAACTTGTAAAATTTTATCTGGTAATTTATAGATTGAATTTCAAGTATACATTATTTACATGAAGAACTACTAGCAAATCGTATGATTCCGTTTGTATGAAATGTTCAAAATGGCAAAGATATAAATACAGAAAGTAGATTAGTGGTTGCCAGAAGCTGCAGATCGGGGGTAACAGCTAAGGAGAGTGGAGTGCGTTTTTGGGGGTATGAATAGTTTTAAAATTTATTCTGATGGTGGCTGCACAACTCTCAATATATTGAAATCCATTGGATTGTATGCCTAAATGGGTGAATTCTATACATTAATTATATCTCAATAAAGCTTTTTTTTTTAAAAAAAAAGAAAAAGAACTACTAGGACATGTTTAGAATATTATCTCAAAGGCTTAAACAAAGCTGAAAAGTGAGAAGAGCCCTAGATTCCTTCTGGGAAACCTGGCTTAAATCCAGTTTTCTTTATTTCCCAGATTTGAGAATTTGGTCACTGAGCAAATAACATGATTTTCCTAAGTCTAGATTTCTTTGTTTATAAAATGAGGATGAATATGCTACCCTACCTATACCGTGAGCTAAATAAGCTAGTATTTGTAAAGGACACACACTCACACTCACATTCACACACAGGTATGTATGTATGTGTAAAAATGTAGCGACCTAACCCAAGCACTAAGTGAGTATTTGGTGAATCACTATCTGCACACAGCACCTGGCAAATGGATGCGTGTGATTTTTCCGGGGATTAGAGGCAAACGTTTACTGATGGAAAGCCTTCCTCAGGCCATAACAAAGGGAGAAATGCTGAGTCCCTGACCCTGCCGCCACCATGAACTGGTGAGAGAACAGAATATATTCAAAGAGAAATTTCATTGTTTTAACTTGCAAGTGAGGGGAGCATGACACCGTAACAGAGATTATAGAAATTAGTCAAACTGAGAACCAGGCGAAGAGCTTAGCCATCCTTTGCATAGTTAGCTACATTGGCTCTTTTTCAATTAGACTGGCCATTATGTGGGTGCACTCATTTAGATTTGAAAAACCACCCATTATTTTCTCTGCGCATTCATTCCAGCACACTGACAATCTTCACAGGAAAACTAAACTTATTTCTTGAAGAATTCCTCAATCTTATACAAGATTTTCAACTGGGAGTTTCATGAATCAAAAATTAAATGAATTGCACATAAAGCCATGGCATATGTATTTGTACTGCATTGTGGGAGAAAAAATAATTATTATAATTTTAAAAAACTATGTCTTACCTGATTTCAGAAATAAAAGAAGTAGAAGAACCACTTCCTTATGTTCCACTTTGGGACTGGCCAGCAGTGCCCAGAAAGTGTGTCCCAATCCCAGGATGTTGTTGACTTACATGAGAGTAAACGCATCCACAAACCAGATAGTCAAATTAAGTTAATGATTCTCTCAGAGACCCACGCCACTGGCTCAGCAGGGTTCAAACATGACCTTGAATAAAGGGTCCTTACAAAATGATTGAGGGTGGAATCTGCAATAGATGCTGGGAAGTGGTGAAAGCAATCTCCCCCCTCAGCTGCTCCACGCTGCCTTCATGTCTCCTTACTCCTTCCCTCACCCTTGTACTTTATCTCTCACAATTAGTCTTATTTCCTCCCCTCTTCCTTTATTCCCTTTCTTTTGGAGAAAATGAAATCAGAAAAGTATCTCACATTTGCTGGAACCTTCCATGACGGGACCCTCTGCCAAGCGCTGCACGTCCATAGCCTCCCTCAAGCTTCCCAACAGGCAGTGCTGTTCTCATTCCTGCTGTACCAGGGATGGGGCTGAGGCCTTCCCCAAGGTTGTGTCGCTACCCAGGGGTGCAGCTGATAGACAAAACCCTTTCAGGTCTTGGATGACAAACTTAAGTTAGGTGTAAATGTTAATATCTCCACATCCTACACCAAATGACATAGAAATTATGACATAAGTGAAAGTATCTTATTATCTTCAAAATTTCTTTATTCCCAGTGAACTCACATGTTTTCTGTAATTATAAATTATAAGACATCAATCTTTCCCCCAAATGAACGTATGGCATATTATTATATTCTCATTCTCATGAAATAAAGCAAGACTGGTAGCACTAAGTGGAAAGCGTCTATCTCAATTTTAAATGTTGAATCTGTACTTTTCCCTGGCTTAAGTCTAGAGCAACCAGGTAGTATATATGTTGTAAAACTTCTATTTTAGTGTTCAAAGATATTTAGCAATAAATCAATTGACCTCTCTATTTTAGATGTGAAATAAGGACCAGAAAGCATTGTTCGTCTTTCCAGGCAGTGAAATTCCTGCCTGTTCATTAACTGACAAAAGAGTAGAGGTGGGAGCCCAATGGTCTTGGGTGGAACGTCCTGTGGAATTCCCTGGGATTGAGGAATCATGCAGAACCCTCAAGAAGAAACCACACTGGGCAACAAGAGGGTGGCCCCATGTGAGGAACAGGGGGACCGAATCGCATTTCCTGATTTCCTATTTTAGCCTCACTCTCTTCTCTCCTCAAATTCTTACCACTCCCTTTATCCTCTCTGACTCACCTCGTGGCCCAGTTCATTAAAGGGGACAGAAGGTGGAGACAAATTGAGAAACCAGCAGTGGGCAGACATTTTATTTTTAATGTGAAATGTCTCTTAAGGGGCTTATGTTGATGTGCTTGAGAAAGTACTTTAGGGAAAAAAAAAACAAATTCTACTAATATATAATGCTTCCAGCATGTATTTATTTCCACTTAAAATATTATTGTAGCAGTTCCTCTTGGATAAGGCACCTTGGGAATGATGTTATCAGAAATTCTACATCCACATAATTTTCTTTTCCTGTTGTTTTGGTTTTGACTTGGGTGGTGTTGGTATAGCTTTTGCCCACCTTTCCCCTGGTAGTTGTTGGATGCATTAAATTCTACAAATGTGATTTTATAAAATAGTTGCCCTCCTAATGGCCTCCTGGCTGTACATTCTTCCCTACCTTCATAATCCATCAGCATTGTGAAAGCACAGAGGGACATTGAGCAGAGTTCTGTGCTGGCGCCACCGCACTCTGTAGCCTGTAAAAGAGCAGCAAAGAGGAATGAGTTGCTCAGGTATAGACAGGGGTGGATGCATAGAGACTTCCGCTGTGGCACGGCCCTTCATGTCCAGGGTAGGCATGAAGCAATGGACTATTCCAGATTGTGCATAGGAAACCACACTGCACTCTTAGACGGATTTTTGCTCTAAAGACAACTAATTCAAAATAAGGTGCTTTCTACCTGAAATAATGGCATGAACTGAGAAAAGAGATATATAGAGAGATCTCTGTGTACTACGATCAGGTTGCACATATTCTGAGATTTATGTATTCTTATTTAGTTCAATTCCTTATTTACTGACCACTTACTGTGTACAATATTGTATTAGATTCTTTTAGGATTACAGTTGACCCTTGAACAACTTGGGGGCTTGGCACACTGACCATACACAGTAGAAAATCCAGGTATAACTCTGATTCCCCCAAACTTAACTACTGATAGCCTGCTGTTGACCAGCAACAGTTAATAACATGTATTTTGTATGTTATATGTATTATATACTGTATTCTTACAATAAAGTAAGCTAGAGAAAACGAAACGTTTCTAAGGAGAAAATACATCTATGGTACTGTTATGTATTTATCCATACAGTAAGTTTACACCGCCTGTTTACAAGATGAATCATCTGTCTGAAATGGAAGCAACCCCAGCTACAGACCTCAGTCTCTGTTACATATCAAGCAAATCAAGTTTTTCTTGTAATGTCAAATGTCATGACTTTTCTCTGCTTCTTGGGAGCACTTCCAGCATCACTAGTGCCACTTCATGTGGATCCCATGGTGTTATTCAAGGTTTACAGTACAGCACGAAACAGGACGAAAAATCCATGTGAACAGGGAGAGGGCACTTTTTACTGTGATGCGCAATTCACTGGGGATGAACTGCTCATGATGGAATGTTGAGTATCACAGAACGTTTTAAGTGGATACTTGCAACACCTGAGCTCATTGCAACAGCAACAGGAGGAGGCTATGAAATTATTACCGTACTGTGGTATGCACTACGGTTAAATTTATGCAGTTACAATTTAATACTGCATCTTGATGTTTGTATACACTTCTCTCAACTGAGAATAGCACCATATACGATCTGTGAGTGTGTACATAAGTTTTACTAAATTTTAACTTTTGCAATAGTTTTGTTATATTTTATGGTAGTAAATAATAAAATAGACTAGGTATCTACATACATTTTATGCACTCATGACATACTTAACTTTTTCTATTTTTGTTGATATTTCTAGCTGCATGGTTTGTCTTTGAGTTTTTTCAAATTGTTGCAAAACTCCAAAAGATTTTCTAACACAGTTATTGAAAAAAATCTGTGTGTAACAGTTCAGACGTGTGTTGTTCAATGATCAACTATATGTCTAAAGAGTACAAATCAGTCTGTAACCTTCCCCAGCCTCTCCATGCTAAAGGAACTACAGGAAACTTTCGCACGCAAGATGTGTGGAGATTCTGCTGCTGCACTTGTAGCAGGCATAAGAACGTTCAAATAGGCTGGGCGCGGTGGCTAATGCCCGTAATCCCAGCATTTTGAGAGGCCAAGGCGGGTGGATCACGAGGTCAGGAGTTCGAGACCAGCCTGGCCAGCATGGTGAAACCCCATCTCTACTAAAAATACAAAAAATTAGCCGGGCATGGTGGCATGCTCCTGTAGTCCCAGATACTGGGGAGGCTGAGGCAGGAGAATTGCTTGAACCCAGCAGGCAGAGGTTGCAGTGAGCCGAGATCGTGCCATTGCACTCCAGCCTGGGTGAGAGAGCAAGACTCTGTCTCAAAAAAAAAAAAAAAAAAAAAAAAAGAACATTCAAATAAGATTGGAGACAAATTGAATTTCCTTAGCTCTGCCCAGCATAAGGCCTGCAATCAAGATCCACTCAGGTCCTCTTATGAAGGAATAGACGTCTCTTCCAGCATTAAAATGGTAAATTCCTTGCAAGTATTTACAAAGAAAGTTATAAACACCAGGAAACATCAACCTCACCAGGAGGTGAGGTAGAGTTCACCCTTCCATCTCACCTGAAGTGGAAAATGCAGCCAAGTCACAACTTCCTAGGTGATGCACGTCCATGCAAGCTGGACTGCATTGCTGGCCTGACATTTGCACCTGGCAGCTCCTCGCCACCCCCTCTTTCCACCTTCCTTGAGCCCAGGCTCTGCTGCCCGGGAACTGCCATTCTAGGACAGCTCATTTCATCAAGATGAACTTCTCTGAATAGCCCTAAGAGGACAGTATCATTTCCAACTGGAAATAGCAAGAACTTAATTAATCTACTAAGGATTCATATAAAGCATCCCTCTGTCGTGGTAAGGGTCCTCAGCAAGTTTATCTGTGCCCTCGATGCCAATGTGCAGATTGTTTTTACTGCTGTTTTAGTGTATTAGGGCATATCAGCGAGGAGACTTGTACTAATTAACCTGGAGGTGGCTCTTCTTTCTTTAGTTGCTCTTTTCCACATGTTAGCCTTTGTTCATCAGTCCCCAGGACCATGCAATGAGGTGCTTATCAGCCCTCATGTCCCGTAAAGAGATAGCAGGCTATCTCTCAAGTTAGCACAGTGGTTAAAATGTAATCCACTCAAGGGCATTTTCCTTTCCTTTCTTTCTTTCTTTTTTTTTTTTTTTTTTTTTTGGAAACAGAGGCTGGCTCTGTCACCCAGGCTGGAGTGCGGTGGTACAAACACAGCTCACTGTAGCCTTAACCTCCTGGATTCAAGCGATTCTCCCACCTCAGACTCCAGAGTAGCTGGGACCACAGGTGCACGCCACCATGCACAGCTATTTTTTTTTTTTTTTTTTTTTTTGTATTTTCTGTAGGGACAGGTTTTTGCCATGTTACCCAGGCTGGTCTTGAACTCCTGGGCTCATGAGATCCTCCTATCTCAGTCTCCAGAAGTGCTGGGATTACAAATATGAGGCACTTTGCCTGGCACTAGGAGACACTTTCTCAGTGAGACCTAACTCATTTGGGGCTCAGTGAGGTGATATTTTCTTAATTGAGTTGTGCTTGAAAAAATCTAGATATCTATTCATCTTTGAAAAAATTAATTTTCATTGGCTGTCTCCTCATCATTAATAAGCATGACTGTGTTACATGCTTAAGACAAATATTAGCAGAGAAGAAGAAAGTCAGACCCGGATAACTTAGCAGCCTGCACTGAGGTGGCACCAGGACTCCCCAGAGGAGAGACGAGGGTCCTTCTGCTCTGAGGTCCAGATTCACCATGGATAAAACAGAGATGCACCAAATCATCCTTCCCATCTCTCACATTCATTGTTCTCGAAGCTCATTCAGAGAAAAAAAAAATCTTATCTCACAGTATGTCAGGGAGATAAGTCATGTAGAAAAACATTAAAATATTTTCAGGAAAGCAAACGAGTGCACAAAAAACCTGGTGAAATCTGACCAAGGTCTGCAGACTAGTTTCTGATATTGTGCCAATGGCAACTTTCCGGTTGTAATCATGAACTATATTTATGTAAGATACTGCCTGAGGGAGGCGGGGCCATAGGCACAAGGACCTCTCAGTACTATATTTGTAACTTGTTGTGTTTATACTTATTTCAAAACAAAAATTATATGTGTATATTTATATATATGTATACATGTTATGTTTGCAATACATGTGCCTATATTTGGATACATGTGTCTATTTTAGGAGGACCTAGGATGATGTAACTGCTTTCACACTAGTTAAGAGAATTCCCAAATTTCAGGGAAAGTCTAAAGTTATAGAGTTCCTAACTCAGGGTGCAGAACTCAGACTTTGGCTGATTCTCGTGAGCTCCTGGGATGAGTGGGTGGGACAGAGAGGCTTCTCCACCACCACACTCCTTCCCTGGCTGGAGACCAGATGGTTAAGGACTGATGGGTGCCAGAGAGCAGCAGCCCCCCATGTGGGTCCAGAAGCCAGAGGTTGGAGTAGTTCATGCCTGCTCCTGCCTCCCAGGTATTCAAGGGAAACCCACCATCTCCACACACCAGCAAAACACCAGCAAAACAGAGGCCCCAAGTAATGACTTCTCCTTTCTCATCTTATCTTGCCACCTGACCAGCTCCTGGGCTCCTCAATCCAAAGTTGGGGAAGAGAGAAGGGAATGTCAGTGGAAACCACTTTTGCTATAAACTCTCATCCTTCAGATGTTCTTTCAGTGGGTACAGTGTTTAGTGCTGTGCTAGGTGCTGGGGAATCAAGAGTAAATAAGAGGCCATCTTTGCCCTCAGGGAGTTTTTGGTCTCATGGGTTTGGGGCAATGCAGGTCTGTAAACTGCAATTGTAAAAGTGAAGTGGCCCAGGTCCCATTTGCTGTAGTGGTGCACAGAGAGACAGTCTTGAGAGGTGAGGAGACATTTCCCAGAGGAAGTAACATCCAAGTTGAGACTTAGAAGACAGCTGGAAGCATGAGAAAGGAGAATAATTCTGTGGAGTCCTAATTAGGCAAAAGGAATCAGGCTGGTGACACTGAGGAAAAAAGAAAGAGAAAGCAGATAAGCTATAAGTTTGCCTTTCTTCATGGTCCAGGACCATAGCCCTCCTGCACAAATAGCTCACAATCTTCCTGTGCCCAGCTATCACCAGGCCCTCAGCTGATGGAAAAATGCAGGTTATCCCACTGCAACCTTGGTGTTATCAGTGCTGCACAAAGCCCTCTTCATCACGTAGCAAAAGCAACATCCTATAAAACCCCCAGCAAGCCTTTGTCTCTTGGCATTCAGTTCCTCTCTTGCTGGCCTGCCTGTTGCTGCCTTGCAACATATTTTCATACTTTCTTCAATAAATCTGCCTTTATCTACAACTGTCTTGGTAAATTCTTCTTACTGCCCATGGTATACTGGCCTCAGATAGTTGCTTCACCTGCTACACATTCTTTAAGCAGAAGAAATATATGTGCAGGGTCCCAGAGGCAGGAGGAGCAGACAGATGAGAGGAATTTGGCTAACATGGGGAAATGGTCCAATTGTGCAGGCTTCTCACTCTGTTTCAAGAAGTTTAGACTTCAGCCAAAGAAAGGCAGGGACTACTGTTACTGAAGGCTTTTAAAATCCAAGGGTGGCTTGATCCCTCTGATTGCAGCACAGTGAGGAGGTCATAGGAGGTGAGAGATGAGAGGGGGTGAAAGAAAGCAGCGGAGAAAGAGAAAAAAGAATGGATTAGGGGGATGTTGAGAAAGTGGAATTGACATGATTTTGTGACTCATTGAATGTGGGGAATGAAATCAAGTATGCTGCCTGAATTTCTGACTTGGACATCTGGTGGACAGTGGATCATTCATTAAGAAGGAATGCATAGGAGGGAATAAGATGAAATTGCCTGGGGACAATGTTATGTTTAGGAACTTGAGAAAACCCAAGTGGAAATTTCCAGAAGGGAGTTGAATATTCTGGTTTAGAACAGGAGTTGGCAAACTATAGCCCATGAAGCAGGCTTATTTTTATAAATCAAGTTTTATTGGAACATGGCCACACCCATTCTTTTACTATTTTCTGTGGCTATATTTGCACCACCTTAGCAGAGTTGAGCAGATGTGACAGAGACAGTACAATGACCAGCAAGCCGATAAAATATTTGTTATCATCGCTTTACAGAAAAAGTTTGCCAATTCCTGGTGTAGAGCCTAGGAAAGAGATCTGAGCTGGAGATGTGGAATCAGCAGCTGTCAGCAGATAGGTGGGACTGAAGCAATGGGGGTGGACAAGCTTTCTCAGAGAGAGAAAAAGAAGCCCTAGGATAAAGCCCTCAACAACACAAGGACCCAGAAGAAGAGAATTCTGTAGAGATGATTGAGAACAGTTAGCCAGAGGGGAAAATTGACAGTGTGAGTCCAGAGAAGCCAGCAAAAGTGAAAATTGTAAAAAGGTGGGAGTGGTCATGGGTACCAAAGACTTGTGAGAAATCAAGTGAGATGTATCCTGTGTATGCCAGAAGGTAAGAGCAAATGAGGCCAACATAACCTTAATAATACCAATCTCAATGGCCCAGACTCCAGCAAAGTCTACTCTGGCTACCGCTACCACTAAACATATGTAAAACTCAGTAAAATAGCAATTTTAATTAAACAAATTCCTGACCTATCTCTGTAATACTCCTTTCCCAACATTTTTGCCTGCGTATTCTTTGATTGCCTCTTCAATAATGTTGTAATATCATAGTCTATGAGAGAAGAGAATAATAAACTATTTTGGCTCTAGTATTTTATTATTGATAGATGTAAATTTTTCTTCTGGCTTCATAGCTCAGGATCGATAATGGAAGATAAGTTTTCAGGATTCTTGGCACACTTAGGAAAATCTTTATCAAACTATTTTTATGTATGAACTGTAAGATTTGGAATAATTCCCAGATGGGATGAGCTACACTCTTTTCTAGCTTTGTACATTTCTATTTTTCTTATTCAACTTTTATTTTAAGTTCAGGGATAAAAGTGCAGGGTTGTTACATAGGTAAACATGTGTCATGGGTGTTTGTTGTGCAGATTATTTCATCACCCAGGTATTAAGCCTAGTACTCATTAGTTATTTTTCCTGATGCTGTCTCTCTTCCCATCCTCCAACCCTGATAGGCCCCAGTGTGTGTTGTTCCCCTCAATGTGTCCATGTGTTCTCATCATTTAGCTCCCACTTATAAGTGAGAACATGCGATATTTGGTTTTCTGTTCCTGTGTTAGTTTGCTAAGAATAATGGCCTCCAGCTCCATCCATGTTCCTGCAAATGCACATGTCATGTGACACAATCGTGATGTAATCTATGGTCTTGCATATTTACATTACACCACCAGGTAAGTCAGCACAAGGGAGGTGAGGACTATTCTGAATCTGTTTTACACAGGGACAGCTAGCAATAACATACACAGAAATGACTCCATACCACATAAATAAATCCCATGGAACCCAAACTCAATGACTCAACTCAATTCTTCTTTTGCTGGATCCTCAAAATGCCCACATCCACTCCACCACCACCCAACAAGAGGGCAGAAAGAGATCAGAATTTTAGCCAATTACAGCTAAAATGTCTGCTTTTGTCAAAAGCAAATGACCAAATGGATACATTGCCAGGGCCCCTCCAGAGCCTCAGAAAGGGCCTGTTGAAGTTGTCTTTTGCTATGGGATGAATCAAACCAAAACACAGTGGCTTAAAATAAGACGAATTATTTTATTTCTGAATTCTGAAGGTCTGCTGGGCTTGGCCAGGTGATTCTCTTTCTTGTGGTCTCTCATGAGGTCAGTGGTGGCTAGGGCTGAAACCATCTCAAAGCCTTCCTCACTCACATCTCATGGGTGATCCCAGCTGTTGCTGGAACCTCATCTGGGACTATCGGCCAAAACACTCAGAACTTCTCCATGTGTCTGGGCTTCCTAGAGACACTGTTCAAGTAGAGGGCAAGACAATCAAGAATCTCAAGCTCTATTTCAAAACATTTCTTCCCACTCCACTACTGCTCTATATATTTTTCACAATATTTTATACCTTCTAACGTAATAGTTATTATAGATGTACATGTATGTCTTACTATAACATAAACTCCATGAGGGAAGATATTTTTAGTTTTGCTCAATGAAATATCCCCAGTGCCAAGGAAGCACTGCCCTACACATTCATCCAAATAGTAAAGTAATAAATTTCTATTTTTAAACACTTTGTTAATTCTGCACACATTTACTTTTTCTGAAGGGAGAAATGTGGAACACTGAAAAGCTCCTTGAATCTTAGAATTTGTTTTTAATTAATAGACTTAATACATGGCATAACATCTTGTACTCAACTTACTCTTCATGCAACGTGTAAGCATAAATGCCAAAGATCTTACTTTCAAGCATCAGCATTAATATAGCAAGTTAGGAAGGTAGACGGTTTGGTAATTACAAAAGCTCTTGAAGTAGGCAAAAACCATTGTTTTACATGGTAGCCAAGATCACACTAATGATAAGTATTTCTGGCTTAACCAGTCCTCACAGCAATATGCTAAATTAATGAAAACAAACATGGGCATTGTTTGGGTGTTACTGACATCAACTACAAAACAGAAATGAACAGAAATTGAAAACTATATTGTCAAATACAATTAAAATAGCCAAATACATTATTTCTAGGTAAAATCTTTATAACTTCAAATACTGCAAGTTTTCTTTCAAAAACTTACAGTACTTGAAAGAACGAAAATCAGCTTAATCCAGCACAGGGGAAAGAAACACATGAGATAACTGAATTTTACAACCAAGGTCAGAGAGGATATCACACTATCACCGTGGGAGGAAGGGTGAGTGGGTAGAAATACCTGTTATTGGTTTTTAAGTAGATCATAGCCAAAGCTAGAGTAGCACCTGGACAAGTCACATCCACATTTATGGTATCTCCTTCCTATTGAAAGAAGAGTTTATGCATGTAAAAGAGTTCTAAATTTTTATAAAATTCCTCTGATAACTATGCTTAAAATTAACATATTTACCAATGTCAGGATGAACTCTAGTATTTTCCAATTAACTTCCCAGCTTCCAGACTTTTGATCTATTACTTTGCTGTGTACTTACTTTGATTTGATAATTTGGTGATTTATGTTTCTCCCTATGCATTCCTGTTTGAAAGCGCCTATGTCCTCCAACCATGTACTGATAGAGCTGCTCAGGCACATTGAGATCAGACATACCTATCAAATTGCTGCCATGCTGGAAAAGACAATAACAGACGAGTGAAAAGAAATTTTATGGAGGAAGATCCATAACACATACCCATAACAAATATAAAAATGAACTAACTTCAAAGCAGGTTATTTCGGGTTTTGTTTTTTTTTATTTCCAATTTAAAGCAAACATTAATCATGAGTTAATAAATATTAACAATTCTCATAAAAGTTTTAATACATGAATGTTCAACTTTAAGTACTGTCTTAAAATACATAAGAGCTTTAGAGTTAGTTACATTTAACAATAAAGAAAAATATTAGTTATATAATTGAAACCTGAACTGTAAATATCTGAATACTTTCATCATTGTACTTAGAACTTTTCCAACAATAACTATGATAATAATAGTAATTTATTAAATGCATGCTCTGTGTCAGGCACTATTCTGTGTGTTTAACATGAATGAACAGCCATATCAAATAGCTACTATTAAAACCCTATTTTATAAATAAGGAAAGTGTGGCAAAGAGGGATTAAGCCCAAGGTTATACAGCTATTATAGTAAGTTGCAGGGCTATATATAAAACACGGCCATCTGGCTCAACAACCCATGAAGCTGATTAAGCAACAGACAATAATGTAGTTAAATGACTTGACTCACTAGTTAGGACCAGAATTCAAGTTGCAATTCCCTGTGTGATTCTTTTCTTTTATTTTTTTGAGACGGAGTCTCGCCTTCTTGCCCAGGCTGGAGTGCAGTGGCACGATCTCGACTCTCTGCAAGCTCCGCCTCCTGGGTTCACACCATTCTCCTGCCTCAGCCTCCTGAGTAGCTGGGACTACAAGCGCCCACCACCATGCCCGGCTAATTTTTTTGTATTTTTAGTAGAGACGGGGTTTCACCGTGTTAGCCAGGATGGTCTGGATCTCCTGACCTCGTGATCCGCCCATCTCGGCCTCCCAAAGTGCTGGGATTACAGGCATGAGCCACCACACCCAGCTGATTATTTTCCATTATACCACCAGCCTCTTTAGCTCACGTGCCAATGTGAATTCAAGGCCCTAACAGATGGTCAACCACAAGGTGGATTTTCAGAACACACATGAGAAAAAATTCCTTCCACCATAACTTTTTTTTTAAGATGGAGTCTCACTCTTGTTGCCCAGGCTGGAGTGCAATGGTGTGATCTTGATTCACCACAACCTCCGCCTCCTGGGTTCAAGCGATTGTCCTGCCTCAGCCTCCCAAGTAGCTGGGATTACAGGCATGCGCCACCACACCTGGATAATTTTGTATTTTTAGTAGAGATGGGGTTTCTCCATGTTGGTCAGGTTGGTCTCGAACCCCTGATCTCAGGTGATCCGATCACCTCGGCCTTATAACTTTCTTTATATCATTTAGTTTGACCATAACAATGTATTGGTGGTTTTTCAAGGGGAACCACATTTCAAGTGAAACAATCATTTAATGAAACATTTCTGGTAATTCTGTACACATCTCTTGGATGGAGTTAAAGATGGGTCAATCTGATACTGCATTTTGTCACAAGGAAGATGCTACTGGGACAACATTCTGGGATACACAGTGAACATCACTATGGCAAAAGGGGGTTAGGGTTTGTTTCAAGCAGCCACTATAGACTCTTAAGGCTCCCGATCATATACGTTTTCACTATTCTCTGTTTTCAGTCATAGTGGGCTGTCACTTATTCATTCTATGTCTTGAACACTTTAAAAAAAAAAACTTTATTCCCTTTAGTTTGTTCATGAACACTGTAAGCTGGAGGAAAAGAAATCTTAAAGTCTCACTCTTGACCACAGTTTCTCTCAATTTGCAAATCTGGTACCTTGAAAAATATCCAAAAAGACAAGAGAGCTGGGCAGAAGATTAAGTCATAGTAAGGGACAATATTCAGGTTTAGGTGTCAACGTTATTTGTCTCAACATGTAGATGTCCTAACTGAAGCATGGGAAGGCATAGGCTATGCTTACCCCCAAGCAGACCATGCCCAGGGCCAAGCCAGCAGCTAAGGAGTATGACTTTCTGTCAGTGCAGTATTCCATTTCAGGACCAGGAGGCCATCCTGTAAAAAGAAAAGCAACACAGTTCAAACTAGCTTCTCAAAATCTCATCTCATAAAAATCTTAGAGTTAACTTTCTAGCAAGTTGCACTGGAGATACGAATGGAATATAACTCTATTCAGAAAGTTATGACACTATAATAAATGGTGTCCACAACTGTAGGTTTACCTACCAAAAAAAAAGGGCCCCAAATAGTTCTTTTTAAATTGCCAATTTAAGTCTTTATAAGCAATGATATTCAAATACTGTGAAACTTTGAGTCTTACCAAAACAATTACCAAGTAGTAGAAAAAAATTTTAAAGGGAAAAAGGTAAGAGTATTCAAAAAAAAAGTTGTTTTTTTTTTTTTTTAAACATCTTGGCCGGGTGTGCTGGCTCATGCCTGTAATCCTAGCACTTTGGGAGGCTGAGGCAGGTGGATCACTTGAGGTCAGGAGTTGGAGACCAGATGGCCAACATGGTGAAACCCTGTCTCTACTAAAAATACAAAAATTAGCCAGGGTGGCAGGTGCCTGTAATCCCAGCTACTCGGGAGGCTGAGGCAGGAGAATCACTTGAACCTGGGAGGCGGAGGTTGCAGTGAGCCAAAATCAGGTCACTGCACTCCAGCCTGGGCGACAGAGTGAGACACCATCTCAGCAACAACAACAACAAAATATCTTACATTTTGTTTTCATTACTTTCAAATCCACACATCACATGTGGTGAAACATGTTCGAATGATGATAATGAATAAGGAGGTCACTTACTTATGTTGTTAAGCTGTTAAATATTATGTTTAGACATTTATTTCGAGTGTATATAATAATGAGCCCTACTATGGTAGAATTTCTGTGTACTGATCCTAGAAGTCTGACTGGATACAAAATTCACACTTTTAAAAAGCATCCTATAACTCTAACACTACCTTGTTGAAAACGATAAAACATACTATGTATTAAAACCCTTCCCTCTGAAAAAATGTTCACATTCCTGAAATTTTATCCCTATAGGAAAAAAATGCAATTTAAAAAAAAAGAAAAAAGGGCGTGGTGGCCCTTGCCTGTACTCCCAGCACTTTGGGAGGCCAAGGCAGGCGGATCACTTGAGGTCAACGAGTTCGAGACCAGCCTGTCCGACATGGAGAAATCCCATCTCTACTAAAACTACAAAAATTAGCCAGGCATGCTGACAGACACCCGTAATCCCAGCTACTTGGTAGGCTGAGGCAGGAGAATTGCTTGAACCTGGGAGGCAGAGGCTGCAGTGAACCGAGATCGCGCCACTCCACTCCAGCCTGGGTGACAGAGCGAGACTCTGTCTCTAAATAAATAAATAAATAATAAAAATTAAAGAAAAAATCACACAAAGGTAATCAGTGTAATGTTTATACATAACAACAAAGGATTATTAGAAACAATCTAAAAAGTTCTAAAAGTTAAAAAAAGGCATTTTACAGACCATCGACTCAATGAATATTATACAAAATGTGTTTTAAAATCCATTTATAACAATGATCTATAAAAACAATTTTTAGGCTGGGCACGGTGGCTCACGCCTGTAATCCCAGCACTTTGGGAGGCTGAGACAGGCGGATCACGAGGTCAGGAGATCCAGACCATCCTGGCTAACACGATGAAACCCTGTCTCTACTAAAAATACAAAAAAATTAGCCAGGCGTAGTGGCGGGCGCCTGTAGTTCCAGCTACTCAGGAGGTTGAGGCAGGAGAATGGCGTGAACCCAGGAGGCGGAGCTTGCAGTGAGCCGAGATTGCACCACTGCACTCCAGCCTGGGCAACAGAGCGAGACTCTGTCTCAAAAAAAAAAAAAAGTTTTTAATGTACATTCTGACAGTAATTATATAAGAAGGCATATACATATGAATTAAAGATGAAATCTTCTATATACAGTGTGAAAGAGGTATGCCGCAGCTGTGAGACTGTGCAATGACATCATTAGACATCATCATGATATAGCCAAAGAAGGGTAGACTACTTTGCAGATGAACATGCTTTAACAACCAGTGTTGAATATTTTCAGAATAAGCGTTTTTCAGATCTCTGACTTATGCTACCATGCATTGTGATAGCCAAAACATTTCAACTTTGGGAACAATTTCATTTATCATTATAGTAGACTAAATTATGGGTCCCAATCTTCACTGGTTCTCTCTTAGGTTTCTATCAACACCACGAGAGAAACACACCCTCCAGCCTGGGTCCCAGAATGAGGCAGGTGAGGCAGAACAGCAGCAGAACAGCTGGCTACACATCTACAGCCTAAAGCAGAGCTGCCTGGGCCAATGCTATGCCTGTATGTATGTAGCATCACTGTGGCAATAGCTATCTGATACAATTATACTAAAGAATAATACATCTTTAACAATATATTCACAAATGCATATAGAAAAGATCTTGAATAGGACATATAAGTATGTAATAAATTGTTGAGCATATTAATAATGCCAATAGCATTTCCATTTGGCAGAAAAAGATGACAACACATAAATACAGATTTCCAAAAAGTTTGGACCCAATAAAAAACAGAGACAATGTTCAGTAAAGTGAGTGTGTGGACCTTACCATTTCCAGGTTCATCACCAACATACCCACCAGCATGTAAAGGAGGAAAGCAGGAGTCCATTACTTGACTTCTATTGGAAGTGCTGTTATCCAACACAGTAAACACTGTGATGTGTTTAGTTTAGTGTCTCTCAGGGACCAAAACAATCTACTCTGAGTTTTAAGTGCAGGCCACTGCTAGACACTGCTGGTAAAGCAGGATAAACAGCATACTCATAGGTGATTAAAACCACAGGTACCTCATTAAATGTGACCACTGGAATTCAGTAATGAGCTAGCAAATAAATATGGAGGTTAATAACCTGCAGTTACATTAGCCTTGGATAACATTACTTAGAGTTTTGTTGCTTTTTTTAAATTAGTACTAGATCATTCTTTGCTCACAAAAGCTACCATTGTCTTTCCTTAATTTTTATAATTTTACTATCATTTTTACTTGGGTTCATGTGGAGTGGAGAGTACATGCCTATGAAGATTCAGCACTATTAATCCCATACCTATCTCAGCCAACAGGACTTCTGCAGTATGTCTGTGAGCTGTCCCTTGATATACAAGGCCAATGCCAACCACTGCAGCCACTTGGACATTGTGAGGAACATCCAGCTCTGTGGACGTTGCGGGTAAGAGAGCAGGAATGTGAATGCTAGGAAGCCGAGTAATAGACATATCCATGGTGCCTAGTTTTACAGCAGAAACACCAAGTAGCAGTCCAGTGCTTGTCATTTCATGGCTCTAAGATAGAAACAAAACAAATACATAGTTTAAAATAAAATACTGCCTGCCACTTTCAAGAAGTACTTTTATGTTGACAGGCAAGGTGAGAGGCACTGAGAATATAGCAGTAAACTAAACAAACATGGTCCTTGCTCTCATGGACCTAATGTCTTAATAGGAAAAAAAGTGTTAAATTAAAAAACATAAACAAACATATTATTAAAAAGTAGTACAATAAGAAAGTACAAAGTATTATGAAAGAGTATTTTAAAATAGCTTAATTTAGATTGGGAGGGACTAGAGGATTATTAGGGATGAAATCTCTAAAGATTATACAAAGAAATTTATATTAGGACCTGAAGGATGAAAACAAATTAGCCAGGAACAGTGGCAGGAAAGGGGACACTCAAGTTTAGAAGGTGAGGAAGACTGTTTCAGGTGATAAAACAGCATGTAAATAAATGGCTCTGAGGCGATTCAGAAATAAACCCTCACATTAACATCAACTGACCACAAGGGTGCCAAGACAATTCAATAGGTAAAGGGCAGTCTTCAAAAAACAGTGCTGGGACAAGTGGAAGGACACATTCAAAAGAATGAGGCTGGACTCAACACAATATAACAAGTGTTGGCAAAAACATGGAGAGATTGGAACTCTCATGTATCGCTGATGGGGTTATATAATGGTGCAGTCATTATGGAAAACAGTTTACAGTTCCTCAAAAAGTTAAACAGAGTTACCATATAACCCAGCAATTCCACTCCTAAGTATGTACCACTACTTACCATTACTTCATTACTCTTGAGTAATGAAAACATACATCCGCACAAAAACATGTATACAAATGTTCATAGCAGTATTATCCATAATAGCTAAAAAGTACAAATAACCCAAATATTCATCAACTCATGAATAAAATGTACATTCATAAAATAAAACATTTATTCAACAATAAAAAGGAATGTATTGCTGATAGATGGCACAACATGGATGAACCCTAAAATTATCAGGTTAAGTGAAAGAAGCCCATCCTAAAATACCATATTTTGTATGACTCCGTTCATATGAAAGGTCCAGAAAAGGCAAACCCATAGACACGGAAAGTAGATTAGTGGTTGGCAGGAAGTGAAGTGAAGGTGGGGGGGTGAGGTAGAGGAATGGGGAGTCACCACTAGTGGGTACAAGGTTCCTTTATGGGGTGAAAAAGATGTTCTAAAATTAACAGTGGTGATGGATGCACAACTCTGTGAATATACTAAAAACCACTGTACCACATACTTTAAACAGTGAATTGTATGGTATGTGAATTTTATATATTTATATAAATAAAGATTCCTTAAAAAAAATAACGCTGTGAAGTGAAAGAGTTTAGTTTGCCAGGGAGCTAAAACATCCAATCTGTATGGTTAGAGTGTGGGGGAGCAAGAAGAGTGGGGCTGGGTGCAGAGGCTCACGCCTATAATCCCAGCACTTTGGGAGGCTGAAGCGGGCAGATCACCTGAGGTCAGGAGTTCAAGACCAGCCTGGCCAACATGGTGAAACCCCGTTTCCATCAAAAATACAAAAATTACCCAGGTGTGGTAGTGCGCACCTGTAATCCCAGCTACTCAGAAGGCTGAGGCAGAAGAATTGCTTGAACCTGGGAGGTAGAGGTTGCAGTGAGACGAGATCACACCACTGCACTCCAGCCTAGGTGACAGGGTGAGACTCCATATCAAAAAAAAAAAAAAAACAAAAAAAACAAAAACGAAGAAGAACAGTGGTACCAACTAGGGCTGGAGAAGTGAACAGGATCACACCAGCTCCTAGAATGTATATTAAGAGCAATGGTCGATCCCCCTTTGCCCTCTGGTGTTGGGAATGTTGGCCTTGTTCTAAACCAGTTTCCCTTCACAGAAGTTCAGCCATCGTGTGGGATCAGAATAAGGTCCTGGGGCAACTAAAGGTATCTGGCCAAGGGTACATCCGAAGGACCCTACACCGGCCCCCAGTCCCCAACAGCCTGTTCAGGTGTCGGACAAAGACTTCCAATCTTTCCTATCATGTTTTTCCTACTGCTCTTCTGAGAAATGTTACTTAGTTATGTGTCTCTTTGAGAAATTGCTTCTTTTCAGGGCAGGATGCTGGGTTATGCTTGATGAAGCTAAATAAACTGCCAGCCAGATGAGAATTATAGACAAATAATATGCAGGATTCATCTTAGTCTTGAGCTCATATAGAATTCAGAGAAATCAAAGGCAGTTGACAAGGAGGGTCAAGGCTGAGTGCAAGTGAACGCAACTACTCCTGCTGGCTTGATCCCCCCCGGTCATGAATGGCGGTTGTGTGCACATCCACGACCAAGGCAAGCCTGAGAGACGCCTTGGACTCTAGCACAGCAGAGGGAAAGACTAAGGATGCCTTTTTCTCCCCTCTCTCTTTCTAAATGGGTAGCCTGCACTCCTCTCAAGTGCAAGACATTGGGACTCCTTTGATCCTCAGACTCTGAAGAAAAAATACCTGGTATTTATCAGTACCAAGGCTTGGCCCAGCTAGAAGTTGGAAGATGGGGAGACCTAGTCAGCTTGGGAAAATAACAACTATAATACTATCCTATAGCTAGATCTCTTCAACCACAGAGAAGGAAAATGGTCCAAAATTCCATATGTATAGGCCTTTTTTGCCCTGCAGAATAACCCCAAGCTCTGTCAGCAATGTATAATAGACCTTGCACTTATAGCAGTGATATCCAGCCAGACTTAATCCAGGCAGAAGGGAAAAAACAGTCTGCCTCGTTAGAAAAGGAGACAGAGGCCCCTGCACCAGCCCAGGTCCCAGCTCGTCTTGGATCATCTCGTCCCCCTTATCCAGGCCCCCTTTTGAACCTCATCCTGTTAGAAGAGTTCAACCTGGATGCGCTCCAGCATCACTTCTTCCTTTACAGGAAATGCATAGTGAAGATGGTCCTATCAAAGTACAAGTCCCCTTTTCTTTACAAGACTTGAGGCAGATAAAAAGAAATCTAGGACAATTGTGTCGACCTTGATAGGTATATTGAAGCCTTTCAGAACCTTACTCAAGTGTCTGAGCTTTCATGGAAGGGTATCATGTTACTTCTCAACCAGACTCTTGGAGCTTCAGAGAAGCAGGCGGCTTTACAGGTCACTGAGACATTTGGAGATGAAATGTTTATCTTATTATGGCACCTACCAAAAGGCGGAAGAAATTAGGGAGCCCTTTCTGACAGCCAAGCAGGCAGCATCCACCAATAATCCTCAATGGGACTCAGACACTGCTCTAGGAAAGTGGCCGAGAAAACATTTTCAGGGATGCACAGTGGAAAGTCTGAGAACTAGAGCCAAATCTCTCAATTACATTAAGTTATTAACCATAAACCAAGGGTCTGAAGAGAACCCTTCTGTTTTCCTGGAAAAACTGAGAGAGGCTTTAATTAAACACACATCTCTCTCCTGACTCTATAAAAGGACAGTTAATTTTGAAAGACAAGTTTATAACCCAAGCAGCCCCAGATATTAGAAGAATGCTGCAAAAAGTTAGCTATTGCACCAGACAGTACTCTAAAGAAAATCCTGAAAGTCACCACCTTGGTCTTTTATAATCGGGACCATGAGGAAGCCCAAGAAAAAGGGAGAAAAGGAACGAGAAAAAGGCAGGGCACTAATAGCTGCCATACAGGCATATAAACCTCTCGATCCCAGGGAGCTTCTCATTCTATGACCGGCTGTTATCAGTGTGGGGGCACTAAAAGAGAGTCTGCCCCCAAAATCAGAAGCAGCCCCCACGGCCCTGTCCAATCTGTAAGGGAGACCACTGGAAGATGAACTGCCTCCAGAAACATACGTCCCAAGGTTCAGAGCCGGCTTCTCAAATGGTCCAGTAGGACTGATGGGTCCCAGGGCTCTCTTCCCCAGCTCTGACAGCCCAGGCTGCATTACCATCCAGGAGTCCCGGGTGAGTCTGGAGGTCAAAGGACTCGGAGGACGGACTTCCTACTCCACACCAGAGCAGCCATTTCTGTTCTCCTCTCCATCCCGGGCCTCCCCTCCTCCCTTAGCACAACTCTGAGGGGCGTCTCAGTAAAGCCTCTGACTCGATATTTTTCTCAATCCCTTAGCTGTACCTAGGGAGACCTTTTGTTTACCTCCTTTTTAATCATACCTGAAAGGCCGACTCCTCTGAGGTAGGGATATTTTAGCTCACATGGGAACCACCATCCTTATGGCTCCAGGACAGACTTTTTGCCTCCCTCTGGTGGAGACTGATATTAATCCAGAGGTTTGGGCAATTCAGGAAAATACTGGCTGAGCTACAACAGTCTCACCAGTCCAAATCCATCTCAGGGATCTCATCTCCTTCCCTAATTAAAGACAATATCCCCTAAAACCAGAAGCTAGGAAACAGCTAGAAGCCATCATTAATAACCTAAGGATGCAGGGCCTTGTTAAACCCTGCAACAGTCCTTGTAATACCCTAATATTGGGAGTACAGAAAGAAACCCAACAGGGATTGGAGACTGGTCCAGGATCTCCACCTCCTTAATGAGTAATTGGTGTAATTAACCAATTTACCCAATGGTTCCCAATCCCTATACTTTGTTAACTTAGATACCTGAAGGAACTAAATGGTTTGCATTCTTGGAATTAAAAGATGCTTTTTTTCTGCATACCATTATACCCCAACTCCCAAAACTTGTTTGCATTCAGGGATCCCTCCAACCAGACTACCCAGCTAATCTGGATGGTGTTACCACAGGGATTCCAAGACAGCCCCCACCTGTTTGGACAGGCATTGTCAAAAGATCTCTCTGAGTTCTTTCAAACTCAAGTTAGTCTTAATATGTAGATGACATTCTACTCTGTGCCCCAACTGAGGAAATTTCTCAGAAAGGCAGTAAGGCTCTTCTTAATTTTCTAACTGACAGAGGACATAAAGTTTCAAAGTCCAAGACTCAACTCCGTTAGACTTCAGTGAAGTACCTATGCCTGGTCTTGTCAGAAGGGACCAGGGCACTGGGCGAGGAGAGAATTGGACCCATTTTCTCCTTCCTTCTCCCCAAGACCCTCAGCTAACTAAGGGGATTATCAGGCATTACTGGATTCTGCAGCCTATGGATCAGAAATCTAATTAAAAGCATTGCAATGCCTAATTATAACATATCTAATAATCTAGGGGGACATGCCCATGACAACCCTATTTTGCAAAATCCTGGAATAGAACAGTCAATTTTCAGAGGCTTTCTTCCTGTCCTTTCTAGGTGTCCCTAATATATGGGCATGGATTTTCCCCCTTTTAGTTCCTCTTTGTGTTCTCATTGTAATACTCATATTTGGTCCATGTGTACTTAACCTCCTTGTAAAATTTGTTTTTTCTCACCTAGAGGCCATCAAACTCCAAGTGGTCATGCAAATGGAACCTCGGTTGATGGCTCTCTTTTACCAGGGGACCCTTAGATAGGCCTCTAAGAGAGACCTGACTGCTGTTTCCCAAAACAACACCCTCTGTCAGCATGAAGCAGAACAGTCATCACCCCTATCCTAACAGCAGTTAGATATACCTCTTCAGAGTGGGGATTGATAGCGATAGGAGGCAGGTAAATTCTCAGATGAAACTCAACCTTCAAGCCAAGGACAGTTGAAAGCCTGAAAACCAAGCTACAAGTTCTGGATAAATCCATGGACTAGAGAGCTCTCATTTCTGTTTGGCATGCTCTCTCCTGATTGGTCCTTATCCTTCACCTACTTTACATATACCTGCCCTTCCCCAGTTGCCTACTTCTAAATGGTGCTTTTTCAAGCATACCCACAGACCAATCAGCATGCACTTCCCCCATTTCAAGCCCATAAAAACCTCTAGACTCAGCCTCGTGGCTGGCAACCCACCTTCGGGTCCCCTCTCGCTGTTGAGAGCTTTCCTGTCACTCATTAAATTCTACCCTGCCTTACTCAAAAAAAAAAAAAAAAAAAAAAAAAAAAAGCAATGGGAGATCATTAATTAAATGGCTTTGACCAGAGAAGTGACATACTCTGATTTATGCTTTAGAAAGATTATTCCATGTACTATGAGACAAATGGACTTAGAAGTACAAGAATGAAGAAAGAAGAGCAAATAGAGCAATTAGGAGCTACTACAATAGCCAGGCAAGGCACAAAGCCAGGCACTGGGAGCACAGGTCTCACCTTGGTCAAGTAGTCATGGATATTGAGAGTCGCCAGCTTGGTAAGGTACCCATTCAAACCCAGAGCCATGAGAAAGCCAGCATACTCATTGGCTAACTCAGCATGCTTGGGCTTATTGTAAACAATCCAAGCTGAGTCGATCTGGGAGGCAGGAGCTATCTTCAGGCCAGCAGCCACACCATTATGAAAGCTGGCCCAGCTTGTCATGTTGGGAGGCACATCGATGTTTCCACTATTAAGGTCCACTGTTGTGTTCCGAGGAGGGGCACGCCCTATCCAGCCAAACGAAGAACATTGAGAGAATAAAAATTCACAAAACCAAGATTGTTAAATTTAGATCTTTGAGACTAAGATTACTTACATTTTCTACATTCAAAACCATTAACCCCATAATGCCTGGAATGTTAGGTCTCTATGACCACTTAAAACTTCTGTACATGTGAGTCAAACTTAATGGAACTGGAAAAACCATCACTGTCTAAACAGTTCATTGTCCTTTTTGTTAAAATGTATGAGGCTATATAATGAGATAACTGATACCAATTTAACATTATACAGAGATGACTGGGATAATCACTGCTTTGAAATCTTTCTTTCAAACAGTAGAGAGCTTAGAAACCAAAATGAAGACTAACATCACTGTTAAACTATACAAGTTATAAATCCCAACATCTGATGACATTGATGTTAATTTCAAATGTTCTATCCTATATTTTCCCCTGGACATTAAGGAAAAATGACATCTTAAGAAAAGACAAAAGCCAGGCCTGGTGGTGCGTGCCTGTCCCAGCTACTTGGGAGGCTGAGGCATGAGAATCATTTGAACCTGGGAGGCAGAGGTTGCAGTGAGCCAAGATCATGCCACTGCACTCCCACCTGGGCAGCAGACAGAGACTGCATCTCAAAAAAAAAAAAAAAAAAAAAAAGACACAAGAACCTTAATAAATCTGCTACAGCTCTTACCTATATATGCGCCCTTCTCTCTTTTTTTTTCTCTCTCTCTCTATATACATACAGATATAGATATCTAATTATATGCTATTGTTTAAAATGCTTAGAGATAGTTTTGTAAAAAGCATCCTTTTATAGACTTGAGTCACCCAGTGAACTTCAAAAGGGCATTCACTAGATTTACTTTTATGGTCCATTTATTTAAGAACAATGTAAATTATATGTTCACAATGCTATATGTTCCCTACGAATTTTTTCTTGATTCTTTTCTTTTTGATCTACATTATATACAGCAAACACTGAATCTTTTTAAATATATTTTGAATACTGTCTTAAGTCACGGATAAAATAATTAACATAAATATTTTAATTACTGCATAAAGTTATCCATTTCACTGCAGCTTTAAAAGTACCATTTTTAAAGAGTTCTAAGATGTTATGTAAAATAAATTTTAAGTAGATGCAGAGTGTCTTATTTGTAGCATGTACACATACACACACAAAGCACAAAGTAAGACTTATTTGTCTTTACTATATGCTTTTTGTACCTAAAAGCTAACTCAACTGCTAGTGTTAGCACCACAATGAGTAATAAGTTCATAAGTTACACTTGCACTTTCTCAAAAAAGGCAGACATATCAATATGAAAAAACTGAGTGACCTTTCTGAAACATTCATTCATCATATGCAAAAGACATAATATTTATACACGAGAGAAAATAAAATGCAAAGGGTAAGGTAAATTTTCTTCAATGAGAATAACAACATACAAAAGTACAACAGGCCACATCAGTGTGGGTTAAGCAACTATTTAAGAAAATATTTTTTCCTAAATTAACAGGATAACCTTTCTTTTTGGCCTATCAGAATGACTAAAAGAATAAAATGTTGGATTAATGTCATATACACATTTTAAATCATGCAAATTCAATTAAATGTATTCAGAAAAAAAGATGCATGTATATATTTTTTAAACCCACCCAAGTATCGCTTGAGTGCTAAATCACCCAGATTGAATACATTTTAACATTTGCCAATTTTGCATTAGATTTTCTTTTTAACCCGCACTCATTATATGAAATCTTTCATATAAACAGTTGGAAAGACTACTAACATGAACATCTATATACCATGCCTTCCATCAAGAATCAATAATTGTTAAAATTTTGCCATAGGTGCTTTACCTCTGAGACAATTTAAATATTAAAAGCAACTCTGCTCACTATGTCCCTCAGTGAGATTAGGGCTCAGAATAAGCATGATATGGAGATGGAAATGTGTTGTTCACTTAGTCAATCTCATTTCCTGCATGCTGCTCAAAGCACAAGCTTTTCACAAATCTGAGTGGAACTCTGGATTTTTTAAAGTATGCAATTTAAAATACTGTACAATTATGTTTGCATATATTATGTACTATTTATTATATATTAAATTATACATTATATACTACTACATATACTATACACTACTACAACATACATTACACATACATTTTGTATAGGTTTCACAAAACCATATATACTATAATAGAGTTTCAATGATAATTTCAACTATGTAATTGTCACCTTTAGAACACATTCAAATTAGCATTAGGGGGACATACACTATAAAACTCATTGTAATCAAGACTATAACTTCAGTTATACATAGCAGAAATAAAAACCTGTGCCAACCAGAAAGGCAATTTGACATGTTCCTTAAAACCATTCATCTTGCTGTCCTAAGAGTTCTACTTCTAAGCATTTAGCCTAAATACATAGAATGAATACGCCCCAACAATGTTTATAATACCAAAAAACTGTGATTTCCAACAATACCAGGCTGCTTCTATAAACTATGGTATATCCACTGAATGAAATACTCTGAAGCAAATAAAAATGAATGTATCAATTAAAAACACGTGTATACAATACATACACATAATTATAAACACATACATTTATTTGCTAGATATAAAAGGATGTTCACTGTAAATTTTAAAAAATATCTAAAATAGATTTAAATTTTCTGATAATTAAACAAATATAAAATTATAAATATGTGGAAATAAACTTAGTAAACATATATACTAAAATGTTAAAAGGAGTGACGCAGAATAGTGGGAGTACTGCAAGTGACCATTTTTTCTCTTTTTGCTTAGTACATTTCTTGATTTATACAATGATCATCTGTTTAAACTATGACATAAGACATTTTAAACTAAATATTTTTACATATTATACTCAAGATTATTTAAAATTCAATAGTCTCATCATTATCAATTATATCTTTCTGAACTTCTCCAAGTGACTTTTTATACCTTGAAATCACCTCATTAAAAAGCAAAAATGAGTAACGAACTATATTCTGCTTCTCTCAAAGTTTAGTTTCACATGGCATTTGAGCTTTGATAACCACTACAGCAGCTATTAGGAAAATTTAAAATCACTGGGGATAGAGGGAGCATTTCTTTTGTTTTAACTAATTTAAAGAACTACACTTAATGCATGTACTTAATCACTTTCCTTTCTCATTGAGCCCAGAATTTAACATACCAGTCAGATTCAATTTAGGAATAGGCAATGGCTCTGTTGGAACAGGATGGTACGAAAACAAGGTAAACATTCCTCGTCCTACAGGAAGAGCCACAGTTCGCTGACACAATTGGAGCAATCTGTAATTAAAGTAAAAACCAACATGTGAAAATGTTTAAAGCAAAGCGCAATTGAAATATCATCTGTAAGTATTTCAAAAGAAGGTGTACTGTGTAAGATGAAGTTGTCTCAAAGTAAATTCATACAGAGATGTGAGTGAACTACCCAAACATGATTATTTTCATTTTAATATTCTTGTTCCTATTACACTCTTAGGGAGAGACATATTTCCTCTGTTTTGTTTCATATTTACATTGAATGAAAACCACCTGGCCTATAAACCAAGCCGACTCTCTCTAGGCATTCAAAAAAAAAAGAAATTTAAAATTCCACTCCGATGGATGCTAACCTTCTCAAAGGAAAATACCGTACTTTTGGGGTTTTTATCACTGTGTTAATTTCAGTCTAGCTGTCCTCAGTACCTGTGGGATCCTCCTCCCATCCCTTTTGCCAATACAGCCTCAGAAGAACCATTTCTGTGGCCTGTACACAAGAAAAGAAACAAGGTCCCTATGTTAGAGGTGAATGGATTTCATGGTGTCTCCAAGGGAAATACAGATTGGTTTCACTTACATGATGGCTAGGTTTATAGGACTAATACCATTATGTATCAGGTATGTTCAAGGTTAAAATGGTTTCTGTCGGCTCTACTGTGAAATTAATACACCACTCTTCAACTTGTTCCTATGTTAAAATAGCTTAACATTCCATATAGTCACTTAAAAAAAACTAACAGAAATTTTGGAAGTAAGGCATTTATAACTAAGAAACGCTTATACAAGTTATATCTGAAGACACAGAAATATCCCTTCAGAGGCTGACAACTGACGAACATTTTCTCTGCAGACAAAGCTATTCATAAGCATACTCCCTCCTTAACTGGACACACATAACTGCTTTTCCAGCTAACTGGAAAGAAAAATTTTGCTGTCTTAAAGATTCTCTGGGAACATGACCGCCACATTAATTTGGGATCAGCAAAATTCAAAGCCAAGAGGCTGTTGCAACCCATAGAATTTTTTTAGAGGAAATCTTACACATAATTCACTTCAACTTTGCACAAGTAACAAAATTATAATGAGAACAATATTATATCCCCTGAATATAAGATGCCACTGATAAGATGTATCATTATTTCATGAGAAACTAAGAAAGAAAAAGCACTGCCAGTTAAACTATGACACCTGTTCACTGAAATACACATCTGATTTCAGAGATATTAAAAAGTGAAAAAACTTGCATCTTAGAATCAATGAACTCTACTACTAATAATGGCTGACTGCACTGAGCTTTACTATGTACCTGACAGTATTCTAAGTGCTATGTAAAAATAATTCACTTGATACACAGCACCATCCCATGAAGTATGCCTATTTTTACAGATGAGGCAACCGAGGCAACAAGAGGTAAAGTAATTTAACCAGTCACCCAGCACAGCATGGCCATGCCTGGCTCTAGAGGCCATGCTCATAAATCCTATGCTCTAAACTCAACTTCTGTCACTCCATCTTTTTATTCACAGGTGACTAATAACTGGGTACATGTGGAGAGGAAACAGTTAATAGGGAAATCACAACTAATTCAGATCTTCAGCAGCCTGTGGCTAAGTGTGGGTGACGGTTCCCCTCAAAACAGTACCATAAAAAAAGTAAAGAGAACTAGAAAACAGTGGCAGATGAATGATAGATGATAGAGACAAGCAGATAAAAGAACAGGAGAGAATTTTAAAATAGAAGTGTCCCAAGAGAATAGCTCTGGAATGTCACAGGCATGTGAGTCTTACAATGTATCAAGGGATGTATCCTGTGCAGGGGAGTGGCAGAAGAAAGGCTTATCTATTTTTATTTGGAGTATTATCTATCACATCCAAAAAAAAAATACTGATATAAGTTTAAACTACACTAAAAACCCCACTAACCTCAAAATCTATTCCTGATCAAGACACAGAAAAACAAGTGCAGTGTTTTCTTTGTTTGTAAATTCTTAAGGTAACTATCAGGCAAAATAGTTTTGCATTCACCTTTTCTAAAGAGTAAACTGTTATATGTATTTCAAGAGGAGGACGGTATGAAATACAACAATTACGTCCTCAAAAGCCAAAGCCATTTTGCTAACACACGTGGTTTGTTGAAGTTGGATGAAAACTTAAAACACAGGGCATATTTTCACTTGAAAGTATCTTTGAAATCTCTTTAGGATTTTAAATGCTAAAAACTTGAAGGAAAAACAAATATAAACAAGACACAAATGTAACAATGAAACGTGACAAGAGATAGTGCACGTGTTTTCTTTCACCTGTTTTCCTTTTCCTCAATGAACTCGTGGTCACTGAGCTCTGGGTACTGCACTACGTTGACACGGACAGGATGCGCACTCTGAAGAAGCCTTCGCACATCCTGCACCCTTAAATCTTCACTCCATATTAATGACATGACCTCTTGATTCATGTCATTCATGCCATCATCTTTCTCCTCAGTTTCTGTTCCTGAAGGAACATCTGATGAGAGCACCTGAGTAACAGATTTATTGTAATAATAATTTCAAAAGCAGTTAACGCGCACTTACTGAACATGAGGATATATAGGCTGATGTGCCATGACTATACTAGCACAGAGAAAATACGTTTTCCAAAGCAGGCATGGGTTGGGGCCGCAATGCATACTGGGACTCTAATCTAGAAATCTTTCTAAAAAGTACTATATTGCTGGCTGGGTGTGGTGGCTCACACTCTGTAATCCCAGCACTTTGGGAGGCCGAGGTGGGTGGATCACCAGAGGCCAGGGGTTCCAGACCAGCCTGGCCAACATGGTGAAACCCGGTCTCTACTAAAAATACAAAAATTAGCTAGCCAGACGCAGTGGCACACACCTGTAGTCCCAGCTACTGGGGAGGCTGAGGCTGGAGAATCACTTGAACGCAGGAGGCAGAGGTTGCAGTGAGCCGAAATCGTGCCACTGTACTCCAGCCTGGGTGACAGAGTGAGATTCTGTCTCAAACAACCAAACAAACCAAACAAACAAACAAACAAAAGTACTACATTGCCTACTTGGAAATATTTGGAAATGACAGGGAGAGTTTAAATTTAGGACAACAGTCAAGGGGCTGGATACGAACAGAGAAATATTCTGAATAAACTATAAAAAAAAATCTAACTACATCCTGATCATTTCTTAAAAAAAAATTATTGCAAGTAGAATATGAATACTAGTCACTGCTAATAATGCTAATTTAAATATTGTCTGTTCATTAATAGAAGGAGAAGGAAAAAAGCCTGAAAGGATATACACCAAGGGTTGGGGGAAGTCACACAATGAAATACTTTTTACTTTACTACTTTAAATAGACAGGATCATGGTTGGATTCCATTATTAAGTTTTTTTTTTTTTTTTGAGACAGGGTCTTACTCTGTCACTCAGGCTGGAGTGCAGTGGTGTGATCCTGGCTCCCTGCAACCTCCACCTCTTGGGCTCAAGCAGTCTTTCAACCTTAGCCTCCCGAGTAGCTGGGACTACATATGTGCACCGCCCACCCAGATAATTTTTTTTATTTTTTGTAGAGACAGAGTCTTGCCCTGTTGACCAGGCTGGTCTTGAACTCCTGACCTCAAGGAGATCCACCCACCTCAGCCTCCCAAATAGCTAGGACTACAGGCACATACCACTACACCTGGCTAAATTTTTTAAAAAATTGTTTAAGTAGAAATGAGGTCTCACTATGTTGCCTAGGCTGGTCTCAAACTCCTGGGCTCAAGCAGTCCTCTGCCTTGGCCACCCCAAAGTGCTGAGATTACAGGCATGTGCCACCACACCCAGCCAGTTTTCACTATTTTTAAAAAATGTGTTTCCAATAAAAATTTCTTAGAAGGAAAAGTACTGAACTGCAGCAAAACAAGTAAGAGGGTAAATTCCTTGATTGTCATCATGTTCTAAGCCCAGCATGTGCTTTAATATGGGGCTTCCCAGTCCAAATAATTAAATCTAACTGCAACACAGATGTGAATTGCGTGGAATCATATCATATTCTCTCAAAAACAGTATTATACTCTTTTAACAAAAGAATAACTCCAAGTTGAAATGTTAAAGTTTTGCAACATTTAATGTGAAACCAACAAGGTCAGCCTGAAAAAAAAGTAGATACGACCAAATAATCACTTTTAGTTCCTAAAAATTCATTTTTAGTTCCTATAAAATATCTAATTTAAAAAAAAACTATATTCTAATGGGTGAGTTAGCTATAAAACATAGTCTCAAACAGTGACAAAATAAATTTAGATGGGATTAGTTATAAAATGTAGCCTCAACTGAACAAACTGTATTTAGACATAATTACTTAAAATGACATTCAAATACAGATTAATGTTTTAATGCTAATGGTGCTGAACTGCTCTCTCTCACAGGAAAATCATTTTATAAGCAAAAAGATTTGTTTTCTGTTTAAAACAGGATGTAAATACTAATTCAACGAAGAGCTGTGATTGAGGCGCAGATTAAAGGAGAGACGTGTTGGGATGACCGTGCTGGAGATCAGATGCCCATGGAAACTGACTCCGGCATGGGTACACATTAGGCAACTCTGAGGTTAGGAATAAGTTTTGATATAGGCTCTGAAGAAGTAGTAATAAGACCTAAGGTGACTCATAGTTACAATGTACTGATTATTATGTATTGATTCAAAAGCTACTAAGAGGTAAGACCAAATTCCCACTGTCTTCTCAGGGACATGAACATAAAAGAGTCACCAGGAGTGGAATTATTATTCCTGAATCCTCCTCGATGAGATTCTACTGTCATTTTTTAAAGTTACCTAGAATTCTAGAATAAGTTTTAAAAGTTTCATTTTCAAGTTTTAAGAGAGGATGATTTAAAAAGATAATTGGAGAGTAATGAAATAATTTTACTTTCTACTTGCAGGATTCCTAGAACTCATTTAAAAAAAAAAAACAGACTTGATGATTGATGAAAGACAGTATTTCGGGAGGGATAGCTTAAGACATCTTTTTAAACAACTCTACTAAAAAAACACATTTTTTCCCTGGGGCTGCAGTTTTATGTGATTAAATAAATATGTTTACACCTATTTAAAAGGTTAAATTCAAAAAATTCAACACATCGAAAAATATGCAGTAGAAAATATTTATATGTAATTACCCATCCAAATTCAGGATATATGTGCTCTCCCTTTTCCTATGTAATAATTACAAAGTGGTTAATTACTAATATGGTACAAGTAGGGAAATAGCCATGGTAGTTTCCATGACTACACTCAGGACTTGTCCTGATTCAAGGCAAAGAAAGATCCAGGCACAAGACAGAACATTCACAAAATCTCCTGCTCCTATGCTCAACTTAACAATTAATAAGACGCGTACAATTACAAACCCCGTCTGGCATATAATATAAAAGACAAGCTAATATATATACTTAGAAAAAGCCTTAAAGGAAAATGAAGAACATTTCTACTTTATGATTTTATTTAAGGCTAAAATTGGAACTCTGAACTTTCTATGTTGATACTCACAGACTTCCCTTTGGGTAAGTTTCCTTCGCAGGCCTGCTTGGAAAGATCCTGACGTCCAATCAAGAGACAGACAGCTTCTGGCCAGTCTGAGGCAGGCTGCTCACGACAGTGATAAATTGCATCTCTGATGGGAAGAGCAATTCCAAAGGGAAGAGTTTCCAAATCTCTTAAAGTGAATCCTAATGGTTAAAGGAAGAGAGAAAAATTTTAATTTAGACTTGCCACTGTCCCAATTATCCTGACTGAAGTTGGCAACAATATCTCTCCTGACAAATAAATTCATTTTATTCATCTTACTGCCAGACTAATGTCTTAACATCAGGGACTAGTATAGGAAGTCTCTTTGAAACAACTTGTAAAAACCTGAAGAAAAAAAGACAATCTAATAGAAAAATATAAAAGACAAAAAGACATTTCCTAGAAAGGGAAACATAAACGGGCAATATGCATATGAAAAGATGCTCTACCTAATTAGTGATCAGGAAAATGCAAATTAAAGCCACTGAGAAATATAAATGTCAAAGCCAATCAATACCAAGTGTTGGCAACTATGTAGAGCGATAATAATTCTTTTTATTCTTTTTTTTTTTTTTTTTTTTTTTTGAGATGGAGTCTTGCTCTGTCACCCAGGATGGACTGCAGTGGTGTAATCTCGGCTCACTGCAAGCTCCTCCTCCCGGGTTCACGTCATTCTCCTGCCTCAGCTTCCCGAGTAGCTGGGACTACAGGCGCCCGCCACCATGCCCGGCTAATTTTTTTTGTAGTTTTTTTTTAGTAGAGACAGGGTTTCACCGTGTTAGCCAGGATGGTCTTGATCTCCTGACCTCGTGATCCACCCACCTTGGCCTCCCAAAGTGCTGGGATTACAGGCATGAGCCACCGTGCCCGGCCCGAGCAACAATAATTCTTATCCGTAGCCAATGGTAGTGTAAACTGGTACAACCACTTTGGAAAACAGTTGGTATGTATAGGTCAGTCCACCCATTTGATCCATCAACAGCCATATAGAAACTTATACCCAGGTACACCAAGACACAGGTATAAAAATATTCATTAGCAATACTGGTTTGTTATGGAAAAAAAAAAAGAGATGGAGAAAGGGGTAAGTCCGATTGTCTATCATTAACAGAATGGGTAATTAAATTGTGATATGTTCAAACAAAGTAATCTCTATATCAGAGAAAATGAATGGCCCACTGCTACTGCTACATGAGTCGACATGGATGAATCTTTAAAAAACAAAGTTGAGTGAAGAAAAAGGAACATATTTACATCTATATATTTTCAAAACTACATAAAACTTAGCAATTTATAAAGATGTAAAACTATAAAGAAAAACAAGAGTAAGGTAACACAAATGTAGGTAGGGCAGTGGTTCACTATAACATTGGGGTGTGTGACAGGAGGGGACCATCCAAGAACAGATATGTAAGGGTCTTCTACTATGCGGGTAATGTTCTATTTCTAGGGGTGGGTGACCAGTACATCAATACTCACTTTAGTACCATTCTCTAAACTAAACATATACGTTTGACATATTATTTTGTAAGTATACCATATTTCATATTTAAATTTTTTTATCCTCAGGTTAATTAAATCATGTTTTTCTTATCATGATTTTCTAAATTTTATAATACTATGCATTATTTATAATATAAAAAGTCGATTAACTATTGAGGCAAAAAATGTTTCCTTATATGAGAATAACACTTATTAAATATTATGCAATATACAAATGGATAGAACTAATCCAATATTTTTCAGCATAGGTATCCTGTATGTATACTACGCAACAGTTATTGTCATTTTTAAGGTAAAATGCAAAAAAAAAAAAAAAACCTGTCAGAAACTTCATTTAGAACATACTTTAGATAAGACTTCAAAAACATCTTTTAATATTCATGAAAACTTTACTTTTTAACATACATCCCATCTAACATCCTCATTTTTAAAATCATGTCTTCGTGGCAGTAATTTTTAATTTTGTTTTTCAGTTCTTTGTGAAAAAAATTTCTTTGGTATTTTACTTAATTTAAAACCTAGGAGCATAGGTTTGGGGAATAGGGAATATAGAACTCTTTTCCTTCCTCTTCCTCTTCCCAGTTCAATGTTCATCTTGGTGCCTGAAATCCCTTCAAAAGTGCATTTATCCTTCAAAAGTATACCCTGAAATGTTTATATTATTGCTTTTAGACTTTGCCAAAACCACCCATTTCTGATATCTGAGTATCACAATGATTTCAGGTGTATATGTAGGGTAATTAGAGTTCTCCATTCTCAGAGACCAGCTTACATAGCCATAGCCTCAAATGTTCCAATGTAATGGCAAATAAAGATTCCTTATGCACCAAGATAAAAAGCTGGTATCCCACATATTATTATATGAAAGTTGTGAGATTGTCGAGAAAAAAAGAACATGGCCTGATGACCCATAATCTCAATCTTGTGAGGCCTTTTCACAAAGCCAGAGCCCCTCTCTCCTCATGCCTTCCACTTCTAGCTGGTCTGGAGGAAGCACGGCCTAGTTAGGAGGTAACAAAGAAGCTCTCACCTACATTAGTCATCCAGACAACCAACCTTTCAGCTAGACTAGAAACAGACATAGAATGCCTGAAACTAAACCTATAAGAGAATAAAACATAAAGTAATTAAGCAGAACAGTAAATAATATTGTTTTAAGTGTCTGACATAAAAGCACAGTCTAAATAAAAGTCACCTGTTTTCCTCTTGTTCTACTTGCAACTTCTGGGGGGCTAAAAGGCAACAAAATGAAACTTAATTTTGATAGTCATCCTGGTAAAGAAAACATGTAACATGTAGAAGACATTTGAAAATAAGAATCCATTAGCAAACAACATCTAAAAAAATAATAAAATAAGCAATACTGTGGCAGGCTGAAAAGTACAGTCAAGGCCCTCAGAATACTCAGGGGACTGGTTAGGACACCCCATGTGTACCCAAATCCGTGCATGCTCAAGTCCTGCAATTGGCCCTGCAGAACCTGCATATGGATTTCACATCAGAGAATACTGCATTTTCTATCTGCATTTGGCTGAAAAGAATTTCATTGTAAGTGGACCCACACAACTCAAACTCATGTTGTTCAAGAGTCAATGGTACAATAATTTCCTTCAGGCTAAAATAGTCCTTTTTACCTGCACTGAAAATACACGATTTATTCGATTTTAAGTAATCCTGATACCTGAAAATTAGTTGTGGACAACAGACCGCAACAGACCAGAACAGTACTAAAAAGGTAAGACATGGCCGCCAAAGCAAACAAGAAAAATTCAATTCTTTTTTCAATTCCGATACTGACATCTACAAAAATTTGTTTCCAGAGGCAACATTGCACCAACTTACCTACAGTTATTCTGGTTAAATACTGTGAGGATTCATCAGAAACCGAGCTCTCATCACCAAGTATGTACAGTGCAATACTCTGCAAAAGAAGAAATTGAACATTATTTTTCTCTTTCCAGAGACAGCATCTCACTTTGTCACCCAGGATGGAGTGCAGTGACACAATCACAGCTCACTGCAGCCTCAAACTCCTTGGCTCAAGCAATCTTCCTGCTTCAGTCTCCAGAGTAGCTAGGACTACAAGCACACACCACCATGCCCAGCTAATTCTTTTATATTATTTTTATTTTTTGTAAAGACAGAGTCTCGCTGTGTTGCCCAGGCTGGGCTCAAACTCATGACCTCGAGCAATCCTTCTGCCTCAGCCTCCCAAACTGCTGGGATTATAGGTATGAGCCACCACACCTAGCTACATAATTGAAGTATAACTAGAAAATAATTATAACATAGAATAATTCGTCCATTTTAGGTGTACAGCTCTGTGAGTTTCGACAAATGTTATATCACATAACCACTACCACACTCACAATATAGTATACTTTCATCATACCAAGAAGTTCCCTTGTTCCTTTTGTAGTCAATCCTTTCCTCCTACACCCAGCACTGGAAACAATTCATCTGCTTTCTTGCTCTACAGTTTTGTCTATCCTACAATATCATGTAAATGAATCATATGATATGTAGTCTTTTTTGTGCTACTTCTTTAACTTAGCATAAGTCTTTGAGATTCATTCACGTCTCTCCAAGGATCACTAGTTTCTTCCTTTTCATGCTGAGTTATTCCATTATACAGACATACCAAACTTTGTTTACCTACTCAAAAACTGATGAACATTTGGTTCCAGTTTGTGGTCACTATGACCAAAGCTGCTTTATTTTTTATTTATTTATTTTTTTTGAGACGGAGTCTCGCTATGTCGCCAGGCTGGAGTGCAGTGGCACAATCTTGGCTCACTGCAACCTCCACCTCCTGGGTTCAAGCGATTCTCCCACCTCAGCCTCCAGAGTGGCTGGGATTACAGGCATGCGCCACCACGCCCAGCTAATTTTTGTTTTTTTAGTAGAGACAGGGTTTTACCATGTTGGCCAGGATGGTCTCGATCTCCTGACCTCGTGATCCGCCCTCCTCGGCCTCCCAAAGTGCTGAGATTATGCCACCGCGCCTGGCCCCAAAGACATTCACATACATGCGGGTCTTTATGTAGGCATATGTTTTCATTTCTCTTAAGTAAATACCAAGGAGTTGGAATTTGTCTTATATAAGTGTATGTTTAACTTCACAAGAAACTGCCAAACAGTTTTCCAAAGTGCTGTGCCACTTTTGCAGTCCCACCAGTAATGTATGAGAGTTTCGGTTGCTCCATAACCTCACCAAAAGTTATTTTCAGTCATTCCAACAGGTATCGAATAGTGCTCTCTCACTATCTAAGAAGTATCTAGTAGTACAGAGCTGTAGTGGTATTTGCTTTGAAGAGGAAAAGAAAAAGATAAGACAAAGGAAAAAGTCTCTCAAAAGAGTTAAAATATTCAACATATAACACAAACACAAAAGTACATAAGATCTCT
This sequence comes from Pan troglodytes, assembly GCF_028858775.2. Classification (NCBI taxonomy): domain Eukaryota; kingdom Metazoa; phylum Chordata; class Mammalia; order Primates; family Hominidae; genus Pan; species Pan troglodytes. The sequence goes on from NC_072410.2 coordinate 35,832,536, forward strand.
GTATTAAATGAGAAAACATACATAAAGTTCCTTGAAGACAACAGGCTCCCAATAAATGTTATCTCACTTCCTTCCTTTCCCTCATTTCAACAAATGGTACACAGACAATGCCATCTCCGCATATACAAGTGACTCAATAGAAAAAGAGCCACCATAAGCTAGAAGGTTACTACAAATGTCTCATTAGCTAAACATCACATAAAAAAAATTTATCACTTGCGGTCAGGAGTTCAAGACCAGCCTGGGCAACATGGCAAAACCCCATCTCTACTAAAAATACAAAAATTAGCCGGGTGTGATGGTGTGCACCTGTGGTCCCAGCTACTCAGGAGGCTGAGGTGGAAGGACTGCTTGAGCCCCGGGAGGTTGAGGCTGCAGTGAGCCATGATTGCACCACTGCACACCAGCCTGGGTGACAGAGTAAGACCTTGTCTCAAATAAAAAATAAAAAAATTTAAAAAGTCCAATAAAACTTATAATGACGAAACCAAAAACCTATCAATAAGGGCTTCTGTTGATATTTTTCAGAATATTTTTATAAATAAAAATAAATTCATATTTTTATAAATAGATCTCTGAGCTGACAAGTTATAAAGGAATACCAAGAGGATAAAACTAAGATGAAAGGCCAGAGAGGTAAACTGAGCACTCATGCCAGTTTTACTGAAAAGACATTCACAGAAAAACCTATAGAATGGGAGAAAATATTTGCAAATCATGTATCTAACACATTAATATCTAGAGCATAAAAATGCCTAAACTCGAAAATAAAAATCCAATTTTCAAATACACAAAAGATCCGCATAGATATTTCTTCAAAGAAGATATGTAAATGGCCAATAAACACATGAAAATATGCTCAATATCACTAATCATTAAGGAGGCAAATCAAAACAATGAGATATCACTTCATAAATACTAGGATGGCTATAATTTTTAAAAAAACAAATAGAAAATAATAATATGTGTTGGCAAGACTGTGGAGAAATTGGAACCCTTCCTCTTGCATTGCTGATAAGGATGTAAAATGGTATAGCCACTATGAAAATGAGCTTAGCAGTTTCTCAAAAAGTTAAACATCGAATTACCTACCATATGACCCAACAATTCCACCACCAGGTATATATTAAAAAGAACTGAAAGCAGAGACTTGAACAGATATTTGCATACCCATGGTTCACAGCAGCACTATTCCACAGTCAAAAGGTGGAAACAACCCAAATGTCCATCATCAGGTGAAATGATAAATTGTGGTATATCCATACAATGGAATACTATATAGAATACTGCCTTTAAAACAATGTAATTTTGATACATGCTACAATATGGATGAACATTGAAAACATTATGCTAAGTGAAATAAGCCAGACACAGAGATAAATATTGCTTGATTCCCATAATATGAGGTACTTACAAGAGACAAATTCATAAGAAAGAGAATGGAATTACCAGGGCCTGGGAGGAAGGGGAATGGGGAGTCACTGTCTAATAGGTACAGAGTTTATGTTGGGGATGATGAAAAAGTCTTGGGTACGGACAGTGGTGATGGCAACATAACAATGTGAACGTATTCAACGCCACTGGATTGTACACTCAAAAATAATTTCAGGCCGGGCACAGTGGCTCACGCCTGTAACCCCTGCACTTTGGGAGGCCAAGGTGGGCAGATCACCTGATGTCAGGAGTTCAAGACCAGCCTGGCCAACATGGTGAACCCCATCTCTACTAAAAATACAAAAATTAGCCAGACTTCGTGACTCACGCCTGTAATCCCAGCTACTCGGGAGGCTGAGGCAGGAGAATCGCTTGAACCTAGGTGGCGGAGGTTGCAGTGAGCCGAGATTGTGCCACTGCACTCCAGCCTGGGCAAGAGTGACTCCATCTCAAGAAATAATAATAATAACAATTTCAATGACAAATATTATGTTATATATATTTTGCTATCATTAAAAAAATCTGTGTTTTTTAAACAGAATCATCATTCTGTATGTCTGTTTTGGAGCCATGGGGGGACTCTGAAGCACTTCTCACCGTGAAGCAGAGCAAAACGTAGATTAAAGAAAAAGAAGGGCAGGGGGCAAAGACATTTGCAGTCTGCCAACATTTGAGAGAAGGGACAAAAGCATATGGTTCTCCTGCAAGCCTGGGAAGACCCCACCTGGAAAGGCCCACAAGGGGCCTATGAGCAGGCTGCTCCAGGATGGGGGGACTGAGGAACAGGTATGCCAAGAAACTTAACTTATTCACCATTACAGCCCTATGGTTCTATATGAAGGTTTGATCTTGGACATGTATTAACCAGTAATAACAAACTAATTTCTAAAAATAAATAAATCATGAGATTTGCAGCTAGAGGTAAATAAAAAATAATAAAAATAAATAAAGAAGTGTTTCTTTGAAAAAAATTTCAGCAGGATTTTTCTTTGTAGCTATAGACAAGCTGATTATAAAATCAGTATGGGACAGGCGCGGTGGCTCACACCGGTAATCCCAGCACTTTGGGAGGCTGAGCCAGGCGGATCACTTGAGGTTGAAAGTTCAAGACCAGCCTGGCCAATATGGTGAAATCCCATCTCTACTAAAAATACAAAAAATTAGCCGGGCGTGGTGGTGGGATCCTGTAATCCCAGCTATTTGGGAGGCTGAGGCAGGAGAATCGCCTGAACCCAGAAGGTAGAGGTTGCAGTGAGCTGAGATCACTCCACTGCACTCTAGCCTAGGCGACAGAGTGAGACTCTGTCTCAAAAATAAAAATAAAAATAAAATCAGTATGAAAAGGCAAGAAGAGTAATGAAGGGAGGAGTAACGCTAATCAATTTTAAAGACTTACTATAAAGCTACAGTAATGACAGCGTAGACAGCCACAAAGATCAATGAACCAGAATAGAAAGTCCAGAAACAGACACACAAGAATGTGGCCAAATTAACTTTTGACAAAAGTGCAAATGCAATAGAGAAAGGATAGTCTTTTCAAAAAACAGTGCTGAAAGAACTGGATATCCAAACGAAATAATAAAAACCTTGACTTAAAACCTGACATGTTATAAAAGATTAACAAAATGGATTAGAGATCTAAATGTAAAACATGCAAAGAAACCCAGGAGAAAATCTTCAAAACCTGAAGTTAAACAAAGAATTATTAGACATGACACTAAAAGCAACATCCATTAAAGAAAAATACAGATAAACTAGCTTCATCAAAATTAAACACTTTTGCTCTTTGATGTATTAAGAGAATGACGAGACAAGACAAGGTAGAAACCAGAAGAAAATATCTGCAAACCACATATCTGACAAAACCTCATACCTAGAACGCTGAAAACATCATTAGCCATTAGGAAAATGCAAATTAAAACCACAATGAGGTATAACTACACATCTCTCAGAAAGACAAAAATAAAAAAGAGTGACAATACCAAATACCAACAAGAATGCAGGTAAATGATCTCTTAAATATTTCTGGTAAAAATGTAAAATGGAAGAGCCACTCTGGAAAACAGATGACAGTTTCTTTAAAAACCAAATATAAACTTAACTATATGACCCATCAATCCTACTCCTAGGTACCTGTCCTAGAGAAAGCAAAACTTATGTTCACATAAAACGCTAAGCATGAATGCTGACAGCATCTATATTTACAATTGCTAAAAACTGAAATCAACCCAATTATCTTGAATGAAAAACCAACTATGGCACATTCATGCAATCAACTACTAATTAGCCATAGAATGCAATGAACTGTCGATACAGGAAACAACTTGGATGAGTCTCAAAATCATGAGAGAAATTTTTGAGGGTGATGTAAATGTTCTATATCCTCATTGTAGTAATTACATGAATCTATACACGTACTGAAATTCACAGAACTATACACAGAAAGAAAAACTTAATATCAGGTGTACTTTTGAAAACCAAATTTTAAAAGAAAAAGGAGATAGGTAGTAACACTCCACATACATACCAAGACTACAAGTCTGCTTCTTTCACAGATTCCAGGGAGGTAAGGATAAGGCGGCATTCCTTCACCCTTCAGACAAGAACTCACCCACTGATAAATACTTGGTGGCTCAGACGTAAAAAATGATGGATGATGCGTAAATCCTGTTTGACCTTTAAAATTAGATAAATATTCAAAAAGACACGAAAATACATTAAGACAACATTATTTTATTTTAAACGGAAGATGATCAACAGTTACTTGTCATTTTGAAACAACTAGAATAATATTTTTCCAGCCGGGTGCAGTGGCTCACGCCTGTAACCCCAGTACTTTGGGAGGCCCAAGCAGGTGGATCACGAGGTCAGGAGTTAAAAAACAGCCTGGCCAATATGGTGAAACCCCGTCTCTACTAAAAATACAAAAAAAAATTAGCTGGGCCTGGTGGTGCGCACCTGTAGTCAGTCCCAGCTACTTGGGAGACTGAGGCAGAAGAATCACTTGAACCCGGGAGGTGGAGGTTGCAGTGAGCCAAGATCACGCCTAAGAGACAGAGCGAGACTCTGTCTCAAAAAAAAAGGAATAACATTTTTCCATATTCTCCAAAATGCTTCATGTTTTCTGCCACAGTACATAAGTAACTATGTTATTAAATGTAGAATTTAAATGACTTCTATTTTATCCCATCCTGGATGGAAATTTAGCAAATCCTTGTTCCCAAGGCATATAAAGAATCTAACCAAAGGCTGGATGTGGTGGCTAACACCTGTAATCCCAGCCCCTTTGGAGGCTGAGTCAGGTGGATCACTTGAGGTCAGGAGTTCAAGGCCAGCCTGGCCAACATGGTGAAACCCCATCACTACTAAAAATATAAAAATTAGCCAGGCGTGGTGGCACACACCTATAACCCCAGGCAATCCCAGGCACTTGGGAGGCTGAGGCAGGAGAATCGCTTGAGCCTGGAAGGCAGAGGATGCAGTGAGCCAAGATCGTACCACTGCACTCCCATCTGGGCGACAGAGTGAGACCCTGTCTCAAAAAAAAAAAAAAAAAAAAAGAATCTAATCAAAAATCTTGCCCTAAACCTAAAGGTGAAAAAAACAAAAGAAACATCCAGGATTCAGCTCTGTTCCAACAACTGGGCCCCAAATTTCAGTACCTTTAGCTCAGGGTCTAGGATAGTACAGTGGTGATGGAAATGTTCTGTGTCTGTATCTGCACTGTCCAATGTGGTAGCACTAGCCCCATGTGGCTACTGAGTTCTCAAAATGCGGCTAGTGCACTGAGGAAATATATGTTTTATTTTAATTGAATTTAAGTAGCATATGGTTAGTGGTACTAATTGTACGCTACAAGTCTAAGTTAAAAGCATCCTTGGCGGCCTGGCGCAGTGGCTCACGCCGTAATCCCAGCACTTTGGGAGGCTGAGGTGGGTGGATCACGAGGTCAGGAGATCAAGACCATCCTATGTAACATGATTAAACCTCGTCTCTAATAAAAATACAGAAAAATTAGCCAGGCGTGGTGGCGGGCACCTGTAGTCCCAGCTACTCAGGAGGCTGAGGCAGGAGAATGGCGTGAACCCAGGAGGCAGAGTTTGCAGTGAGCCGAGATCGCGCCACTGCACACCAGCCTGGGTGACAGAGCGAGACTCCGTCTCAAAAAAAAAAAAAAAAAAGCATCCTTGACACTGGAAGCTCTTTCTCTGACTTTTGCAAGTCAGAACCTTAGGGATGGGTAAAATTTTCCCTATACACTGAAGATATTATGGCTTACTACGTGTCAGAAAACAAGCGCTACGAACTAAAATCTGCCTGGTGGAAAGGCATTGCCCCTGACTTAGAAGCTAATGGTAAGAAATACATCCTCTGCTATTCATTGAGAAAGATACAAGGAAATATCACTACACTGTTTAGAAAATATTTAAAAGCACGACTACTTACCTGGATCAATTGTGCACACTTGTCCAGTAGTTCTGACAAGCGTTGGGTAGTCTCTATAGTAATGATCTACATAAGGCCCCAATTTTAAGTCCCTAAAACAGTAAGGGCATGCAAAAAAGAAGGTATTACAGCACTTTCTCCCAACAAAATTGGAAGGATTAATTAGTTGAATCTTTCAATTTAAAAACTTACTTATGAGAAAGATAACCAAATCTAGAGTCTCTCTATTGTATTTTTGGACTTTAAAGTGCCCAGTGTGACAAATGGAACCCAACCTCTTTTTGCTAAATTTTGTGGAAGTAAAACTACAGTAAAAGCACCATGATCTAGTTCCTCCTCTGCTATTTATTAGCTGTGTGATCTTCCATAAGTCATGTCTATAAACCTCAGTATTTTCTTCTAGAAAATGGGGCAATACCAGCTCACTTACTCTGAAGTTTTAAAGAGTAAATAAGATAAAATATGTAAAAAAAAAAAACCTGATAAAATGTAAAACATCATACACATTACTTATTTCAGACAGCCATGATTATGGTTTGGAAATTATTTAATTACAAAATAATTTTCATGATAGTAATGACATCCTAAGAGATATTTACCATTGATTAAAACTGCCATGTCTCAGGATTGAATTTCAAGATCTCAAAAAAGACAACAGAAATTAGAAAACGTACTATGTCTTAACTCAGAGGCTGACATTTCAATTCAAATTCAACTTCTTTATCACCAAAGGTCATAAAGGTCAAACAAAACACAAGTATGACCCTAGAATTCTGAGCCATACACAAGGTGCTTCAAAGCTCTTGAAAGGTGTTGAAACGTATTATTAGAACTATCTTATTGTGGATCTACTATGAGTGCCTCAAAGACAGGGACAACCTCAGACTGCAACAAGGATAGCATAGCAAAATGAGTCTACAACTATCAAACACTCATATCCCAGGAAACAAATTTAGGCAAGTTTCCTCATCACTAAAATAGGAAACTTACCTTGTTTGAGACTTTATATGTAAACTATGATTTTGTCAACTATAAAGCACTATTTGAATGTGGATATTACAAAACAGCAGATGTTATTCTAGAACTCCCATCACAGTATAGTCGGTCAGTCATCCTGTCAAAATGAAAATCTGAGCAGGTCATCTCCATTTTTTCGTGACCTTCCACTAATCTCAGGACAAAGACTAAAAATCCCTGCATGGCTCACAGGCCCTTACAAAACCAGTATCTTCAAACAACTCTGTGGTTTACAGAGATGCCCTAGTTTTCTGAGAAGGTAGATTTCAGAAACTTATTTACAAGGTCCCTATATGATATCATGGAAAACAGAGTCATCTCAGGACTTCCTGGCAGTTTCTAACCTACAAACAAATTTACCTTGCCAACTGAATGAGAAGTTCAACAAGTGAACAAATTCCTTCTCCCATTAGAGTATTCAACTTAAGCTCCTCATACACAAGGTGAAGAACGAAAAAAATTGCAGGTATGTGAGTAAAGGGAAGTGTAGAAGAATCCAGACTGAGATTCTGTGAAAAATCCTCATCCTTCATCTATGAAGCTTCTGAAGGACTCAGACATAAAGATCTGTTCAAAAGATGAGACTCAACATTCTGGTGGTAGTCTGAATTTAGTAAATATTCCCAGTCCTGAGAAGAATAAAAAGAATATTAATTTTTAAAAATAATACCTCCTTATAATATCATAAGAAAATGAATTCACTTAAAACAATTCAAGTTTCATTTTCACATTAAGTTGATCTAAGAGTATGTTAAAAAAAAAGAGACAATGCTAAGAATGAAGTAACTATAAAATAGCAAGCCTGTTATAAACGTTAAGGCAAGCCACCTTTAAAAACCATTAAAAAAAATCTTTTCATGCCCTTTTAGGAAAGACATTGGGAGAAGAATTATACTATTTAGGTAGAGATTGAGAGAGAAAATTTAAGATTATCTCAGGCTAGGTTTTATAGGAAAAGTAGATGGCAAGTTAGTGGCCACTACACTGAACTGTGTTTTGGTAAGAAGGAAGGTCCACCTGCATTCATCTGGTGTATTCATCTTTCCACATGTATAAGATGCCAGGCCTAGTAATATAATCTAATAATCAACTGATTTTTATATTCAGACTGATTGGACTACATTTTCCAAATGTTCAGTGTATTTTGGCTCTACTTGTGATTTACTGCATTTGGTTCAGAGAATGTGGTTTATGCTATTTCCAGATCTTGGAATTTACTGGTGTTTTTAATAAGGCTTAATACAGTGTGTTATTCTAAATTAAAAATTCTTGGACTAGATACAGAAAGAACTAACCATAAAAGAAAAAACTGGTCCGGGTGCAGTGGCTCATGCCTGTAATCCCAGCACTTTGGGAGGCCGAGGCGGGTGGATCACAAAGTCAGGAGATCACGACCTTCCTGGCTAACACGGTGGAACCCCATCTCTTCTAAAAAAAATACAAAAAAATTAGCCGGATGTGGTGGCGGGCGCCTGTTAGTCCCAGCTATTGGGGAGGCTGAGGCAGGAGAATGGCATGAACCTGGGAGGCAGAGCTTGCAGTGAGCTGAGATCATGCCACTGCACTCCAGCCTGGGCAACAGAGCGAGACTCCATCTCAAAAATAAAATAAAAAACTGATACATTGGATAACTAAAATAAAAAATTCTGCTCATCAAAGACACTGTTAAAGCCACATTCTAAGGGAAAATATGGTCAAGAACTCATGTCTAGAACATGTAAGAACTTCACCAGCTTATATATTTTTTAAAATCTAATTTACAAGTTGATAAAGATTTGAACAGAAACTTCACAAAAAGATACATAAGCAGCTAATGAGCACATGAAAGAGTGTTTAACATCCTGCTACCTCAGCCTCCAAGTAGCTAGGACTACAGGTTATGCGCCATCATGCCTGGCTAATTTTCAAATTTTTTTGGTAGACAACTGGTCTTACTATAATATGTTGCCCAGGCTGGTCTCCTGGGCTGAAGCAGTCCTCCTGCCCCTACCCCTCAAAGTGCTGTGATTACAGGCGTGAATTTTCATGTAAAAGAAATTAAATTAAAAGAAATTAAAATTACAGATGTGAATTTTAATTTAAAAGAAATTAAATTAAATTAAAAGAAATTAAAATTCATGCCTGTAATCGCAGCACTTTGGGAGATAGGGGCAGGAGGACTGCTTGAGCCCAGGAGTTTGAGACCAGCCTGGGCAACATATTATAGTAAGACCTTGTCTCTGCCAAAAAAATTTAAAAATTTTAGCCAGGCATGATGGAGCATACCGGTAGTCCTAGCCACTTGGAGGCTGAGGTAGGAGGATGGCTTGAGCCTAGGAGTTCGAGATTACAGTCAACCACAATAGCATCAATGCAGTCCGGCGTAGGCAAAAGAGTGACACCCCGTCTCTTAAAAAAAAAAAAAAAAAGAAAAGAAATGAAAATGTATGTCCACGGGCCGGGCATGGTGGCTCACACCTGTAATCTCAGCACTTTGGGAGGCCAACATGGGCGGATTATTGAGGCCAGGAGTTTGAGACCAGGCTGGCCAACATGGCAAAATCCAGTCTCTACTAAAAATACAAAAATTAGCCAGGCATGGTGGCGCATACCTGTAATTCTAGCTACTGGGGAGGCTGAGGCATGAGAACTGCCTGAACTCAGGAGTCAGAGGTTGCAGTGAGCCGAGATCGTGCCACTGCACTCCAGCCTGGATGACACAGCAAGACTCTGTCCCCTCCAAAAAAAAAAGAAAATATATATCCACAAAGACTTGCCAGTGAATTTTGGCAGTAGCTTGCTTTATTCATAAGACTTAAAAAAAAAAATGGAAATAGCCTAGATATCTACCAGCAGAAGAAGGATGGATAAACAAACTATGGTATATTCATACTACTCAGCAATAAAAAAGCACAAACTACTGATATCGGTAACAATATGAATGAATCTCAAAAGCATTATGCTGAATAAATCTTATACCAAAGATTACATACTATATTATTTTATTTACATCAAGTTCTAGAACAGGCATAACTAAGATATGGTGACAGAATTCAGATCAGTGATTGCTAGAAGAAGAGAATAAAGCTGATTAAAAACAGCAAGAGGGGCCAGGCCCAGTGGCTCATGCCTGTAATCCCAGAACTTTGGGAGGCCGAGGTGGGCAGATCACGAGGTCAGGAGTTCAAGACCAGCCTGACCAACATGGTGAAACCCTATCTCTACTAAAAATACACAAATTGGCCAGGCGTGGTGGCGCATGCCTATAATCCCAGCTATTCAGGAGGTTGAGGCAGGAGAATAGCTTCAACCCAGGAGGTGGAGAGCCGACATCGTGCCACTGCACTCCAGCCTGGGCGATAAGGCGAGACTCCGTCTCAAAAAAAAAAAACCGCACAAGGAAATTTTATGGAGTTATAAAAATATTCTGTGTCTTTATAGGAGTGTAGGTTACATGAGTGTGCATATATTAAAACTGATCAAACTGTAAACTCAAGATGTATTTCATTTTTGTAAATTACACCACAATTTAAAAAAACATATTTGGACCACTTAAGAATAACACCATGGAGGCCAGGTGCGGTGGCTCATGCCTGTAATCCCAGCACTTTGGGACACCAAGGTCAGGAAGGTCACTTGAGGTCAGGAGTTCGAGACCAGCCTGGCCAACATGGTGAAACCCTGTCTCTACCAAAACTACAAAAATTAGCCGGGCATGGTGGCGGGCACCTGTAATCCCAGTTATTCAGGAGGCTGAGGCAGGAGAACTGCTTGAACCTGGGAGGCGGAGATTGCAGTGAGCTCAGATCGTGCCACTGCACTCCATCCCGGGCGACAAGAGCGATACTCCGTCTCAAAAAAAAAAAAAAAAAAGGAATATACCATGGAACCTGATATGATTGAGAACCTTAATTTAAAAAACACTGCATAAAAAAGGTAAATGCTGTCATTTCAGGTGATCAGTTGATAATAAAATGTCTACAAACCCAAACTGAAATCATGCAGTAATACATACATTAATTTTTAGATAATCATTAAAGGCCATAGAAAATGTAACAGATCCTACTCTTCAAAATAATTGCTATTCAGTATTAAACTAAATAAAGTGAAAGGTGTTGGAAAGATAGAGGAATTGATAGGAATACCACAGAAGTGGAAGAATAGTATGAATATCCATAAATTAATTTATATTAGCAAGAAATAATAATGCTTACATCATCAGATCCAGTCTCGGGAGGCGTTGCTTTTTTGGGCGCAGTGACAGGGGAAAGTGATCCTTCAAAGTCAAACTGAAAAGTAACCCCAAAAGAAAAGATAAAAATCATAAATGCATTCCTGTCAACTGATCAACTTAAAGGATTCAGAAATCAGTTCTGCCAATTATGAAAACTGAGAAAAGCCATCAAAACTCATTTTTTGATCTGGAAAGTCATTATTTAAATATCTTTCTTCTAGGTTACTGTAAAGATGAAATGAAATCATATTAATATATGCAAACATCTAGAACAGTGCCTGGGCTCCTAAGGACTGATTTTAATGGTAGTTTCCTTCCCTCTCCTACTTCTGTAACGACATAGATTACAACACATCTTTGGTAGAAAAAGAAACTTTAGGCATATCCACAATATACCAAGTCTCAAAGGATCAACTCAATATCAGTCAAATGTTAGAACTAAGCAAACATTTATTTACAGTCCACCTACAGTAAACTATCTAACAATCCTATGGCAGAGACAAGTAGCTACTCTGGAAAATCTTTTTTCTCCTCTTTCTCCTGAACCCACAGCCAGACTACATACATACGTCTGCCTCCTTTGAAGTTAGGTGTGACCCTTTGACAGAGTTAATTATAAATGGAAGTCACTGTCATCACTTCCAGGACCAGTCCAGTCCTACCCCTGCTCCTCCAGGCTCTTTGCCCCTTCCACCTGACTGGAATGCAGTCAACCAACGGCAAGCTTTGAACCGAAGACAAAAGATCCTCCATCAACCTGGGTTCCTGAATAACTGTGTGGCCTGTTTATCTGCTAAGCCCTGTTATGTAAGCAAGACAGACATTTTTATTGTGTTTGAGCCATTGTATCTTTTGAGGCCTTTCTATTACAATAGTGAGCCTATCTTCCAACTAGTACAACTACATCAAAGCAGTTTTCTGCAAGTTGATCTTCTTCAATTTCCCCTGGCATAATCTTTGCTGCCCCAGCTACTTCACATGGGCATTGACCATCAACTAATAAACTGTAACTCTATAAATGGCAATGGCTATTTTCCTATGCTGAAAAACTTACATATTTATCAACTCACTCACCTAAACAGAGTTGATTTCTATATAAAAACTAAACATAGGTAGCAATAAAGTGATTTTTAAAACCAAATGTTATTGAGAGAGAAGATTTGCTTGTGAAGCATTCAAATAAAAAACAGCCCAACTCATATATATTATAAAAAACCTGGTAGTAACAGTGAAATCAAAGCAACAAATATAACAGTAACTATCTAACCTAAAACTTCAACCAAAATGTAACACACACAAAGTCCCACAGTCAAAAAGAATGTCCCTGCTATAATTATCAGATTCATAAGGCCTGGAGTTATGAGAAAGTAGAAACTGCCTGATAAGGATGGCTCTTTGTGCCATACATGGATCTGTTTAATCTTCACTCTTTCAATGTGTCTCAGGTTAGCCAACCCTGTTATATGCTCCTATGGACCCTTACCCTTCATCTGTCATAACACATGTATCAAATATTATTTATTTGTTTCCCTCAAGACAGTCAATTCCAGAGGAACAATCTGTTTTGTTTGGGGTATATGTGAGAAACCTGGCATCATGCCTGGCCCACAGCAGGGATTCAATATTTATCTAATGAAAAAAAGAGCAGCCCAAAAGCCACAAAAAGTTAACCCCAAATGCACAGTCCAGTGCACTCATGGAACACATCAGCAAATTAAAGAAAGCACAAAGAAATGCCAAAAATTGTGTAACGAGTCATTGGCAGAAATTCTGTACTCCACCACATTATATATGTGAAAACAAAAAGAATAAATCTGAACAAAGCAAAATGAAAATCATTTGCCAATGAGGACCATTTCATCCTAAGCTTTGACTATGAGGACAAAAGATAACAAGGGTTTAACCATGCAGCCCTATAAATAAATGGCAAAGCAACTTGGCCTCAAGAATTGATTTCCTTATTCCTTCCTTTATAATTATCATGCAATAAGTAAGTCAAAGAGCCATGTCCTTCTTTGCAAAGGAAAAAATGGGTAGCTGCTCAGTCCTCCCCAAAACATGGAAACGCGAGGGGGCATAGGTTCTCTGCCAGAGACTAGGACACAACAATCTGTACTCATCAACAAGTTCCAAGGACAATGATACACAAAACTACAGAAAGCTGACATGCTTTTTCATAATGTAGAAATCCAGTTTCTATGAGGCTTAATCTTTTCACATGTAATAAAGAACAGAAAAATTGGGGATAATGTCACTTGGATACAATTGTTTAAAATAAGAAAAGAAGGTAATCCTAGCACTTTGGGAGGCCAAGGTGGGAGGATCACTTGAGCTCAGGAGTTTGAAACCAGCATAGCCCATGTGGCAAAACCCCGTCTCTACTAAAAATACAGAAATTAGCCAGGCGTGGAGGTGCATGCCTGTAATCCCAGCTACTCGGGAGGCTGAGGCACAAGAATCGCTTCAACTTAGGAGGCAGAGGCTGTAGTGAGCCAGGATAGCACCACTGCATTCCAGCCTAGACGACAGAGCAAAACCCCGTCTTAAAAAAGGAAAGAAAAGAAAAGAAAATTGTCCCTATTTTCCCATAAGATTTTTCTCAAGGAAAATGCAGACAGCAATTCCTTCATGTGCTGAAATAGACACAAACTCTTAAAAACAGTATCTCACTCAGATGGAAAACGGCATTCACTCAACAAATGTTCACTGAGTATCCTTCTATGCCAGGCAATACCACAGGTCCTGGAGAGAGAGAGTAGTAAACAAAACTAAGCAAAAATCTTTGCCTTCCTAGAATTTACATTCCAGTTGGGGGAGGAGGGACACAAAACAAAATAAGTAAAACATATAGTATATTATATTTAATTAAGTGAGAAGAAAAAAAAACAGGTAAATGGCACTAAAGGTATGGAGGCAGGTGTAATTCTATAGAGAGAGGCAGGACAGGCAGCACTGAGGTGACATCTGAATAAAGACCTAAGCACGTCTTGTCGGAGGGAAAGCATTCTCCGTAGAGGTAATGGCAAGTACAAACACTCAGAGGCAGAAACATGCTGGCAGTGTTCAGGGAACAGAGCTGAGGCCAATGTGGCTGGGATGATGCGTGCAAAGCATTAAGAAATAAGACCAGGAAGGTGAGCACGGGCTAGGTCACATGGCATCTTATAAGCCTATGGCCTTTACTGTGAGTGACATGGGAAGTCACTGGGGGATTCTACACAGAGGCGTGACGAACGCAACCTGACGTTATCAAACAGGATTACTTTGGCCACTGGACTGAGAAGAGACTGGAACATAGACAAAGGACATGAAATACGAATCAAAAAATAAGAACTATAAATAACTGATGAAATTTTGAAAAAAACATTCCCATTTACTTATAGAGAAATAAGATAAAATTTCTCAGGAAGCTGGCAAAGGTTCACCACACCACAAATAAACACTGTGGTGAAATGGGCGCTTTTAAATGATGCTAGTAAGAATGTCACCGGCGAACCCCTTTCCAAACATTACTTGACCTCACAGTTTCTCTTTTAAGATTCAATTCTTGGGAAGTAACTAGAGATGTGGTTAAAGAGTCATGAAAAAGGATGTTTATAAATTACAATAACGAAAACAACAGATTCACAAGGCACAATTATTAGCTATTGGTTAATTATGATAAAACTACACTATGAAGAAATGATGGAGATATTTTAGAAAAAATTTTTAATGATACGGGAAATTTTCATTGGTATTTTTATATAGAAGGTAACATCAAAAATATTTAGAGTGGTTATCTCTGAGTAGTATAATTATTTTCTTAATTCCTCCATTTTCCACATTTTCCTTTCATAATTAAGACAAAAAACAAGTTTTAAAAATGGATTTGCTGGCCAGGCGCGGTGGCTCACGCCTGTAATCCCAGCACTTTGGGAGGCTGAGACAGGCAGATCACGAGGTCAGGAGATCGAGACCATCCTGGCTAACACGGTGAAACCCCGTCTCTACTAAAAATACAAAAAAATTAGCCGGGCGTGGTGGCGGGTGCCTGTAGTCCCGGCTACTCGGGAGGCTGAGGCAGGAAAATGGCATGAACCCAGGAGGCAGAGCCTGTAGTGAGCTGAGATTGTGCCATTGCACTCCAGCCTGGGTGACAGAGCGACATTCTGTCTCAAAAAAAAAAAAAAAAAAAGGATTTGGTGTGCAAGGCTAAAACATATAGAATGGTACAGCTGAGCTACCTGGAAAAGGGGTAATTATAATCTAGAGTGATTTTTTTTTCAGGGTGACCCAGGCAAAGTTGTCCCGGGAGTGATCTCCAAAGCTAGAAGGAGATCACCAATACTGAAGACACCACTCTGCTGATTTTGTAAATAATCTAATAAGGACCTGTAAGGATGTTACTGGGGGAAGAGGGTAAGAGGTAAGGCTTTATACCATTAACAGAGTAGATACTCAGGCTAAAGTACTTTAAATCTCCCTCAAATCAAACCTTCCTCTTCACATCCCAAGCAATATGTGTGTAAAAAGACAATCTTGTCTTCAGAAAACAATGTTAAACAAGGAGTCAGAAGATGCAGTCTAGTCATAGTTTTTAAAAAATCACAGATCTGTGATTTCTTTGTGATCCAGTTTCTTCATCAATAAAACCAAGACTATCACTAATCCTAGCATAACTTGCAGTCATTTTACAAAGGTGAAATGAGAAATAGTCATATATGCTTTAACATTCTAAAGCTCAGTAATTATAATCACTAGTAAAATGTTAACATTAAATATTAAGTGAGATTTGATTTACAACATATAGATACAATAAACCTTAATATTATTCTATTATTTTGAATATGGTACGCCTATTATATAGTCTCAATGTTATATTACCAATTATGCAACCATTACATTAACAGAATAACTCATAAAGAAAACAATTGTATTTACTTACATTTCTAGTCCATGCTAAGTGGTCTGTGTTATAACCCATCATGTTCATGAGACAAGTCACAAATAAATTCCACTCTGAGTGATAACTGGGTCCTCCTGGAGCACTGTGGACATTGTACCACTTGACAAGCATCTGAACTGCTATTTCTTTTGGCAGGATAAACTTAATTGTTTGCAAACACGTTTGTACTATTAAAAG
The DNA here is from genome assembly GCF_028858775.2 of Pan troglodytes. Lineage (NCBI taxonomy): Eukaryota > Metazoa > Chordata > Mammalia > Primates > Hominidae > Pan > Pan troglodytes. The sequence goes on from NC_072410.2 coordinate 35,848,768, forward strand.
CAAAGATTAATTTTAGTATTCTTACTCTGCATGCATTTCTTTTCCCCTTTCAATAACCAAGTTTTTTTAACTTCTACTATGTAAAGGCCAATTATTATGAAAAGAAAACTGTCATTAAAGAGCCAATGAGATGCAAACATTACCTAACCCATCATCTGAAACTAAAACCAACTACTGAATTCAACAGGGCTTGAAAGGGGTCTGAAGACAGCTTTTTTTTTTTTTTTTTTGAGAGGGTGTCTCGCTCTGTTGCCCAGGCTGGAGTGCTGTGGCTTGGTCTTGGCACACTGCAACTTCTGCCTCCTGAGTTCAAGCGATTCTCCTGCCTCAGCCACCAAGTAGCTGGGATTACAGGCATCTGCCACTGCCTCAGGCTAATTTTTGTATTTTTAGTAGAGACCATGTTTCACCATGTTGGCCAGGCTGGTCTCAAACTCCTGACCTCATGATCCACCCGCCTTGGCCTCCCAAAGCACTGGGATTACAGGTGTGAGCCACTGTGCCCGGCCAAGGACAGCTTTTTGATCATTAATTTTGCATCAGAAATAAAGTAACCAAATAGCCCAGTTTGCCAGAGACAGTCCTGATTTACATCCATTGCCCAGCAATTACTAACTGCTCCCCTTCACTCTTAAAGATGTTCTAGCTCAGGTGACAAATTAAAAGTCACTATGGGCCAGGCATGGTGACTCACACCTGTAATCTAAGCACTTTGCGAGGTCAAGGCGGGTGGATCACCTGAGGTCAGGAGTTCGAAACCAGCCTGACCAACATGGTGAAACCCCATTTCTACTAAAAATACAAAAATTAGTTGGGCATTGTGGCAGGCACCTGTAATCCCAGCTACTCAGGAGGCTGAGGCAGGAGAATCGCCTGAACCCGGGAGGCAGAGGTTGCAGTGAGCCAAGATCACGCCATTGCACTCCAGCCTGGATGACTACAGCGAAACTGTCTCAAAAAAAAAAAAAAAGTCACTATGAAAAACATACAACTTCTATGTTTATACATTTATATAAAATACTGCCTACATAATTCAGTAAATATATAATATTCAATATATGCATCCACGAATAGCAATGCTTCTAGCATTACATGATGTTCTAAATGACTTAACATGCCTATTAACCAAAGCTTTATAACTTTATTTCTGATGTCGTTCAGTTTCTAAAATGTTTCACATGCTCTCTGCCTTAAAAGGGTTAAGAGTTAATACCACATAATTTACACCATTCTTTTTTTGGTAAGCGGAAACAGGGTCTTCCTCTGTCCCCAGGCTGGAGTGCAGTGGTGCAATTATAGCTCACTGTCACCTCCAGCTCCTGGGCTCAAGTGGTCCACCAGCTCAAGCTTCCCAAGTAGCAAGGACTACAGATGCATGCCAGCATGCCTGGCTAATTTTATTTTTCTTTCTGTAGAGACCTAGTCTCACTATGTTGTCCAAGCTGGTCTCAAACTCCTGGCCTCAAGCAATCCCCTCACCTCAGCCTTCCAAAGGGAGGAGATTACAAGCATGAGCCCACCACACCTGGCCTTATACCATTCTCAGTGGCTCCACATCAATTATAGCACTACACTGTCATACAATGATCCCCTCAGAGTGGCCAGGGCTACCACTGCGAAGAGACCCAAATCTGCTTTTAGTAGTAAATAATCCCAAACTGCAATGTTTGTGTACTCACATATCCTCTCTTCCAGGATTCTTTTTTCCCTTTCCACTGTCATGCCACTGGGCCCACCCTCATCAACATATCCTCTATCCCATCAGTTTGCAATATGCAAACTCACACAGCACAGGTTGGAAGCAAATAATATTAAAATACCATATAACCAAGTATGTCATAGCTGAATCCAAAATAAGTGTAAACCCAATGCTGCATGAGTATGTGAGAACCCTTTGCAGGTAAAGTACATAAACTTACGTGCATAAACTATGGGGCTTCTATTTGGCTATAAAGGGGTAAGATTTTTTGTTTTTATTTATTTAATTTCTTCCATTATTATTTGTTTTTATATATTTTGCTTAGGCTTATAATACTTCTAGGTACCTGGCCTTGTGATTATGAAATACCTTTTAGAAGGCAAGGAATCTCTATAGCCACTTGGAATACCATTTACCAGCAGTGAAAATTCCTAAAATGAAAAAGTCATTCTTGTCTACAATCTGCCAATGTCTTGCTTTGGCAGTTAGATTGGAAACCAAGATATGTCATGAACTTCCTTATATCACACAGGCATTCTTTTCTTAACCTACGTTTGTTGGCAAATCCCTTCAATTCTAATATTTTGTTTACTATGCTATGTTCAGAAATATTCTCCTCTAGCATTTTTGAAATTGCAACTCAGGAATAATTCAAGCAGAATCCAATATTTATTAAGAAAATTCTGATTGTATTTTGACAATAATATTAAGTTTTATTCAATTAAGGCAATTAGGTTACTTTCACAATTTATCTGAAAATTGAGATATTTATTTTAAAATTAAAAACATCATTAATACATTACAGAAAAAAACATTAAATATGCCAAGAATTATCTTAGTCGCTTAGGCTTCCAGTTTCCCAGATGTTCTTGCAAGAGGCATGTCCATATATATACATATACATATATATATATATATATTTTTTTTTTTTTTTTTGAGACTGAGTCTCACTCTATCACCTAGGCTGGAGTGCAGTGGCACGATCTCAGCTCACTGCAACCTCCGCATTCTGGGTTCAAGCGATTCTCCTGCCTCAGACCCCCAAGTAGCTGAGATTACAGAAGTGTACCACCACACCCCGCTGATTTTTGTATTTTTAGTAGAGAAAGGGTTTCACCACGTTGGCCGGGCTGGTCTCGAACTACAGACCTCAAGCGATCCACCTGCCTCAGTCTCACAAAATGTTGGGATTACAGGTGTGAGCCACCATGCCCAGCAGGCATGTCCATATATTATTATACTGCACAATATTCCCCAACAGAAGAACCTCAGAGAACAGAAATAGCACATCCTTCACCTGTACTCCAGCCTTAGAGCACACATAGAGTGGACGTCACAAAGCACCCCCTAGCACTTTAAAGCTCCTCTACAAAGCTAAGAACTTGATCCAGTGGCTTCAAAAATGGCAAAATAATGTTTAAAACCCCAATTATTAATGTAAATCACAATTACTTCATGTCTTATAAATGAAACTTCTCAATCGTACCTAACTCAGTGGTGGCAATTTCAGGAATAGTGATCCTAACCATGGAGCCATTACTCAGTTCCCAGATGGAAACAAATGAGAAAGTAAATAAAATCTGTGCATTCTAAGTCTTTGAATGTCTTAAAAATAGCTGGTACAAGACTTTGCCCATCAAAGCAATAAAATAAATGAAAAACAATTTTCAGACAGAAATGAACACTTCCAAATTTCAGAAACTTTAAATGTAATTATTTGCAAAATGTTTTCCAAAATGCTTGTTTTAATAAAAAGTGTCTAATCTTTATACAGTGAGTCACCATCATCAAAAGGACATTTACTTTTAATGAGACGACAAAAAATCACATCAATATACAATTCAACTGACTCAACAAGCTTTTGTTTTCACTAAGTTTTTAATAATACAGAAACTGTAGAAAACAAGCAGAATTACTGTATAGTAAAAAGTAAAATAGTGCCAAAAAATGACACAATAGATTTTTTTAAATCATGAGAAATGTTTGTTGTCATTTTTCAGACAAAATTCTGTATTCTGTCAAATTTGAAATGCCAGCCCACTTCTTGGAAAGCTACCAAATGTTTATACTTACTAGGGTGACTCTGTTACGGACAGGATCTCTGATAGAATCAATGTAAGTTCCAAGCTGTTGGAAAGTACAATCCTCATTATAGAGAGAATCATGAAGTTTTGAAGAATCCCTCAGTTCTGGAACTGGGAACAACAGAAGAACCTGTAAAAAGTCGTAAATACAATACAAATGAATTCTTTTCTGAGAAATTAAGGACAAGGAAATTTAACTATTTCTTTTTTGCATATGGTCTAACAAACAATAATATGTAATGATTCAAAAACATTCTGCTCCAAGCCAAGCATGGTGGTGCACACCTGTATAGTCCCAGCTACTCAGAAGACTGAGACAGGAGAATCACTTAAGCCTAGGAATTTGAGGCTGTAGTGAGCCTGTGAATAGTCACTGCCCTCCAGCCTGGATGACACGGCAAGACCCAGGCTCTTTAAAACACTTTGTTCCAGATACAATGAAGTACCAGCAAACCAAGGTCCTCACAGAAAACAGCTAGAAAAGGTAGGTAAAAGGAAAACATCTGATTGGTGGCTGTGGAAAAGCTGTGGAAGCAACCTGGACTTGAGGGACCAAGATCTAGGAGAGAAGGCAACTGCAGGGAAGGGGGCCAATGTTCTTGGAGAACCTTGCTTTTTCTGCTCTGGCCATCTGCAAATTTTGGTGGTAAGAGGAACATATGGAAAGGCTGACAATATGCAAAGAAAGTCATAGCTAACAGGGAGGGAAGCCAGCAGCACTGTTAGCAACCTTACAGGGCTAAAGACTAAACTGTGAGCCGGGGCACGCGGTGGCTCATGCCTAGAATCCCAGCACTTTGGGAGGCTGAGGTGGGCTGATCACTTGAGGTCAAGAGTTCAAGACCAGCCTGGCCAACATGGTGAAACCCCACCTCTACTAAAAATACAAAAATTAGCCAGGTGTGGTGGTGGGTGCCTGTAGTCCCAGCTATTTGGGAGGCTGAGGCAGGAGAATCGCTTGAACCCAGGAGGTGGAGGTTGCAGTACGGTGAGATTGCCCCACTGTACTCCAGTCTAGATGACAGGGCAAGACTCCATCTCAAAACAAAACAAAACAAAACAAAACAAAAACTAAACTGTGATTTGAGGCAGCTGAGGAACTAAGAGCCCAGGAAGAAAGGACAGTAATGAAAAAGCCAACAAATGAGACCAGTATTTAGTGGTATTTCCCCTATAGGCAATTATTTATTCAAAAATACAGGAACAGCATTTATTTGCTTAACTGCAGATATGCAAACAAAAAATTTAAATGGTCTTAGTTACTATCTACATGCAGATGCTTCCAATCTTAATCTCTAGTCATGACCACTGATCCTTTTTTGATTCCTTTAATTCAATTTATATATCTCGAAGTGAATATCTTGTCAACACTGACAATCAAGACTAAGATGTATTTATTCTATTCCAGATTCTACTCTAAAAGTCACCAGGAAAAATTCAGCTCCACTGGTCCTGGCTCTAAGTCTACTAGCAAAATCTTTCAGAGAAGTGGAAAAGCCATCAGCCAATGTGTTAGACTATCATTTCCATGACCTTACACCTATCAAAAAGGCACTATTACCAGGCTTATAGAATTCTAAAAAAGTTGGAAACCATTTTCCATTATAAAAGAAATTCTTCCAAATCACACAAAACACTCTGACACTTCTCCAGTTCCCCCTTTGAATGTTCTGCAAATGTGCTGGTTTGAAGGAAAAAAAATTCAATGTGGCACATGTTTAAAAATATAATGAAGACATAGACATTATCAAATACAACAGATAGCACTAACCTTCCCTTTGAACCGTCCCTAAACATCCACACTCACATGTCCTTTAAATACAAACCACTTTTCTCCAGGCTTCCTAACTTGGTAAATCCAGGTACCTTCCCAGGTCGTTCAGAGAATTCGGAGCCTCGTTCCACATCACCTTTCCCCAGCCCAGCAGCACAAAACCAATCAGCTGACAAACTCATTTCCACCTCTCAAGGCCTCTCATATTAATCCCTCCTTTCCACACATATACTGCCCTAGCTCAGACCCTCTTCATACTTCTTAAACTGACACAGACAACCTCACTTGGAGGCTAACTGGTCTCCTTATCTTTAATCCCAAAATACACCTATTTACAACACAGATCCAAAACCTCGTAACTCCTTTCTCAGAATCCTGTAATGCCCTGTCAATTGCATTCAGAAGAAAACCACCTTTTCATCCTTTCTCCCTTTAAGAGCACATTAGTAAGAGTGTAAATCCCAGTTCTACCACTTAGTAGGTTTATTTCATTTGTAACCTCTATCTCATTTGTAAAAAAAAGAATCATAGTACTATCTTCTCAATAAAGCTGTTCTAAGGAAATAATTATTACTGATAAAGCACTGAGAACAATGCCTAGCACATAGAAAATGCTCAAAAAAGGTTATTATTGTTATCCAAACCCTATCCTGCCTCACCCTACAGACTACTTGTACTTTTATAAGTATTTATTCTACAGATTTATTGAGTCCTTATGACTAGGAGATGAAGATACAAATATCCATTAAAAAATGTTCCGCATTATCTGGCCTTCCTGCCTGTGCCTGTGTGGTTTCTCCTTGCCCTGAATGCTCCTTTCTACCTACAGATATCCTACTCATCCCCAAGGTCCAAACGAAGACGGACATGTCTCTCAGAGATGAGGCTTTGATTTTGCCATGGCCTCCCATTGGATGGTATCTTCCCATCAGTCAATCAACGATGGTACTCTCTTTTCCACATTACTGAGTCATGAGTCTTTCTTAAATGCTAATTTCTTATGCAGACAGTACATCAACTCCACACAATTGTGAGATCCCTAGATGGAAAAGAATGTATCATTTCCATCTCTCCAGCACCTTCAAAAAGTATCACATACATCACAAGGGAGGTCAGTGTATGTTAACTGAATCACTTCTGTTTGAAAACATTTATTCTGCAAGTAGAAACTAAAATTAAGTTAACCATGGAAAGAACTAATATTTAACCAAACTTCTTTAAAAAATGGTAACTTTTTGGCAGCACCTAGTCCTTTTCTTACCTCATCCAGTGATCCAAGGAGTTTACTAAGAGGCTTTGGAGCACTATCGCCATCTAGTGGAGTACTGGGCCGAGGCATTGTGTTGGACATCGTCAGAGAGGGAGCTGGCAGTCCAGGAATAAAAACCTTTCCCACCTTTAAGCAATAAAAACATGTGGGAAAAAAAATACTGCCTTTAATGCATCACATCCTTAAATAAAATGTTAAGGAATATAAACATATATTTCTTTTGATATTTCTAAGTTTATGCTCACCAAACACAGCAAAGAAACAATTCAAATGTCAATAATCTATCCAATTCCACTATCCAACTGCAAATATGTTGGTATAATTTCTTTTTTTTTTTTTTTTGAGATAAGATCTCACTCTTTCCCTGTGGCTGGAGTACAGTGGCATGATCTCAGCTCACTGCAGCCTCAACCTACCAGGCTCAAGTGATCCTCCCACTTCAGCCTCCTGAGTAGCTGGAACTACAGGCACATGCCACTATGCCTGGTTAATTTTGTATTTTTTGGTAGAGACAGGGTTTCACCATGTTATCCAGGCTGGTCTTGAACTTCTGGGCTGAAGCCATCTGCCCACCTAGACCTCTCATACCTTGGTATAATTTCTCTTGGTTGGATTCCTTCTCTTCATTACTGAAGACTTTTTTTGCAGGCAAGGAGAGGAATGTTAATATAGTCAACACATTATATAAAAATCTGTACACTATGTATTCTTCTACCTTATTGGTCATAAAGACAGTAAGAACAGCGGCCGGGCGCGGTGGCTCACGCCTGTAATCCTAACACTTTGGGAGGCCGAGGCAGGCGGATCACAAGGTCAGGAGTTCAAGAGCATCCTGCCTAACACAGTGAAACCCCATCTCTACTAAAAATTAAAAAAAAAAAAAATTAGCCGGGCATGGTGGCAGGCACCTGTAGTCCCAGCTACTCTGAGGCTGAGGCAGGAGAATGGTGTGAACCCGGCAGGCAGAACTTGCAGTGAGCCGAGATCGCACCACTGCACTCCAGCCCGGGCAACAAGAACGAAACTCTGTCTCAAAAAAAAAAAAAGAATGAGTTGACAATCCGTGCTAACCACTCCTTATTTTGGCTATCTGTAGGGTACTTAGCAAAAACAGAAATTCACATCTGTACAGGCTGAAAACTTGGTAAGACTACAAAGGAGATGCTCAGAACTAAAATGAGATCTTAACAATGTACATATTCATGTTAACACACTACTCAGCAGCTAACAAAATAACAGAAGTTGCCCCAATAAAATCCTTAGGCTTAAAAAACAAAAATAACAGTGAGAACTAATTATGCATAATTTTTTAAAAGCTATCTCAAACCCCTAATTTACGAAAAGATGGAATAAGCACATACCATGCTATTCCCTCATTAATCACCAAAAAGAAAAAAAAACTGAATAAAATTTATAATGCAACTAACAGAAGATTCTGAAAAAGTGAAGAAAAGAAGACAAACTGGCTAGTAACCTGAGACCCAGGAATGACCTAATGATGAATTCCCTAGGTTTTTGGTTTTTTTGACTCCTTACATAACCAGGCCTCAGGCTTTCAAAGTGCCTATAACACAGACATGCCAACGTTCACAGACAAAACACGCCCTAAGAAAATCTTACTCTTTCCAGCCAAAGTGTTGGGAAAAGAATGACCAACCAGGACAGAAACTTTTCACTATATCTGCCCTATTCTTTACAAACACCATGAAAAAAGTCATGGCCATCCCTTCCTCCTCATCAGGAGACACAGTGAAAATTTTGAATGTCCCTCGTCTATTTGAGGAAGTCCCCTTCTATTTCTAGATGCTGAGGATTTTTTTTAATCACGGATATTTGATTTTATCAAATGATTTCTCTGCATCTATTTAGATCCTTGGTCAGCAAACCATGTTCCATGACCAAATCTGGCTTGTATCCTGTTTTTGTACAGTCTGTGAGCTAAGAATAGGTTTTATGTACTTAAATGGTTAAGGAAAAAAAAAAACAACAGAAGACAAATATGTAACAGAGACTGCATGCGGCCCATAGAGGCTAAGATACTTGTCTGAACTCCTACATAAAAAGTTTGCCAGGCTGGATGTGGTGGCTCATGTCTGTAATATCCCAGCACTTTGGGAGGCTGAGGTGGGAGGATCGCTTGAGTCGGGAGGTCATGGGTGCAGTGAGCTGTGATCCCACCACTGCACTCCAGCCTGAGTAACAGAGCGAGATACTGTATCAAAAAAAAGAAGAGAAAAGAAATTGCCAAGGATGGAGAGGACATGAACAACATTATCAACCAAATGGAATGAACTGACATTTACAAAATACTCAAGGGTGTCTTCTTGGTGATATGGCCCTTTAAAGTCTCTCTTTGTTCCTGGTCATTTTTTTCCCCCACTTTATAGCGACTCCAGCTATCTTTTGATTACTGTTTGCATAATATATCTTCTTTCCATCCTTTAACTTACCTATGTCATTATATTTGAAGAACACTTCTTATAACCAACATATATAGTTGGGCTGTATTTTCTAATCTCTTCTGCTAGTCTCTGTTATTTGTGTTAGACCATTGTATTTAATTAGTGGCCTAGTGGGATTTAAATCTGCCATTTAATATTTGTTTTCTGTATGTTCCCACTTTCTTTGCTCATCCAGAAGAAGCAACTCTTCAAGTTTGATCATAAGATTTTGGCAATTCTGTTCAAGTTTGGCAATTCTGTTCAGGTTTAATCATAAGATCTTGGCAATTTAGTCACATCTTCAGGCTCTACTTCTAATTCTAATTCTCTTGCTATTTCCACCACATCTGCAGTGACTTCCTCCACTGAAGTTTTGAGCCCCTCAAAGTCACCCATGAGGGTTGGAATCAACTTCTTCCAAATTCCTGTTTATGTTGATATTTTGTCCTCCTCCCATGAATCATGAATATTCTTAATGGCATCTAGAAAGGTGAATCCTTTCCAGAAGGTTTTTTTTTTTTTTTGAGATGGAGTCTCCCTCTGTCGCCCAGGCTGGAGTGCAGTGGCGCAATCTCGGCTCACTGCAAGCTCCGCCTCCTGGGTTCACACCAGTCTCCTGCCTCAGCCTCCCGAGTAGCTGGAACTACAGGCACCCGCCACCACACCCGGCTAATTTTTTGTACTTTTAGTAGACACAGGGTTTCACTGTGTTAGCCAGGATGGTCTCGATCTCCTGACCTCGTGATCCACCTGCCTCGGCCTCCCAAAGTGCTAGGATTACAGGCGTGAGCTGCCGCACCCGGCCCAGAAGGTTTTCAATGGACTTTGCCAGATCTCTTAGAGGAATCACTATCTATGGCAGCTCTAGTTAAGTAATGTATTTCATAGTAAGACTTGAAAGTCAAAATTACTCCTTCACAGGCTGCAGAACAGATGTGTCAGCAGGCATAAAAACAACATTCATCTCCTGTACATCTCCCTCAGAGCTCTTAGATGACCAGGTGCACTGTCAATGAGCGGTAATATTTTGAAAGGAATCTTTTTTCTGAGCAATACGTCTCAACAGTGGGCTTAACACATTCAGTAAATCATGCCATAAACAGGTGTGCTGCCATCCACTCTTTGTTGCTCCATTTATAGAGCCCAGGCAGAGCTGACTTGGCATAATTCTTAAGGGCCCTAAGACTTTTGGAATGGTAAATGAGCACTGGCTTCAACTTTAAGTCACCAGCTGCGTTAGCCACTAACAAGACGGTCAGACTGTCCTTTGAAGCCAGGCACTGACTTCTCCTCTCAGGTTATGAAAGTCCTAGATGGCATCTTCTTCCAACAGAAAGCTGTTTCATCCACACTGAAAATCTGTTTAGTGTAGCCACCTGCATCAATTATCTTAGCAGCTTCTACATCAGCACATGCTGCTTCACCTTGCACTTTTGTGTTATGGGGAGGGCTTTTTTCCTTAAACCTCAAGAATCAACCTCTGTTAGCTTACAACTTTTCGTCTGCAGCTTCTTCACCTTTTTTGGCCGTCACAGAATTGAAGAGAGTTAGGGCCTTGCTGTGGATTTGACTTCAGCATAAGGGAATGTTATGGCTGGTTTGATCTTCTGTCCAGACACGAAAACTTTCTTCATATCAGCGATAAGGCTGTTTCGCTTTATCAGTTGCCATGTTCACTGAAATAGCACTTTTAATTTCCTTCGAGAGCTTTTCCTCTGCATGCGCAAGTTGGCTCTTGTGCACAGGTGGTCTGGCTCTCGACCTATCTCAGCTTTCAACACGCCTTCCTCACGAAGCTTAATCATTTCTAGTTTTTGATGTAAAGTGAGAAACTTGTGATTCTTCCCTTCATTTGAAAACTTAGAGGCCATTACAGGGTTACTAATTGGTCTAATTTCAATATTGTTTTGTCTCAGGATATAGTGAGGCAGGAGGAGAGAGAGAGACAGGAAAGGGGTCAAATGATCAGGCAGACCACACAAAACATTTATCAATTAAGTTCCTCATCTTATATGGGTACAGTTCGTGGTGCCCCAAAAGAATTCCAATAGTAACATCAAAGACCACTGATCACAGGTCACCATAACAGATAAACTAATAACAAAAAGGTTTGAAATATTGCAAGAATTATCAATATTTGAAACAGTGACACAAAATGAGCACATGCTGCTGGAAAAATGGCACCAACAGACTTGCTCAACACGAAGTTGCCACAAACCTTCAATCTGTAAAAAAAAAAATGCAGTATCTGTGAAGTACAATAAAGCAAAGCACAAAACGAGGTACGATGGAATACTATTAAATATATACATCACACTGAATGAGTAAACAACAGTACACATCAACACAGACAAATCTAAAACAAATATAATGTTGAGCAAAATAAGTACATCAGAGGCGAGTACATGGTACTTTTTACATAAAAATTCAAAAACAAGGAAAACTAAATAATGCATTCTTTAGTGATACATACATAACTGTAAAAACTAGTAATACAAACAACTGACTTATCACAAAATCAGGATTCTGTCTATCTCGAGGGCAGGGGAAGATAGGATGCAATCAGAAAAGAATGTAATAAAAATAAGGATACTGGCAATATTCTATTTCTTAACCAGAGTACTGGGTAGATGAATATTCACTTCATTATTATTATTCAAATTGTATGTATTTAAATTTCATAATTTAAATTTGTAAAATGTATATTCTCTATGTACATTTCACAAATGTTAAAAAAATACAGCTAACAGCCGGGCACGGTGGCTCACGCCTGTAATCCCAGCACTTTGGGAGGCCGAGGCGGGTGGATCACGAGGTCAGGAGATCGAGACCACCCTGGCTAACACAGTGAAACCCCATCTCTACTAAAAATACAAAAAATTAGCCAGGCTTGGTGGCGGGCGCCTGTAGTCCCAGCTACCCGGGAGGCTGAGGCAGGAGGATAGTGTGAACCCGGGAGGCGGAGCTTGCAGTGAGCCAAGATCACCCTGGGCAACAGAGCGAGACTCCATCTCAAAAAAAAAAAAATACAGCTAACATATACCACATTTAATATAGTGAAACTTTACCAAAACTTTAGTACTTACCAAAGGTACCCATGCTTCAATTTCAAAACTAGTTTAACTTAAAAAAAAAAAAAATCTACCTATACTCATTGAAGGTTTCCCATCTGTGACAGGTTTAGAGTACCAATGCTTTTAATAGCAGTGAGCCATAGCCCTCCAAATTAGGGCCCACCTAAATGGGAAGCTTCACTGAGAATTATTAACAAAATTCTTCTGCCAAATTGTGCAGACAGGAACATAACAAATTTAAAATATCAATCTAAAGTAACATTACAAATATTCATGCAGGCAGCCTGAAGTCCTACTAAAGGCATGAAGTGCTACTTATTGCTTACCCGAACCACTCCTGTGTATAGCACCAGGTTTCCACTGCCTTCCAAGACCAGCATGGTGTCTATTTTCTTAAAAAAAAAAAAAAAAAGACAAAAAATTTATTTCCCAATCTGAGCAAATTAACAGATTTTTTTGACTGAAAAATCTGATGAAGCGTAATTGTCAACTTCTTAAATGTGCCTACATTACCTCCACTGGTGCTGCATCCTTTGCTGGTATGTTGGTCACTGAACCAAAGATGAGCTGGGTTTTATCATTACTCTCTTGAAACTTTACACAGCTAAATAATAAAATAAAAAAGAAACTTGATACATGCAACAACCTGTATGGGTATTAAAAGTATTATGCTGAACAGAAAAAGACAATCTCAAAAGTTTACATACTGTATGAGCCCATTTACAAAACATTCACAAATGCCAAATTATCAAGATGGAGAATTAGTGGTTACCAGGATCAGTGGGTAATGGTGTATGTGACTATAAGGAGTTAGTGTAAGACAGATAAAGATGTTTTGTATCTTGATTGTGGTGGCATTTACACACATCTACATATGTGAAAAAACTGCATAGAACCATACATACACATAAATGAGTACATGTCAAATTGATGAAATTTGAAATAACGTGTGGAGATCATCTATTTCCTGGTTATGATAATGTATTATAGTTATATAAGAGGTTACCTGTGAGGGAAAAAGAATGCAAGGTACACAGGACTTGTTTACTATTTTGTAACTTCCTGTGATCTATCGTATTTCAAAATATGAAGGTAAATAAATGGGCAAAAGATCTGAATAGATATTTTACCTAAGAAGATAAATGAATGGCTAATAACTTCATGAGATGATCAACATCAGAATGCATTAGAGAAAAGCAAATTAAAGCCACTTCACAACCACTGGAAAATAGCTACAATCAAAGAGTGTGATGATATCCAATCCTGTCAAGGATAAAGAGACATTAACCTTCATATTTTGCTGGTGGGAATATAAAATGATACAGGCTATTTGGAAAATAGTTTGGTGATTTCTTAAAAAGTTAAACATGAATTTACCATTCAACCCAATGACCCAATCCTAGGCATTTACTCAAGAAAAATAAAATCACATATGTCCACATTTTTGCTCAAGACCTTTGTTCAAATGTTCATACTGTCCTAATTCTCAGCAGTCAAGAGGTGGAAATAAACCAAAAGTCCATCAGCTGATGAACAGATAAACAAAACATGGTGGTAGATCTATACAATGGACTATTACATAGCAATAGGTATGAAATAATGATACATGTTACAAAACGGTGGATCCTAAAAACATCACGCTAAGTGAAAGCTAAACACAAAAAGCTACACTGTGTGTACATACATTATATATATATAAATGTCCAGAAAAACTAATCTATAAAGGCAGAAGCCTAGCATGGTTGCCTGAGGCTGGAAATGGGAACAAGACTGACTACAAACAAGCACAAGGAAATCTTTTTATGGTGACATAAATCTTGTAAAATTGGGTCATGGTGATGGTTGTATAACACTGTAATTTACTAAAAATCATTTAATTGTACAGTTCAAACATGTTAATTTTATGACATGTAAATTATTTCTAAATAAAACTACTTAAGCCAAAAAAAAAAGGAAAGAAAAGAAAAAGAAAAAGCAATGCTGAGTTATTTATACAGAAACAATGGGAAATACATACACCTACCGTAACTGGAGCTGGGACTCTACTAAAAAGCACAGGAACTTTTGCCCACATAGGTCAGATGTAATAAACACTTTTGAGGCTTGTGAATTTTTCTCTCTATAATAGATACATCAATAAAGTAACTGTCAGCACTGGTCCAAGAATCTACCACAGTAACTATTAAAAGTCTTTGAGGCCGGGCGCGGTGGCTCACACCTGTAATCCCAACACTTTGGGAGGCCGAGGCGGGCAGATCACGAGGTCAGGAGATCCAGACTATCCTGGCTAACACGGTGAAATCCCGTCTCTACTAAAAATACAAAATAAATTAGCCAGGCATGATGGCGGGCGCCTGTGACAGCTACTCTGGAGGCTGAGGCGGGAGAATGGCATGAACCCAGGAGGCGGGGCTTGTAGTAAGCCAAGTTCGCGCCAGTGCACTCCAGCCTGGGCGACAGAGCCAGACTCCGTCTCAAAAAGAGAGAGAGAGAGAGAAAAAAAAAGTCTTTGAAAATATTCTGCAAGAAATCTAAAAACTACTTAGGTCAAGCAATAATCTCAAAGACACAAACATTTCTAAGAATTAAACTTCATGATCTCTAAGATCCTTTCAGTTCTTTGATTATGAGCTCATTACACAGCTTTGTTGGGGAAAGCTACAATAAATTTAACAATTACTGATGAACTTTTAAATTACATACTATCTAAGCTCCCTACTTGTAATGCAAACTAAGCCACCTACTTGTAAAGTAATGCATGCAAACTTGAATTCCTATCCCGCAAAGGGCCAGATCTTTCATAATGCTGTTTCTCCTATCTACCCCCTCTCCTTCTCAGATTAGGCCTCATTCACATCTCTTTTTGAAATCGTATCTCTAATTCCCAAACCCTTCCTTCTAAAGTGCTACAGAAGGCCGGGTGTGGTGGCTCACGCCTGTAATCCCAGCACTTTGGGAGGCCGAGGCGGGCAGATCACCTGAGGTCAGGAGTTCAAGACCAGCCTGACCAACATGGAGAAACCCCGTCTGTACCAAAAATACAAAATTAGCCAGTAATCCTGTAATCCCAGCTACTCGGGAGGCTGAGGCAGAAGAATCAATTGAACCTGGGAGGCAGAGGTTGCGGTGAGCCGAGATCGGGCCATTGCACTCCAGCCCGGGCAACAAGAGCGAAACTCTATCTCAAAAAATAAATAAATAAATAAATAAATAAATAAAGTGCTACAAAAGACCCATAAATCTAAAAAATAAGAATCTATAATATATTCAACTTACAAATAAGTTATTTAAAGAAAAATGATCTATAATTGTAGGATACTTTTATTTGATACATGAGAAACAAGCCAGAGAGACTACTTCAACATTGTATCCACATCTTTACTTTCTTCAGACTACCTATCCCCCATTTCATTCTCTCTAAGATTATGCATTTGCCTTCCATTTCAGATAAAACGAGGCTCTAAGGCTTGAGCTCAACCTCCTGCCTTACGTATCTGATCAACCTTCACTTCTTTATCCCAAGGCTAATCTCACCACTTGTGCACCTTTCTGGTTACTTGTTCCATCAATCGTTTCCTCTCTTCTGTATTTTCAATACTTTCCCTTGAGTATAGTCCGTATAGCCTACTATTTCACATTAAAAGTCTTAAAATATAAAATGGACTCAACATTAGAGTATATAAAAGACCTTCTCAATTTGACTGGATATAAAACTTGTATTGTGGTTAGGTAAGAAAATATTGGGGGCCAGGCACAGTGGCTCACACCTGTAATCCCATTACTTTGGGAGGCAGAGGCAAGCAGGTTGCTTGAGCCCAGGAGTTTGAGACCAGCCTGGGCATCATGGCAAAATCCTTTCTCTACAAAAATTAGTCAGGCGTGGCGGTGTGTGCCTATAGTCCCAGCTACCTGGGAGGCTGAGGTTGGGGAATCACCTGAGCCCAGAAGGCCAAGGCTGCAGTGAGCTGTGATTGAGTCACTCACTGTACTCCAACCTGGGTGACAGAGTGAGACCCTGTCTCAAAAAAAAAAAGAAAAAGAAAATACTGGGGCAAGATGTCATGAAAACTAATTTTATTATAGTTCAGCAAAAACAAAACTCTCCTTGACCAAGACTCCCTCTAATTTTGTATCTTCATTCCTATTCAAAGGCAAACTCCTTAAAGAGTCTGTATGCCTATGTTCATTTCCTCAGTCCCCATTTACTTTTTCTACTCCACTTTCCCCCGCCACCCTCCCAGCTTAAAATGCTCTGGCCAAGGTCACCAAGGAACCCACTGCCACCCAGGTTCCTCCTCTCTGGGTTCAACTCTCAGGGCCACACTTCACCAGTACCTGGCAATACTGGCATCTCTGTATTCTTGAAATGTTCTTTTTTGTATTCTGTATTTCCTGCTGCTTCTCCCATCTGACCTCTTTTGCTTTGTCTCTCTGCACCAGCTTTGTCTCTTTCCATTCCCCAAATCTTAAGTTTCCAGGACTTCAGTTCCTAGCCCTCTTCTAATTCTACACCACTGGATTTTAACTATTTGGAGGCCACAAATCCCTTTGAGAATCTAAGGATTGTTAAAACCCTCTCCTTGGGAAAAGGCCTATATACTACATGTACACACAATTATTGAATACAATAATTCTTCAATTCTAATCTAATTCTCTTACCTCAATCACCACTTATAAGCTGACAATTCCACATTTATTGTTCTGCTCTTTCCCAAACTTCCGACACACTTATAAAGTGCCTTCTTACCGCTGTCATCAAACAGACCAGAGGCCTAAAGGGCAATCAGTAATCTCTCAAGCCTCCTTTTTTTTTTTTTTTTTTTTTCAGACAGTCTCACTCTGTCACCCAAGCTGGAGTACAGTGGTGTGCTCTTGGCTCACTGCAACCTCCAACTCCCAGGTTCAAATGACTCTCTCACCTCAGCCTCCAGAGTAGCTGGGACTACAGATGCACGCCATCATGCCTGGCTAATTTTTGTATTTGTAGTAGACATGGGGTTTCACCATGTTGGGCAGGTTGGTCTTGAACTCCTGAGCTCAAGTGATCCATCTGCCTCAGCCTCCCAAAGTGAGTGATTACAGGTGTGAGCCACTGCACCTAGGAAGCCTCCTCTTCATTAGCCTTTTCCCTCCTCTCTGCAAAAACCAGAGTGGGAGTACTTGTAATTCCCTAAATACACCACGCACTCACCAGAACTTTTGTTCTGATCCCAGCTGCCGTCTGTGG
The DNA here is from genome assembly GCF_028858775.2 of Pan troglodytes. Lineage (NCBI taxonomy): Eukaryota > Metazoa > Chordata > Mammalia > Primates > Hominidae > Pan > Pan troglodytes. The sequence goes on from NC_072410.2 coordinate 35,866,337, forward strand.
TCTTTCTCAACTTACCTGCCTAGCAAATACCTATTCATCTTTCAAAGCCCTACCAGCAAAAGTAGTCCCTCCTGTGTCACCATCCTTCAGCTATCTGCCTCTTTTGAGGACAGGGACAGTGACTTATTAGACTGTTAACTAGCACACACATTGGCATATAAATTAACACGTGAATTATTAAAGAGAATATAAAAGAAGAAAGGTCACCCAGAACAGAGATCTAAGCTATGTTTCCCAAAAAGTAAAGCTGGCACTCAACTAACATGAACATAAAACTTAGGAAACATGCTAAAAAACCCACATTTCCTCATTGATAGAAATTAACTGTTTCTCCCCAGAACAAAAAACACCTGAAAAATGAGAGATTATTACTATAAAGGAAGAAATATCAGATGACAAAATAATATTTTTATGATGACTTTTTTTTTTTGAGATAGTCTCACTCTGTCACCCAGGCTGGAGTGCAGTGGCACGATCTCAGCTCACTGCAAGCTCAGCCTCCTGGGTTCAAGCAATTCTGCCTCAGCCACCTGAGTAGCTGGGATTACAAGTATGCACCACCACACCCAGTTAATTTTTGTATTTTTAGTAGAGACGGGGTTTCACAATGTTGGCCAGGCTGGTCTCGAACTCCTAGGCTCAAGTGATCTACCAGCTTCAGCCTCCCAAAGTGCTGGGATTACAGGCATGAACCACCGCGTCCAGCCTATGATCACTTTAATATCATTAATATCCCCTACTGAAACTGAGGTGGCCTTAATACATATCTCTATATATTTTTACATATATTAATAACTGATCACATTAAAAGGAAACTTTAAATAAAATGCCATATATTTCCCAAGACTTTCAGCAACATTTTTCTTTGAATATAATAATATATATATAACAAACCTTATATTAGTAATCGTTTCTGTCCACAAATGGTCAATACACAGTTCAGGAACAATTGGCTCCGTTTCTGGTGCAAGAAAGAAGCCATTAGAATTACTATTTGGAGAATGAGAAATACTATGTCTCTTTGGAGACTGATTATGGCTTGAAATGTTGAACCTTTGCACCCCTGAAAAAGAGTGCACTCCTAAGGCAGGAGAATGAGCACGACTGCAAAAGAAACAGAGGAGAGAGTACATCACAGTTAGCAGGGCAGGCTTATATGACACACACTCCAATGACACTTCCCAAAATTCCACAGACAGAAGAGCATTCATGGCATAATCCAGGTCAGAAATTAAAATTTTTCAAAAAGGAGTAGCTATTTAAATGGTTCATGTCAATGTGCTTTACTATATTCTAAAGATTTAGAATTATTATTAGAAGAACTCATCTTTTACAACTAAAACTTAGATCATCTTCTTTTTCGGAAAATGAATGATTATTCAAAAAGCTCTAAACTATGTCCCTGTATAGTCAGACATATATATATCAACAAAACAATGTCCCTGTAGCACCAGATATACATATCTGGTGATTTAAATATATATCTATATAGAGAAATAGATACATTTAGATATCAAATAACAAAAAAAAAAAAGAAAAACTAACATAAATTAAGGCAAAAATAAAATAGTGCCACAATATTTTGGGAATTAATATTCATCAAACTGTTGCCCACATAGTGGTAGAAATGAGGCAACTAACCTTAGGACAAGCATAGGCAGCTTCAAAATATGACTCAGGAAAGAATGTGACATGGTAAACTTAGAAATCTTAGTAAAACTGGCTCAGGGCTGAGCACGGTGGCTCACGCCTGTAATCCCCACACTTTGGGAGGCCGAGGTGGGCGGATCACAAGGTCAGGAGATCGAGACCATCCTGGCTAACACAGTGAAACCCCATCTCTACTAAAAATACAAAAAAAAAAACTTAGCCAGGCGTGGTGGCAGGCGCCTGTAGTCCCAGCTGGAGGCTGAGGCAGGAGAATGGCATGAACCTGGGAGGCGGAGTTTGCAGTGAGCCAAGATTGCGCCACTGCACTCCAGCCTGGGTGACACAGCAAGACTCCGCCTCAAAAAAAAAAAAAAAAAAAAAGTCTCAATTGGGATAATGGCTATTTCCCCTAAAAAAACTCCCCTAAATATATTTCCCCTAAAAACAGCTGTCAACAGCAATTCTAAATCCTTCAAAACAAAACAGAAAGCTTAGAAAGAAAAACCAGGAAACCCTTCTACCTTAGAGCTGCTATGTTGGAAATAGAAGGTGAGCGAGAATGTAGACTGGGTGATGAGGTTGAGCGACTCTGGCTGTGAATGGAGGAGTAATTCTGGAAAGGTGAAGTCACAGGGGAATCTCCTTTGGAGAGGCTTCTGAGATGTGCTGTGAGGGAGCTGCTAGTGGCCACATTCTGTGGGGTTCCCCCCTGTTCAGAGAACTTTAAAACAACATTCTCTTCCTTAAGTCAAAATAAAGAGAAAGAGGAAAAAAAAACAATAATTAGAATAAAGTAGCAATTTCCTTGTAAGAATGCAAGTTGAAGTCAGTTACTAAAGACACAGTATTTCTTCTTTCCTAAGAAGCTCAATCTATTTCTCAAATGAGGCCAGGTGCCGTGGCTTACATCTATAATCCCAGCACTTTGGGAGGGTGAGGCGAGAGGATAGCTTGAGCCAAGGAATTCAAGACCAGCCTGGGCAACATAGCAAGATCCCATCTTTACAAAAAATTAAAAATTAGCTGGGAGTGGTGGTACACACTTGTAGTCCTAGCTACTCGGAAGGCTGAGGCAGGAGGATCACTTGAGCCCAGGAGTTCAAGGCTGCAGTGAACTGTAATTGTGCCATTATACTTCAGCCTGGGTGACAGAGTGAGGCCCTGTCTCTAGAGATGATGATGATGATGATGATGATGATGATGATGATGATGATGATAATAATAAAACAACTATTCACAAGTGATTTTTCCAAAAAAAAAATGTGAGGGTATGAAGTATTAACTACTCTTTCATATATATATATACACACACACACATATATATATACACATATATATACATATATACATACACATATATACATATATACATACATATATACATATATACATACATATATATACACATATATACATACATATATATATATATATACACACACACATACATTTTTTTTTTTTTGAGATAGAGTCTCATTCTGTCACCCAGGCTGGAGTGCAGTGGCACGATCTTGGCTCACTGCAACCTACACCTTCCAGGTTCAAGTGATTCTCCTGCCTCAGCCTCCCGAGTAGATAGGATTACAGAAGCCACCACACCTGGCTAATTTTTTATATTTTTGGTATAGATGGGGTTTCACCATGTTGGCCAGGCTGGTCTTGAACATCCTGACCTCAAGTGATCTGCCTGCCTTGGCCTCCCAAAGTGCTAGGATTAAAGGTGTGAGCCAGTGCACCCAGCCTACCCTTTCCTATTAAGGAGAAGTGACTTGCCTTTCTCCTTACCTCTGATTTGACTCTCCGGAGAGTCCACACAGAATGCACATTTTGAACAGCATCATAAGTCATTACAATAGAGGGGTCAGTATTGAGGAAAACAATTTTCATTGCATGATCTACAACATATTGCACCCGTAATGAACCAAAAAGACCTTAAAAATAAAATAGAAAAATCAGGTATAGAACAATGGGCTTTACAAGACTGATATTTATGAACGGAGCTCTTAAAATTGTTAAAGATAAAGAACAACCAAGCCAAAGAGAGCATAAAATCTATTACTATCTTAAATAATTAACTCTGAATTTTTAATAAATTTACTTTAGGCATCAACTTCCTTAAAATACATTAAAGATGAGAGCATTACAAGTTTTAGCTTCACATACATGCTGTTGCTAAATGTTAAGATTTGTGCTGACTCTCACCATTACACGAATCAGCCACAGGTAAAAGGTTGATGATTTCTTCAACTGACTTATTTATAAATTGCGCTCAACTATTCTACCAAGTTTGACTTCCTTATTGGTTCTGTTCTTCTGTATGAAAGCTGTACTCTATAATTACTATTCAGACAGTGCCGAACAGTACACTGTTGTTTCTGCTTTACTAGTTACACATGCAAAATAAGGTTTTTCCCAGTGAGTTCAGCTTTTAATCTAAAGTACCATGGACTGGTCTCCATATCCTTATTTGACAGGAAATGTTTCCCACTCAGTTAAAATATTGAAAAATTTTAAAATATGATTTTATAATCATAAGAAATACTTTATAAATAAAAATCATGCCACCATCTCAAAATATCTACTATTAATACATTAGAGAATTTTTGGTTTTTTTCATACATATATACACACTTCATATATTTTTACAAAATTATAATCATACTGTGTTAAAGTTTTGTATCCTACTTGACATTACAAATAAGCAACTTCTAGTTCACTAAATATTATTCAAAAATATGATCAATAATGGCTGCACTCCTCCCTCCAGTACGTGCCTCCAAGATGACAAAGAAAAGAAGGAACAATAATCATGCCAAAAAGGGGCGCAGCCACATGCAGCCTATTCGTTGCACAAACTGTGCCCGACGCGTGCCCAAGGACAAGGCCATTAAGAAATTCATCATTCGAGGCTGGGCACGGTGGCTAACGCCTGTAATCCCAGCACTTTGGGAGGCTGAGGCAGGCGGATCACAAGGTCAGGAGATCGAGACCATCCTGACTAACACAGTGAAACCCCGTCTCTACTAAAATAAAAAAATTAGCGGGTCGTGGTGGGGGGCCCCTGTAGTCCCAGCTACTCGGGAGGCTGAGGGAGGAGAATGGTGTGAACCTGGGAGGTGGAGCTTGCAGTGAGCCCAGATCCCGCCACTGCACTCCAGCCTGGGCAACAGAGTGAGACTCTGTCTCAAAAAAAAAAAAAAAAGAAAAGAAATTAATTCATCATTCGAAATGTGGTGGAGGCTGCAGCAGTCAGGGACATTTCTGAAGCGAGTATCTTCAATGCCTATGTGCTTCCCAAGCTGTATGGGAAGCTAAATTACTGTGTGAGATGTGCAATTCACAGAAAAGTCGTCAGGAATCCACCTTGTAAAGCCCACAAGGACCAAACACACCCACCCCGATTTAGACCTTTGAGGAGTGCTGCCCCACAACCCCCACCAAAGCCCATGTAAGGAGCTGAGTCCTTAAACACTGAAGACAAGGCGAGGCGCGGTGGCTCAAGTCTGTAATCCTAGCACTTTGGGAGGCCGAGGTGGGTGGATTGCCTGAGTTCAGGAGTTCGAGATCAGCCTGGGCAACAAGGTGAAACCCCATCTCTACTAAAATACAAAAAATTAGCTGGGCATGATGGCACACCCCTAATCCCACCTACTAGGGAGGCTGAGACAGGAGAATCGCTTGAACCTGGGAGGCGGAGGCTGCAATGAGCTGTGATCGTGCCATTGCACTGCAGCCTGGGTAACAAAGCGAGACTCCATCTCAAAAAAAACAAAATGAAAATAAAAAGATTGAAGACAGACTATTCTCCAGAGAAAAAATAAAATGGAAATTGTACTTAAAAAAAAAAAAAAAGGCTACATGCCATTTAATCCCAGGCCCTAGTATGTTTATTCGGGTTGTCTGCAATTAGTAACAACATAAAATTTGAACTTTTTCTGTAAAAGATCAAAGACTAAATAGTGCAGTTTGCTGTCCACATACTGACTCTATCACATAATCTTTGTTATTTCCTACAACCCTTTAAAAGGTAAAAACCATTCTTATGTTGGGTGCGGTGGCTCATGATGTAATCCCAGCACTTTGGGAGGCCGAGGTGGGTGGATCACCTGAGGTCAGGAGTTCAAGACCAGCCTGACCAACATGGTGAAACTACGTCTCTACTAAGAATACAAAATTAGCTGAGTGTGGTGGCACACGCCTGTAATCCCAGCTACTTGGGAGGCTGAAGCAAGACAATCGCTTGAACCCAGGAGGCAGAGGTTGCAGTGAGCCAAGATCGCACCATTGTATTCTGGCCTGGGCACAAGAGCAAAACTCTGTCTTAAAAAACAAAAAAAACAAAACAAACAAACAAACAAAAAAAAACAAAAAAAAAACATTCTTAGCTCACAAGCTTTACAAAAACATGCTGCAGGCCAGATTTAGCCCATGGCCTGTAGTCTGCCAAGACATAATATAGAAGATAAAAAGCAGCTGGGCACGGTGGCTCACCCCTGTAATCCCAGAACTTTGGGAGGCCAAGGTGGGTGGATCACCTGAAGTCAGGAGTTCAATACCAGCCTGGCTAACGTGATGAAACCCCGTCTCCACCAAAAATATAAAAAATTAGCCAGGCACGGTGGCGTGTGCCTGAAATCCCAGCTACTCAGGAGGCTGAGGCAGGATAATCACTTGAACTCGGGAGGCAGAGGTTACAGTGAGCTGAGATCGCGCCACTGCACACCAGCCTGGGCCACAGAGCAAGACCCCTCTCAAAAAAAAAAACCCAAAACAACAACAAAAAATAAACTTTACTTCATCCAAGTATCATTCATTTACTTATTAACTATTAAAGAACAAAGCATCTACAGGTAGGTTAATAAATATATCGGTATTCCTCACTGATTTATATACCTTATTTTTACTAAAATAACTGTTGAGCAGTTAATACCATGATATTCAAGAAATTCAAAATAGAAGTTATTTTTGTAAAATGTTTACATTACATTATTTTTATAAGTCAGTTTTCATATAAGCGCCTTTATAATCTCCCTCACCAAAGTCAAAAAAAAAAAAAAAAACAAAAGAGCTTATCTAAAAGAATATAGAAATACACTTACTTCCAGATTTACAAACAAGTGGAGTTATTTCATCTAGTGGGTGCAGCATGCTGAACATAGTGGGTAAAGATTCTCTACAAATAAACAAATAATCAATTAATTACCAATACGAGTATGTCTGTGCACAAAATTTGCACTTCTATTGAAAAGAAATCTCCAGATTACACGAGCAACTAGAAACCTACTATCTCAAAATGCAATCTTCTGAACTTTGTACATACTATTTTTCACGTTGTCTTCTATTTCATTCCTAGAAATCTCTCCCCTGAGAGTAATTCTATCAATGCACCAACAGAGGAAAATCAATATAGTCCAGAGAATTTCTGCAAACAGCAGTCATCACAGTACAGAACAAATGGAGTAATGTGTATAAAGCAGTCTTTTTTTATTGACCTCTCTTACTGGCAGTGTGTCCCATACCTGCTGACAAAGGAATGCATTTTTTAAAAAAGGAAGAAACAAACTACTTCAAGTAAATTAAGTCTGCTTTTTTTTGTTGTTTGAGATGGAGTCTCACTCTGTTGCCCAGGCTAGAGTGCAGGGGCATGATCTCGGCTCACTGCAGCCTCCACCTCCCAGGTTCAAGCGATTCTCCTGTCTCAACCTCCCGAGTAGTTGGGATTACAGGCACACACCACCACGCCCAGCTAGTTTTTTTGTATTTTTAGTAGAGACGGGCTTTCACCATGTTGGCCAGGCTGGTCTCGAACTCCTGACCTCAGGTGATCCACTCGCCTCGGCCTCCCAAAGTGCTGGGATTACAGGCGTGGGCCACCGTACGCAGCCAAATCTTTTTTGAAGCCATTTATTTGCATATTCAATTTTACCACTTAGATTGGGAAAAAAGGCTAATTAAGTGCCAAGTGGGTAGAGCTCATGAGTGTACATACAGGCTGAGTATCCCTTATCTGAAATACTTGGGACCATAAGTGTTTTGGATTATTTACCTTACACTAACAGTTGAGCAACCCTAATTCTTTTGGGGGTACAAGTGGCTTTTGGTGACACAGAATTATGTAGTGGTGAATTCTGAGATTTTAGTGCACCTGTCACCTGAGTAGTGTATGTTGTACGCAACATGTAGTTTGTTTATCCCACACCTTCTTCCCACCCTCCTCCTTCTGAGTCTCCAAAGTCCATCATAACACTCTGTATATAGCCTCTGCATACTCCTTGCTTAGCTCTCACTTGGAAGTGAGAACATGCAGTATTTGGTTTTCCATTCCTGGGTTACTTCACTTAGAATTATGGCCTCCAGTTCCATCCAGCTTGATGCAAAAGACATTATTTCATTTCCCCGTTATGGCTGATTAGTATTCCATGGTGTATATATACATTTTCTTTATTCACTCATTGGTCAATGGGCACTTAGGCTGCTTCCTTATCTTTGCAATTGTGAATTGTGTTGCAATAAACATACATGTTCATGTATCTTTTTCATATAATGACTTTTTTTTTTCCTTTGGGTAGACACCCAGTAATGGGACTGCTAGATTGAATGGTAGACGTACTTTTAGTTCTTTAACGAATCTCCATACTGTTTTCCATAGATGTCATACTAATTATGTTCCCACCAGCAGTGTATAAGCATTCCCCTTCCACCACATCCATGCCAACATCTATTGTTTTTCTGACTCTTTAATAATGGCCATTCCTTAAAGAGTAAGGTGAGATCTCACTGTGGTGTTCATTTGTGTTTCTCTGATGATTAGTGATATTGAGCAGTTTCATGTTTGTTGGCCATTTGTATATCTTCTTTTGAGAACTGTCTACTCATGTCCTTTACCCACTTTTTGAGCTTCTGTCTTGCTGATCTGAGTTCCTTATATATTCTGGATACTAGTGCTTTGTTGGATGCACAGTTTGCAAATATTTTCTCCCACTGTGTGAACTATCTGTCTATTCTGACATTTCTTTTGCTGTGCAGAAGCTTTTTATTTTAATCAGGTCCCATTTATTTATTGTTTTTGTTGTATTTGCTTCTGGTGTTTTAGTCATAAATTCCTTGCCTAGGCCAATGTCCAGAAGAGTTTTTCCGAGGTTATCTTCTAGAATTTTTATGGTTTCAGGGCTTAAAGCCTTTGATCCCTCTTGAAATGACTTTTGTATAAGGTGAGAGATAAAAAAATCCAATTTCATTCTTCTAAAAAAGGTATCAGTTTTCCCAGCACCATTTACTAAATAAGATGTCCTTCCCCCAATTTATGTTTTTGTATGCTTGTTTGTCAAAGATCAAATACTTGATTACAAGTATTTGGCTTTATTTCTGGTTTCTCTATTCTGTTCCATTGGTCTATGTGCCTACTTTTATACCAGTACCATGCTGTTTTGGTAATTATAGCCTTGCAGTATATGTGATGGCTACATACTTGTTCTTTTTGCTTAGGATTGTTTTGGCTATTTTGGGCTCTTTTGGTTCCATATGAATTTTAGAATTGTTTTTTTCTAACTCTATTAAAAAAAGATCTTATTTTGATGAGAATTATGGTGAAATCTATAGATTGCTTTTGGCAGGATGATCATTTTCACAATATGGATTCTTCAAATCCATGATCATGGGATGTGTTACCATTTGTTTGTGTCATCTGTGATTTCTTTCAGCAGTGTTTTGTAGTTCTCCTTATAGAGATGATTCACCTCCTTGGTTAAGCGTATTCATAGGTTTTTGTTTTTGGCTTTTTGCTGCTCCTATAAAAGTGATTGAATTTTTGGCCAGGTGCGGTGGCTCATGCCTATAATCCCAGCACTTTGGGAGGCCAAGGTGGGCGGATCACCTGAGGTCGGGAGTTCGAGACCAGCATAACTAACATGGAGAAACCCCGTCTCTACTAAAAATACAAAAATTTAGCCAGGCGTGGTGGTGCATGCCTGTAATCCCAGTTACTCAGGAGGCTGAAGCAGGAGAATCACTTGAACCTGGGAGGCAGAGGTTGTGGTGAGCCGAGATCATGCCACTGCACTCCAGACTGGGCAACAAGAGCAAAACTCCGTCTCGAAAAAAAAGAGACTGAGTTCTTGATTTGATTTTCAGCTTTGTCATTGTTGTTGTATCGCGGTGCTATTGATTTGTGTGCACTGATTTTGTAATCTGAGACTTTACTGAATTTATTTATCAAATCTAGGGGTCTTTTGGAGGAGTCTATAGGGTTTGCTAGGTATATAATCATATTATCAGCAAATAGTGATAGTATGACTTCCTCTTTTCAAATCTGGATGTCCTTTATTTCTTTCACTTGCCTGATTGCTCTGGCCAGAACTTCCAGTACTATGCTGAATAGAAGTGGTGAAAGTAGGCATCTTAGTCTTCTTCCAGTTCTCAGGGGGAATGCTTTCAACTTTTCCCCATTCAGTATGATGTTGGCTGTGGGTTTGTTGTATATGACTTTTATTAATTTGTGGTAAGTCCCTTCTATGCCTAGTTTGTTTTTATCATCAAGGGATGCTGAATTTTATCCAATGCTTTTTTCTGCATCTATTGAGATGATCATATGATTTTTAATTCTGTTTATGTGATGTGTCACATTTATTGACTTGTGTATGTTAAACCATCCCTGCATCCCTGAGACAAAACCCATTTGATCATGACATATTATCTTTTTGATGACAGCAACCCTAATTCGAGAATCCAAAACCTGAAATGTTCCAATAAGCATTTCCTTTGAGTGTCATGCTGGAGCTCAACAAGTTGCAGATTTTGGAGAATTTCAGGTTTTTGGATCAGGGATACTCAACTTGTACTGAGATGAGAGAAAATGGCATATATCTATGCTGTCAGCATGAAAATTATCATCATCTCAAACTTTTAGATAAACCTCAGAACCAACACACACACACAAATCCCAAGCAGTAATATTCTGAAGTGAATAAAATGAATACCTGGGTGAACCTGGAGGTACTTCATGTGAAGAAGCGCTTCGTTCAAACAACAATCCATATTTAGTGGGCCAAACATTTGCAACCTTTCAGGTAAAAGGGTGGGAAAAGATAGAAGTAAGAGAACCTACCCCTTTATAAAATGTTTTAAAGAAACATTACAGAATGTTTTATTTTCCAATTTAGTAATAGCTTTACAAAGTAACATAATCATTAAATACGGTATTTTCTTAAAAAGTAATACAAATAAGCAACTCTAAGATAAAATCAAATCTAATAAAGAGGAGTTGTTCAATGTGAAATTCCTGCCACTGGCCAGGATCAGTAACAAAATGACAATGTGTTAACAATAGCCCTAGGCATTAAAAAGACGATGAGTAACAAAAAAAGACTGGTGTTATTCATATGCCTTATTTAATATAACCAAAAGTTCTTACATATCATTTAAACCAACAAACACATACCACAGAAGACTTCCTAATTTACTTCATTAAATAACTTATTTTTTTGTGAAGTACAGAAAAATGGTAAGCCACTAAAGCTGCCAAAATTTAGTTATTTTGAGTAAAAATAACATTTTTGACTACTACGAAACATGAGACATAAGACATGCCTCTAAAACCAATTAATTCAAAAATGTTCTCCAACAAAACCCCCCCAAAATTTGAAACACTTGTTTACCTGAAATGGTAATGAAGCTATGTAATCCTTTCCTTCTATGCTATGCATGTTAATACATGAGCTTTGCAATATACATATGCATTTTTCTACTTAATTGCTACCTGAAAAGAAAGGGTACAACAAGACTTATATGTTTTTTCCCTCAAAGGAATTCAATCCTAACAGCACAAATTATTTAATGCACAATATAAAGATGCTTATGGTAAACCACTATTACTAGTGGCTACTTCATTTGAATGAAAAATACAATGAGATAAATATTTGGAATCATCATAAGAAAAATAAAATTTCAAAAAGAAACTTACTGTAGGCCTTTTCAGACTTATCCTGTGATATAATGAAGTCACACCACAGTGCCTAAAATCAAAACAAAATGCTTACCTAAGAAAATTATATCTAAATAATCATCTATTAACTAATGGCATCTAAATAATAATAATAGCGTCTACATAATAACTTTGCCTCCTCAGCTCAACATGTACAATCATGGGAACAAAAAGAATAAGAAAAAATAAATTAGAGTAATAAATGATAAATATGATAAGGAAAGACAAAATATGTTTGCAATTAAATTTTATGAAAAGATCCATAGGAATTAAAATTTTAAATTAAAAAAATAAATTTTACAAAAAGAGAAGACAAGAATCAAAAAATCTACCAGATAGAAACTTTGCAGCAAAAATTCAAATAGTGGCTCAAACCATACTAAACCCTATATCCTATACAAAACTAAAGATTATTCAAACTTTACAATCTCTAGATTAAACAATTGATCTTATTCTTAGACTCTCTCTAGACTGACTTTTGAAAAAGTATTTAGAAAAACTAACTCCTCCTTTTCTTAAAAGCCCATCTTACAAAATATGAACTAGGAAAAGCTATTAAACTTTAACTGACATACTTGGCAATCACTTATTATTTAACAGCATTTTGTGGTTTTTTTTAAACTGTGGTCAAATATACACAATATGAAAATTAACATTTTAACAATTTTTAAGTAGACAATTCAGTGGCATTAACATTAAATTGACGAGCTTAGTACAATTTGTGAGCTTGTACAATACTGCACATTTCCAGAACTTTTTCCTCATCTCAAACAGAAACTCCGTGCCCATTAAACAATACTCCCTATTTCCCAATGCCCTGAGCTCTGGTAACCTCTATTCCACTTTCCCTATGAAAAGGCCTGTGCTAGGTATCTCATGTAAGTGAAACTGTACAACATTTGTCCTTTTATATCTCTTTTATTTCACCTAACATAATGTTTTCAAGGTTCATCCATGTTATGGCATGTATCAGAATTTTATCCCTTTTTAAAGCTAAACAATATTCCACTGTTAGCATATACCACATTTGTTTATCCATTCATCTGTCAATGGACATGGGTTGTTTCTACCTTTTGGCTGTCATAAATAATGCTGCTGAAAACACTGGTATACAAGTATTTGTGAGTCCCTGCTCTCAATTCAATTGTGCATATACCTAGAACTGGAACTGCTGGATCATAATGGTAATTCTAAGTGTAACTTTTCTTTTAAGAGATGGGGTCTCACTCTGTCACCCAAACTGCAATGCAAGGCATGATTCTAGCTCGCAGCAGCCTAGAACTCCTGGGTTCATGTGACCCCCCCTGCCTCAGTCTCCTGAACAGCTGGGAGTACAGGCATGCACCACCATGCCTGGCTACATGTATAACTTTTTGAGAAATCGCCAAACTTTTCCACAGCAGCTATGTTACATTCCCATCAGCAATGCACAGGGGTTCCAATTTCTGGACATCCTCACCAACACTTGTTATGTTTCTTTAATAACAGCCAACCTAGTAAAGTGGTATCTCATTGTGGTTGTAATTTGCATTTGCCTAATGATTAGCGAAGCTGAGCATCTTTTCATGTGCTTATTGACCATGTGTGCATCTTTAGAAAAATGTCCATTTAAGTCCTTCTGCCCAATTTTTTAATTGGGTAGTTTGTTTTATTGCTGAGTTGTGGGAGATTTTAATGGTTAAGAAATGAAAATTCATGAAGAAAACCATGCATGAGAGCTGTGCTCCAACCTGAAATGTCCAAAATCTACAATGCACCGATTACAGTCTCAACTTCCTTTCATGAAATCCCATCCTCTCAGCCTCTAAAAGTAAATATTTTAACATCTCTTTTATCCCTGATATCTAAGAGATCATTAACCCCTTCCACATCTCCCTCTGCTTTATCACCCCTTCTTTGCCAAGGCACCAATCTTTTACCTGAACAGTCACAAAATAGTGCCCCTGACAACAGTCTCCCTCCTCTCCAGTCAATCCTATATATATATTGCTAACAAAGCAATCTCTTCTCAAAACACAAAATTGATCGCTTCCATTTTAAAATCCTTGGCAGGCTCCCTTCAGCACACAGTTTAAAATCCAAATTCCTTGGTTTATATACAAGGCCCTTTGGTCTGTATACTGCCAGCATCCACTTGCATCTCTCCACACCCACTCTTTGTGTACAGCCATTCTGAAGTTTAAAAAGTCATCTTTTTCCATAATTCTTTTTGCTGTGATTTCCTCTGCCTAGAATGCCCTTCTGCCACCATTTTATAACACAAATAGCATCTTCTTTGAAAAACCCTCCCTTTGGCACTCAGTCCTTTGGGCTCTCATCACTCTGTGCACAGGTAGTTATTATACAGCATTCAGAATACAGCATTTCAGTTGATCTGTTTGTTCTCCTTTCTAGGCTATGAGTCCTTCAATGGCAGAAACTACATTCACCTTTGTAGCCCCAGCATAACGTCTGAAACAGAGTGAGACTAAATACTTGCAGAAGACCAGGCACAGTGGCTCACGCCTGTAATCTCAGCACTTTAGGAGGCCAAGCCAGGAGGATCACTAGAGCCCAGGGGTTCAAGACCAGCCTGGACAACATAGTGAGACCCCCATCTCTATTAAAAAACAAAAAGAATAAATGAAAAAATAAAAAGAACAACCAAAAAAAATACTTGCAGGATAGGTAAAACAATGAACAGATAAAATCTGAGTCACATATACCTGATATTATTTCATAAACAAAATAGAAAATTATCTTTCTCCATATTAGCATGATTAAGTAACAATATATTTTCCAGATCAAAAGACTGAAATTCCAAATCTTACAATTACACTTACAAGTGATCTTAAGATAAAGGAGATAATGTATCTAACTGCACTTCCATGGAATCTAGTAAACAGGCAACTGTTCTTGGAGAAATTAAGATGAAGATATAGAAGCAAAGAACTACTTGGATATCATCAAATGCACTTTTCACATCTATACTAACTATATGAATTATATGGGAAAAAAATTACCATCAAAAAGATCACTGGCTTCAACACTCCAGGACACAAATGCTTTCACATATGCCCTCCAGTGTTGGAATAATGATTCAGTTTATCCTTTCCAATAAATAGTTAGAATACAGTACTCATCAGGAAATAGTTAATAGTAGGTGGGAGGAGTGGGAGGAAGCAGTGTCCAGATACAAAGATTTCAGCATTTACAAAAATGAACCTTAACATCAGTCAAAGCTTCCAAAACCTCTTGTCAACCCTAATTCATCTACAATAAATGCATTAGTTCTTCCTCCAACTTTTTGTTATAAAAATTTTCAGTAAGAAAAGTTGAAATAATTCAGCAGACATATTTCACCTAAATCCAACAATCATGAAAATTTTGCCATATTTGTTTGTATGTGTGCATTTGTGTACATATGGGATTTTTGGAATGGGAATGCTGACTGTCTAAAAATAAATTGCACACACATCATGACATTTCACCCCTAAATACTTCACCATGCCTTTTCTAAAAATAAAGATGTTCTCCTATAAAACCATAAAATCATCATCCCTAAGAAAAAAATAATACTTCTCTAACATCAGCTACTGGCCAGTAATTTTCAACTTTCCCAAATTTTCCCCAAAAATATCTTTTTAGCTAGTTTTCTAAAACCAGGACTCAATCAAAGTTCATTTAACAAGGATCAAAAATTACTCCATTTGGTGATGTCTCTTTAGTCTCTTTCAATGTAGAACAGTCCCCACCTTTTTTTCTTTCTCCGTGACTTTTTTAAAGAAACCAGAATGTAGACTACAAACTTTTTATAATGGAAAATTTCAAATAAATACAAAGTAAACAGAATAGGATAATGAATCCTCATCAGCCAGTTTTAATAATTATCAAGCTTGGCTGAGCATGGTGGCTCATGCCTGTAATCCCAGCACTTTGGGAGGCCGAGGTGGGTGGGTAGATCACAAGGTCAGGAGATCGAGACCATCCTGGCTAACACAGTGAAACCCCAGCTCTACTAAAAATATTAAAAAAAAATTAGCCGGGTGTGGTGGCGGGCACCTGTAGTCCCAGCTACTCGGGAGGGTGAGGCGGGAGAATGGCATGAACCTGGGAGGCAGAGCTTGCAGTGAGCTGAGATCATGCCACTGCACTCCAGCCTGGGTGCCAGAGCAAGACTCCATCTCAAAAAACAAATAAATAAATAACAATAATAATAATAAAGCTTTAGCCATTCCTAGCTATCTATTTCCTTATCTCATGGTATTTTAAAATATTCTCTATTGCCTATATTTCCTATAAACAGGAAGTTAGGTCTAAATATTCATATTTTGGGGAAGAAAACTTAGATGACATCACGTACTTCATTCTGTATTACAGCTAGAAGCACATAATATTCCTTCATACCACTACTAATTATGCTAAACTCAATCACTTGATTGAGGTGGAGATTGACAAATAACTCCAAAGTAGAGGTACATTTGTTCCTTCACATTTACCAGGTAATCCACAGGGTGATGTGTTGGTGCCATGGTAATATTCTTTCAACCAACCGTGTTAGTATCCATTTACAATCCTTGTTGGAATCAATTATTGCACTGGAGGTTACAAAATGGTGATATTCTAATTCTACAATTCCTTTTACATTTATTAGCTGGCATTCTTCTCTAAGTACAAGTTTTCCTTCATCAAATGGAGATGAACTGCATGTCTTCCTGAAAAAATATGGCAAATGCTTAATTCTTTCCCTTTCATTATCAACTTTCAGAACAGTTAGTTATAACAGCCAACTGCAATGGTTGCAAAGCAGATTTTTTCCTTTCTCTCTACCATTATGAATCCCATGATTTTTATTTATTCAAATCTTTGCAATCAATTATAGTAATCATGTGTTAAAATATTTCTGTACTCTTAATGTTTTATAGGTTTTTGCTGGCAATAACAAATTGAATTACATAAGGACAGAGTGTTTAAAGATTACCATTAAACTGACAAAGGAGAGTGTAAAAAAAGTGATGATATATAAAATAAAATTAAATTTTTATTTTCCTGCGATTATCTTCACATCACATTATGTCATGTTACAACGTACACCCAGCTGCTGAGATCATTAGGCTGGTTTTATCATTTCTGTTAAATTTTAAAACAAAACTTTTTTTTAATTGCATTAAATAGTGAATCAAATGCTAAAATTCAAATCAACTCACCTGCTGAACAGGACTGTCAACTGTAAACGCTTTATAAACTGCCAATGCCTGGCTTTTACTTCCTTTGCTCCATATCACCATATTTCCAGCAACATAGAGTTCCTCATCATAGTCCACATCTCCTCCAATTTCACTTACTCCTTTCCTTAACTGCCAGCTTTCCTTAAAAATTAACACATGTAAGACATATTCAAGCACTCTTTTTTTGTTCTTCAAAAATCTGGAACAAAATTTATTTGCCCATGGAGTAAATTCAAACTCAACTCCTCAATTCAAACTCAATTCAATTCACACTCAATTCAGACTCAATTCAAACACAACTCCTACAAAGTTTGGTACACTGATTAACAGAGGATGTGGATATATGCATTACACTACAGAATTACATGAAGAATTTATGCAATAATTCTCTATATTGAATGTTTTATATTATTCCTCTATATTCCTCTGCCAAAAACAAAAACGAACAAAAAGTACACCTTCTCTATAGTTCCAAAAGTCAAATCACATGCTTGGGAGACTAAAAGGACATATTAAGTATATGAGGTAGGGTAGGGAAAGGACAGTGAGGTGCGCGTGGAATCACTCGGGGAGCTCACGCACAAATGCAGACTTCCTGCTTCGCAATCACATACATATTCACCTTCTTTTCCTTTGTCCCACCCACCAAAATGAATGGAAGAAAGAGAAGTTTCCATTTGTAACTACATAGGCTTTCCCTCCCCGAGATTTTGGTATCCCAAAGGGATATGACAATGGAATAAGGCAGGAGGGATTCATTTTCTGACACACGCTTAACATCTCATTCCCCTACTTAAGAACTATTACTCGCCGGGTGTGGTGGGTGGCTCACGCCTGTAATCCCAGCACTTTGGGAAGCCGTGGCAGGTGGATCACCTGAGGTCTGGAGTTTGAGACTAGCCTGACCAACATAGAGAAATCCCGCCTCTACTAAAAAAAACCCAAATTAACTGGGCATGGTGGCACATGCCTGTAATCTCAGCTACTCGGGAGGCTGAGGCGGTAGAATCGCTTGAATCCAGGAGGCAGAGGTTGCGGTGAGCTGAGATTGTGCCATTGCACTCCAGCCTGGGCAACAAGAGTGAAACTCCATCTCAGGAAAAAAAAAAAAAAAAAAACTATTACTCTACCTACTTTTGTGGCATTTCTTCTCTCCTTTAGAAACATGTAAATCTTCTGCAGCAGGGACTACTTCTAATCTCTACCATTTAATCATTAAATAACATGAAATCTGGTCCCCACATATTAAGTGAAAAGAAAAAGGTTTAAAACGGACAACAATCATACTACTGAACCTGACTCACATTATAAAACCACAAGTTGGCCGAGCACAGTGGCTCACGCCTGTAAACCCAGCACTTTGGGAGGCCGAGGCGGGTGGATCACCTGAGGTCCGGAGTTCAAGACCAGCCTGACCAACATGGAGAAACCCCATCTCTACTAAAAATACAAAATTAGCAGGGGTGGTGGTGCATGCCTGTAATCCCAGCTACTCGGGAGGCTGAGGCAGGAGAATCACTTGAACCCGGGAGGCAGAGGTTGCGGTGAGCCGAGATCGCACCACTGCACTCCAGCCTGGGCAAAAAGAGCAAAACTCCATCTCAAACAAAAAAATTAAAAAATAGAGAATAAATAAAACCACAAGTTATAGAGGGTATCTAAATAAGTCGCTATGACAATGTAATAAAGTCATTATTTTCAACATTTATTGAAATTACCACACCTTAACTCTACCCTAGAAGTGGCATCACACTGATCTCTCAGTTGCATCTTAGTAGCCTTAAATTACAAGTAGATTATATCACTCTACATTTCAAAAACACAATGGGAAACTCAATGGAACCTTCTGTTTCTCGTGGATTGTAACCTCCTGAAGGGATCCCACAAAGCCAGCAGCACCATAAGAAGACCATAATTCAGAAGCTGGCTGCAGCTGGCAAAGTTGAAGGTTCAAAGCATTAGGGTGGTGCTTGCAGTGGTCTCGACCAAAAGGAACAAATTCCTGCAAATCCCTGG
This sequence comes from Pan troglodytes, assembly GCF_028858775.2. Lineage (NCBI taxonomy): Eukaryota > Metazoa > Chordata > Mammalia > Primates > Hominidae > Pan > Pan troglodytes. The sequence goes on from NC_072410.2 coordinate 35,885,189, forward strand.
CTGCAATCATCGTTGTCCTTTCTTCATAGAAGTTCGACATGGGTTCCAAATATCAACATTATTTCTGTATGAATTCAAACACATTCTGGTCAGCTTCCAGACTCAAAACTAGAATAAAAATACCATAAACACACAAGTCATTAATCCTTACATAGGTGTCAAGTAATTATATCAGACTGGTAAGTGTATAAGTTGGTCATAACATAAAAGGGCATTCTAGATCTGATTCAGACAGTTGCAATTATTACATTTTAGTCACAGACTGACAGTTACCACTATAGGAAACCACTGAGATGCAACAAGTACTTATGTCCCGCACCACCTATCCCGTGTTTCCCACTACTATACGCTAATTTTTCCATACTTTATATATGAAGTATTTACACAAGTTGTATTCTGTAGTCCCATAACTACATGGCTTCTCAACATTTAAGGTCATTTCTGGTTAGATGCCAGAACCTCATTTGAAAAGTACATCTAAGGGATCATTGTCATATTGGAATAAAACAATAAAAAACCACACATTACTCTAATTCATCAGAGGTTGAACTGCTTTCAGCTGACCAATCTACAAAAAACATAGGTTATCAAATGTCTTAAGTAGCTGTGACACCCCCAATCCCACCTAAATATATAACTACAATCAATTTCAATTATTGGTCGAAACCCAGAGAACTGAGGCATGAATAACTCTAGCCACGGAACAGTTATGCTTGCAGATTTAAGGGTATTAGGTTTTAATTAATTATTACATCTAATTAATCTAATTATTGATCTATTACAGTACAGTTTATTACTAAAAAAATGTGGATAACTGTTAAAGCCTTCATCACAAGGTTAGGAAGCAGCCAGGCTTTAGACAAAAGCACAGATAAGCATAATTAGATTGCCCTTTGATCCACTTTCCTGGACCTGTTTATATATACCATGTTCCTATAGACAGCATTTTTAATGTTAGGAGCCTAAGACTTTTGAGATGATGCAAGCTAGTCTTAAGACCCCATCAAGAAACCACATTAGCATAAGAATGTGGTTTATCTCTCTGTCTTATGACTTCATCCTTCATTCTCTGACCAATCAATACCTTAGCCCACTACCCTCTCTTTAAAACCTCTGGGCCGGGCACGGTGGCTCACGCCTATAATCCCAGCACTGTGGGAGGCCGAAGCGGGCGGATCACCAGGTCAGGAGATCGAGACCATCCTGGCTAACATGGTGAAACCCCATCTCTACTAAAAATACAAAAAATTAGCTGGACTTGGTGGCGGGCGCCTGTAGTCCCAGCTACTCGGGAGGCTGAGGCGGGAGAATGGCGTGAACCCAGGAAGCGGAAGTTGCAGCGAGCCGAGATCATGCCATTGTACTCCAGCCTGGGCAACAGAGCAAGACTCTGTCTCAAAAAAAAAACTAAAAAAAAAAAAAAAAACCTCTAGAACTTAACTCTTTGGGGAGGCTGACTTGAAGTTTCCTCAGTCTCCTAGTTCGGTGGCCCTGCAAGTAAAACACTTTATCTGCTGCAATCCCCGTTGTTTCCATGTATTGACTTGCTGCTTATAGGGCAAGAGTCCTATATGGTTACACAAACACCCAAAGCCTATGTAGTTCCTTTGCAGCTCCTCTAAAGCCACAAAGTTATTTTGCTGTGAATTAAATGTTATTCTTGGCCAGGCGCGATGGCTCACGCCTGTAATCCCAGCACTTTGGGAGGCCGAGGCGAGTGGATCACCTGAGGTCAGGAGTTCGAGACCAGCCTGGCCAACATGGTGAAAGCCCGTCTCTACTAAAAATACAAAAAAACTAGCTGGGCGTGGTGGTGTGTGCCTGTAATCCCAACTACTCGGGAGGTTGAGACAGGAGAATCGCTTGAACCTGGGAAGTGGAGGTTGCAGTGAGCAGAGATCATGCCCCTGCACTCTAGCCTGGGCAACAGAGTGAGACTCCATCTCAAAAAAAAAAAAAAAAGCAGACTTAATTTACTTGAAGTAGTTTGTTTCTTCCTTTTTTAAAAAATGCATTCCTTCGTCAGCACGTATGGGAGAATAAATTTCTTTCTTAGCTGCCAAAGACACACTGCCAGTAAGAGAGGTCAATAAAAAAAGACTGCTTTATACACATTACTCCATTTGTTCTGTACTGTGATGACTGCTGTTTGCAGAAATTCTCTGGACTATATTGATTTTCCTCTGTTGGTGCATTGATAGAATTACTCTCAGGGGAGAGATTTCTAGGAATGAAATAGAAGACAATGTGAAAAATAGTATGTACAAAGTTCAGAAGATTGCATTTTGAGATAGTAGGTTTCTAGTTGCTCGTGTAATCTGGAGATTTCTTTTCAATAGAAGTGCAAAATTTGTGCACAGACATACTCGTATTGGTAATTAATTGATTATTTGTTTATTGCTAGAGAACGTTTGCCCACTATGTTCAGCATGCTGCACCCACTAGATGAAATAACTCCACTTGTTTGTAAATCTGGAAGTAAGTGTATTTCTATATTTTTTTAGATAAGCTCTTTTGTTTTGTTTTGTTTTGTTTGACTTTGGTGAGGGAGATTATAAAGGCGCTCATCTTGAGCTGATGCAGCTTCCAGCTGCATCTTAAGTAATTTAATAGTCATGGAGTATTTTGTGCCACCTGGTACAAGAGAAGAAGTTAATCTATAACAAAAGATCAGTGACTCAGAAGGGAAGGAGTCTTATCTTGGTGCCATTCAGTCTTTCACAACATTTTACAAACAAAAAAAAATTTTAAAAGGATGAATCTATAATCAGATAAGCAGAAGTTGCAGCTGTTAGCTATGTAGCTCAGGTTCCACAGTCACATTTTCTTCAAGCCACAGAATAAGGTTGCAACAACTTATTTAAATTATTTATTTTCCGGCTGGGCGTGGTGGCTCACGCCTGTAATCCCAGCACGTTGGGAGGCCAAGGCGGGTGGATCACAAGGTCAGGAGATCAAGACCATCCTGGCTAACATGGTGAAACCCGTCTCTACTAAAAATACAAAAAATTAGCTGAGCATGGTGGCGGGCACCTGTAATTCCAGCTACTCGGGAGGCTAAGGCAGGAGAATTTCATGAACCTGGAAGGTGGAGCTTGCAGTGAGCCGAGATTGTGCCACTGCACTCCAGCCTGGTGACAGAGCCAGACTGCCTCAAAAAAAAAATTTATTTTCCAAGTCTCATCTGGGCCTCTATTTCTTTACCAGGCTCATTAATTGCACATTTTTATAGCATTTATTTATTATTTGCTTTTTTAAAAAAATAAATATGAAGTTTCACTACATTAACCAGGCTGGTCTCGAACACCTGGACTCAAGTGATCCTCCCATCTCAGCCCCCCAAACTGCCGGGATTACAGGTGTGTGCCACCACGCCTGGCCTATTATTTGTCTATCTCACAAGACTCTATGCTCCCCGTGGACAAAAATCTTATCTGTTTAGTTTATCAATATATGCACAATGCCTGGAATGCACAGGGCCCGGAATAGCAGAGCATGTGCTCAGTAAGCATGTGTGGGGTGGTGGGCACAGAACACACTGCATTACATGCTGACTCTGATCACACAAAATGTCCTGTGAAGTAGGTGTGATTCATATGAGAACTGTGGGACCCAGATAGGAAAGCCATTCCCCCAAGGCAGGGCACCAGTTAGTGTCCAGTCCAGGTTCCAATTTATATCTTGCTGATAGGCCCAGGGCCACAAGATACAGATGCTCAGCCAAGGAGGTGAGTGGGGGCTCGAATCTAGACCTCTCTGCTCACCAGGTTTGAGCTAAGAACTAAGACCGCCAAACAATAAGAAAATTTCCCAAATACAAGCTGATTTTAGATCAATCTATCAGAGAATGTTTTGAACTATGTAAAATAATATAAATGCATATGCACCTGCGTATATAGCTATAGATATAATTAGAACCGATAGATCTCTCATTGTCCAAGGTCCTGAGCAAAGCCAGATCCCTTAACTGACACTCAGTACCCCAGCCCATCTCATTTTCTTCCTTCTACTACTGCATTTGTGCACAAAGAAGTAAAAGACCAACAAGCATGGCACACTTAGTCTGAAAAGTATTTAAGGAACAGAGATTTATGTTGCAATAAGTTTGCTAATTTAGATACAGAAATGGTTGATGTCCTCTGGGTAGTCATAATTTTTAAATTAGCTTTTCCTTCTTTTTTTTCTTTTTTAATAGAGATGGGGGTCTTGCTATGTTGTCCAGACTGATCTTGAACTCCTGGCCTCAAGCAATCCTCACAGCTCAGCCTCCCAAAGTTACAGGCATGAGCCACTCTGCTTGGCCAGAGATTAACTTTTCTACTGGATCAACATTTTTGATCTCCTGAAAAAAAAAATCCCTTTTTATTTTGAGACAAGGTTTCCATTCTGTTGCTCAGGCTGGAGTGCGATGGCACAATCATGGCTCACTGCAGCCTCAACCTCCTGGGTTCAGGTGATCCTCCCACCTCAGCTTCCCAAGTAGCTGGGACTATAGGCACACGCCACCACCTCTGGGTAATTTTTTATTTTTTATTTTTTTTGGTAACGACAGGGTTTCACCATATTGCCTGAGCTGGTCTCCAACTCCTGAGCTCAATCAATCCTCCCACCTCAGCCTTCTGAGTAGCTGGGATTACAAGTGCAAGCTACTGCACCTGGCCCTCTTTCTCTTATTTGAATAATTTCTTTTTGTTAAAAGGCTCACCCTAGAGTCTGGAATTGGTAGGAGCAGAAAAAGAGACTTTCATTTCTTTATGTGATTTTTAAAATCCTGGATATTCTTTCTTATGTTTTTTAACATTTTTTATTTTTATTTTTGATTGACAGTACAATATGAACATAGTGTTTCAACATTTTAAAATAAAATCACTAAAATAAGAAAATTAATGTGGAAAAATAAAAAAGTGGGAGGCCAGGTGCGGTGGCTCATGTCTGTAATCCTAGCACTTTGGGAGGCCGAGGCGGGTAGATTGCCTAAGCTCAGGAGTTTGAGACCAGCCTGGGCAACACAGTGAAGCCCTGTCTCTACTAAAATACAAAATAAATTAGCTGAGTGTGGTGGCACATGCCTGTAATACCAGCTACTCGGGAAGCTGAGGCAAGAGAATTGTTTGAACCCGGGAGGCAGAGGTTGCAGTGAGCCGAGATAGCACCACTGCACTCCAGCCTGGGCAACAGAGCAAGACTCTGTCTCTACAAAAAAAAAAAAAAAAAAAAAAAAAAAAAAAAAGGTGGAACATGTCCTTGGGGAGGTAGTACTAGTAAAGTGTTTGTACGAACTTGATTTTGAGATATGGAGCTGCACTTTGACCTCCAATAGGGGAGCATTCCATGGGCCTGGTCTCCAACTTGGAAATAAACTCTCTAAAGACATTATTTTCTTTGCTTTACACCTCATGTCACTTCTCTGAGTAGGAGGGATTCTGCTTTCATTTCTTTTAATGGTAACAGTGGAATCATTAACTCCCTACTAAAAGAGGCTTATTCAATATATTTTTGTTTGATTTGGGCTCCCTTTGATGGTGGTTAGTTTGATATTTGAGACTTTTTCCTAAGGAGACTATAAAAAGCAATCTAGACTTCTTCTCTTTGATTTGGGTTAGAACTAAGTGTGAGATTTCCAAGTGGAAAGTGAGCATCAACCTAATAAGCTTTTATTCTACATGGTTCAACATGTTCTCTGTAAAACTGATCTAAAAATCTGCTTGTATTCTGGAATTTTCTTATTGCATTATCTTAATTTTTTTTTTTTTTTTTGAGATGGAGTCTTGCTCTGTTGCCCAGGCTGGAGTGCAATGGCGTGATCTTGGCTCACTGCAACCTCTGCCCTCTGGGTTCAAGCAATTCTCCTGCCTCAGCCTCCTGAATAGTTGAGATTACAGGTGCCCTACCACACCCAGCTAATTTTTGTATTTGTAGTAGAGATGGGATTTTGCCATATTGGCCAAGCTGGTCTCGAACTCCTGACCTCAGGTGATCCACCCTCCTCCGCCTCCCAAAGTGTTAGGATTACAGGCCTGAGCCACCGTGCCTGGCTGCACTATCTTAATTTTTACACTAGTCCTTTTACCCGTTCACTCCTTCCACAGCTATTTAAAGAGCACCCCTCATTTATGAATATAGGAACTGAGACCTGAGAGTGGGTAAATAGCAGACAAGCGATGCTAACAGGCACTCTTTCTGCTATACCAGTGCAGTCCAGGCAGGTTATGTATTCTCTGATTCCATTTCCCTTTTCTCTTGGGCACCCAACTAAACTCCATTTTCCAGGCCCCTTACAGTTTGGTTGAGTCCATGTGACTGAGTTCTGGCCAGGCACCACAGTGGCAGCGGGTCACACTGCGATGACCCAATCTAGCAGTTCTCAACCCATCAGACCAGCCCTCCTTCACCAGAACGACTCTTTGTAATGATACTTTTACTGTCCTGAAATGAATTTCACAGATAATAGGCTCTACCTACACACGTAATTTCAAAACAAGTCAACAAAAATCCTGAACTATATAAAAGAGGAGATTGCTTTATAATAAATGGACAAGTATTTTAACCAGTCAACACTCAGGCACAGCTACAGAAGACAATATAGTGAGGTCCCCAAATACTTATACCAACCTGTACTGAACAAACGTCAACCGAAGAGAAGTCAGAGCATGAGCTGATCTGTAGCCAAGACCAGGAAAATGGAAGAGCAAAGGCACAAGTGAATGGTGGACTAAAAACCACTACATTCAGAGAAGGCAAAACCTGAGAGGGAAAGGTACTTTATGTTGACAGGCAAAACTGAGTTTTGTTCCAGGTTCAGACAATTAATTACAAACAGGTTATTCACCTGAATGAATATTCAATGGCACACATGAACATCAAAGGAAAGGTCCTTCTGTGCACCTGGCTTCCCTGACCCCACCCACTAAACGCCCACAGCCCACCTCAATCGATATGACCATCTCCATGCCCTCAATGTTTTTCCAAGCCAGTCCCACAAGAAAGTGATAGCTTCATCTGAGACCTGCTGAGTTACCTCCTCCAAGTTCAATGGGCAAGCAGATCCTGGATTTTATTTAGCCCTGAAGATAACCCAGTGAGATGGCATGGTTGGTATTATTTTCCTCATTTATCCGCGTAGAAACAGAGGCCTGAGAGTGCATAAGTAGCAGAGAAGTGATGCTAACCAGTGCTCTTTCTGCTATACCAGTGCGGTCCATGCTGGTTATGTATTCACTGATTCCATTTCCCCTTTCCTCTTGGGCACTCAAGTACACTCCATTTTCCAGCCCCCTTACGGTATGATTGAGTCCATGTGACTGAGCTCTGGCCAGTGGAAAGTAGATAGAGTGATGTTGATGCTTCCAGGCCTGGTACCCAGCCCCAGCACCCCCTACACTGCCCTGGTGAAGGCAGTCATCCTCTTTTCCCTTTGCACAGTGATCCCTGGAGCCATGAGTTGAAGATGGGGGAAAGACCCTGGTCCCCTGCAGGACTGAGTGGAGCAAATACTCCTTACTCCCTGGCACAACTGCACTTGAATGTCACAGAACAATGCAGGGGATTTGTATTGAGTTAAACCACTAATATTTAGAGGTTAATTTATCACAAACGCAAGAGTTTCCATAACTAATGCATCCAGGGGTTCCCTGTCTATGATTTTAGACAATACCTGACAAAGCAGTGAGTAACTTTTAATCATTTACTGAGAAAGTTGTTCCTTTTGCAATGCTGTGGCGCCCATGAGAGAGTGGATAGAAAGAGGTAGCTTGTGTTTTCTAAACAACAAATGCTTTGAATACACATACAAAGAAGAAATACAAATGGCCAACAAGCACATGAATAGATGCTTAACATCATTTCTCATTCAGGAAGTACAAATCCAAACCACAATGAGATATCACTTCACACCCACTAGGATGGAACAAAACAAAAACAGAAAATAACAAGTGTTGGCGATGATGTGGGGAAATTGGAACCCTTTCATTGTTGGCAGAAATGTAAATGGTCACAGCTGCTATGGAAAACAGTTGGTTAGTCCCTCAAAAAGTTAAACATAGAATTATTGTATGACCCAGCAATTGCACTGCCTGAGTACATACCTGAAAGAATTGAAAACAGGCACCCAAACATATATTTGTACAAGAATGTTCACAGTAGCATTACTCACAAAAGTCAAAAAGTAGATATAGTAGCCCACTCAAATGTCCATCATTAGATGAACAAATAAAGAAAATGTGGTATATACAGGTACACACACAAAATATTACTCAACAATAAGAAGAAATGGTGCTACAATGGGGATGAACCTGAAAAACATTGCGCTGAGTCAAAGAAGCCATTTGCTAAAGACCACACATTGTATGGGTCCATTACATGAAATATCTAGAACAGGTAAATCCAAGAACAGAATGAAGATTAGTTGTTGCCAGGATTTGGAGAAAGGTGACAATAGGGAGTGACTGCTTAATGGGTGCAGGGATTTCTTTTGGAGAAATAAAAATATTTCAGAACTAGATAGATGTGGTGGTTGTACAACATTGTGAATGTACTAAATACCACTGGACTGTATGCTTTTGAATGGTTAATTTTGTGTTATGTGAAATTCACATCAGTTTTTTTAAAAAGCTCACACTAGTGTGTGGTCTCCCCAGGTCTGTGTCCATCCAGACCTCAACAGTCGCTCCTGGGAGCGAAGGCAGTATCCAGCGAGACTCTGGCCTCTGGCTGGGCTGAGCGACTTCTTTTCCCCCAGTGCCTTTGAACTCTCTGCACCCAACTCAGCCATGAGCAATGCTGTCACCAGCAATGGGCAGAGGGGCTGGGGCAAGAGTGGGATGGAAAGAATACTGGATGTGGAGACCGAATGTGACAGTGTCCTTGCCCGGCTGCCTGCTTTAGATCTCAGGGGACACGCCATTTCCTCTCCGATAAACTCTAAGCTCTTAGGGTAACCCATGGACCTGCCTGGCTGGGTCTTTGTTGACATTTACAAGGAGCCTCTCTCGCAGCCCTCCAAGGGGTCCCTCTCCCCTGCAGGCTGCATGCCCAGTTCTCCCTGGACCTCCTCAACCCCCTCTCTACTAACCCCCGTTTGAACAGGAAGACACAGCCTGAGCCAGGTCTCCCCTCACAAATCTCCCCACCAGGGCTGGATCGCGCAACAAATAGAGCCGGCCCCAGGGCACTCGCCGGCAGGGCGCAGCCGGTGATCGTCACAGTCCTTCGAAATTCTTAAGATCTAGGTCTTGCGGCACCCCCACAACCTACAAACAGGGTCGGGGCCTTCTCTGCACCTCCAGTTCCCAGCTCACCTCCCTCAGTGTCACAGCCGGTTACCTTTCCTTCCTCCCTGGCAAGGGAGGGCAAGACTTGGGGCTTGCTGACTCCAGGCCCAGCCCAGCCCGGGGCACCCAGGAGCCCCTCAATTGCTACTCAAACAGACAAGAAGCGGCCCGAGTTAGTGGCCAGCTCCACCATGCACTACACATCCTGACCTCTCTGAGCCTCTACTGTCACTCGGGGTCACAACCCTTTCCTGAGCACCTCCCGGGGCAGGGGGCGATGACACACATGCAGCTGCCTGGGGGAGGCCGGCGGTGTCCCCTCCTTTCTGGAAAGCGGAGGGTCCTGGTGGGCTCTGGAAACGCAGCCCAGACCTTTGCAATGCTAGGAGGATGAGGGCGGAGACCTCGCGGTCCCCAACACCAGACTCCCGCCGCCACCGCGCCCGGTCCCGCCCTCCCCACTGCCCCCCCCCCAGCTCCCCGACCCAGGCGCCCCGCCCGGCCAGCTCCTCACCCACCCCAGCCGCGACTGTCTCCGCCGAGCCCCCGGGGCCAGGTGTCCCGGGCGCGCCACGATGCGGCCGCGGCTGTGGCTCCTCCTGGCCGCGCAGCTGACAGGTAAGGCGGCGGCGCGCGGGCTGCCCAAGGGTCTGCGCTCCCGGGGCCTGAGCGGGGAGGTGATAAGTGGCTGTCCTGGCCCTGGTCCTGGCAGGGTGCAGCGTCGAGCCCGCGGTGGCGGGGCGCCCGGGAGGCAGCCTGGCAGGCACGGTCCCTAAGGGTGGAAATAAAATACCTCCATATCGCATTACCCCGGGGGACCGGAGAGCCCCTGGACTGAGGCCACCTCCCCTCAAAAGCCTGGACGCAGAAGGGGAGGCAGTGAAAAAGGGGAGCGAGTGAGGGAAGGAAAGAGAGGGTCGCTGGAGGTCACGAGGGGAAGGAAACAGGTCCCTGCCCAGGGTCCCCGCAGGATGTGCTCGGAGGAAGGTTGGCCAGGCCATGGGTCCTGTGGACACATTTTTATTACTTCCGGGGAAGTGTTTGTAGTACAATCAGACAAACATCGGGCGTTCTCAGTTCTCGGAGGGCTAGGGCAGGGTGATCCCTCTGGCTCCCGTTCTCCCTGATGTCGCTGGTGTTGGGTGTCATGGGTAGCCTGGCTCCCTAGGAAGCAGCCTGGAGGTTGGGTTGTTGGAGTTGGGTGGGGCATCTGGATTGTCCTTCTGAATAAGCCCAGCCAGACTGCCTTTTGGAAGAAGCCTCCACACACACGGAAAACTGCCCAAACTGGTCGATTTGCCCAAAAAGCAAATCGTGCCCAAAAAGCCCAAAGCTGGTCATCTTGCCAGGGGGTGACAAGGCCTGCCCGCCGGGGGTTCTGGCCCAGTGAGTGCAACATCATAAATAGAAAGAGCCCAGGCCGTTCAGAGCACTAAAGTCATTACTGATGGATCTAGAAACATCAGGTCCCTCTGAGAATGGAATTCCTGGGTTACCGAGGGGAACATGCAGTGAGGCCTGGCTCCATGTCCAGCACACAGCAGGGCCTTGGCCACAGCCTGGAGTATTCAGTTCCTAGGGGACAAAAAGCAAGTGGGCCCTGGGAAGAGCCGGGGTGTGTCTCAGCCAGGAGAGGAAATGCACACTCACAGCCCAGGCCTTGCTCTTACAGGAGTCACTTCTGGGTTTTCCCCGAAGGGCTTCGGGCACCTGTGTACTTGCAGCCCCACCGTGTGCTCGTGAGCACATAACCACCATCGGGGAGAGGATTGCAGGTTTCTTCAATTCAGTGGTTCAAAGTCAGGTTCTGGGGTCCCACAAGCTGGGTTTTAATCTGGATCACTGTGTGACCTTGAGCACATCTTTAACCTTCCTGAGTCTCTCTTTCCTCATGGGTAAAGTAGGTGCAAAACAGTATCTCCCCCACAGGATTTGGTGAGGATCAAATGAGACAATGTATGTGCCATGCCAGGCACAGCTCAATAAACTGGCATTATTGATTCTTATTAACTCCCCCAAGAAGTGAGTGACCCAAAGCAAGGAAAAACCTCTGCTCTGCTGGAACGGCAGTGTGGTGTTTGGGGAAACAAGAGGAAGTCCAGCAGCCACTTGCGCCCCAGGCATCATTTCCTTCTTGTTTTTATTTTTATTTTTATTTTTTAATAATTTTTTCTTTTCCAAGACGGAGTCTTGCTCTGTCGCCCAGGCTGGAGTGCAGTGGCGCAATCTTGGCTCACTGCAATCTCCGCCTCCCGGTTTCAAGCGATTCTCCTGCCTCAGCCTCCCTAGTAGCTGGGATTAGAGGCACACGCCATCATGCCTGGATAATTTTTGTATTCTTAGTAGAGACAGGGTCTCGCTATGTTGCCCAGGCTGGTCTCGATATCCTGAGCCCAAGTGATCCTCCTGCCTCGATCTCCCAAAGTGCTGGGATTACAAACATGAGCCACCACACCCGGCCCCATCATTTCATTCTTGATGCAAGCGAAAGCTAAGAGTGGTCCAGGAGCGAAGTCAAAAAGTCGAAGTTCATTTCATCAGTGTTGGAGAAGGCCATTGTGGGGCCACGGAGCCTGAGCTGCAAGTGCAGGCAGGATTTTAAACATGAGGTGCTCAGTAAGCTGGCTCCTCTTGGGCACACACACATGCCCTCTGGCCTCCTCTGCCTACCCAGGTCTGTGTCCTCTCTGTGCCTCCCAACTCCTGCGCCTCTGCCCTGGCCTGCAATGTCTCCCTTTGCTCCACAGCCAAAATGAAGGGCTCACCAGGTCAGATTGTGTTTGTTGGAAGCTGTGCAGCCTTGGTGTGTATAGAACCTGTTCTGATCCTTCTCCTTGAGATTTAATTTACTTCCAGTAACAACCCTGTGATATGAGACACAGGGACAGTATTTACCTGTGTACATGGCCATACAGTTTGCAGTGTGCTTTTTTGGACAGCATTTATTTCCAACCCTCAGAGGCAGGCAGGACAACAGCCCCAAGCTGTCCTCCTTTCATAAGAAGACAGAGGCTTGGTGACTGGCCTGAGGTCTCACAGCTGGCACGGCCAGAGGCTGGGTTCAGGGCCGGGTCTGTGAGTCCTGCTCTAGCTCCTCATGAATAAGCCCCTGCTTGCCGGGTGCTTCTCGTCAGAGTCTAAGATGAACTCCCAGCCCTGCTTCTGTGGTGTCTGTCCTTCCACTGGGGAATAGGGATCCAGTGACCCATCAGTTGCTGGGCTCGGGGGTCATGGGCTGTAATTGTACCTACCAGGGTCTGTCCAGCAACGGACAGACCAGCCACATGCTCTGCTGTGATTCTGGGCTCCTCTCCCAGCCTGTCCTGGGTCTCCTTCGGCAGTTTGGAGCCTACCGAAGGGCTGTACATCCAGTGGCAGCCAGGGGAGGTGAAAGGCAACCAGCTTTGGCTTCAGACTTCAAATCCTTGAGTTTGACTCCTAGGCCACTTACATACTGTAAGTGGGACTTTGAACAAGTAACTTCATGCCTCAGTTTCCTCATCTGTGTAATGAGGATTAAAAATCCTGGATCCATCCTTTTGTGGTGGTACATGCCTATAGTCTCAGCTACTTGGGAGGCTGAGGTGGGAAGATAGATTGAGCCCAGGAGGTCAAGGCTGAAGTGTACTATGATAGTGCCTGTGAGTAGCCACTCCACTCCAACCTGGGCAACATAACAAGACCCCATGTCTTTTAAAAAATTCCAAAGCCAGTTTGAGGCTTGATTGAGTTCCTTTATGCAAGGGCCAGGCATATAAGTACACAATAAACAAATGGCAGCTTTCTCCCCTGTACCTTTGTAAAGCTGAACTTAGCAAACACCTGCCTTCCAGATGATCTCCTGGGAGGTGGGGTATGTGAACTCTGAGTCCAGGAGCCAACAGCTGCACTCAACACACTCCCTGGACCCAGTAACTGGGCAAGTTCTTCCATGACTTTTCCTTTGACACTTGACTCAGTGTGACTGCGAGGTCCCACAGCTGTGGCTAGGAAAATGTGCGATGTCTCTGTTCTTGGCTTTTCCTAGTTCTCCATGGCAGCTCAGTCCTCCAGCAGACCCCTGCATACATAAAGGTGCAAACCAACAAGATGGTGATGCTGTCCTGCGAGGCTAAAATCTCCCTCAGTAACATGCGCATCTACTGGCTGAGACAGCGCCAGGCCCCGAGCAGTGACAGTCACCACGAGTTCCTGGCCCTCTGGGATTCCGCAAAAGGGACTATCCACGGTGAAGAGGTGGAACAGGAGAAGATAGCTGTGTTTCGGGATGCAAGCCGGTTCATTCTCAATCTCACAAGCGTGAAGCCGGAAGACAGTGGCATCTACTTCTGCATGATCGTCGGGAGCCCCGAGCTGACCTTCGGGAAGGGAACTCAGCTGAGTGTGGGTAAGAAGCAGGCTCAATGCTATCAGTGAGCACCGATTGTGTGCCAGGCACGTGCCAGGCACTGGGACCACCAGGCTTCAGTGTGCCCCACTCTGCAGCCGTGACTAATGGCACTGCTGCTAATAGTAACAGAAAGTACATGTGGAGACTTACCCAGGCCAAGCCCCTCCAAGTGTTTACATAGTTAGCTTGCTTAATGCTGCCAACCACCCTGGAAGGTAGGTCTATTACCTAACCACTTTAGGTGGGAATAAGGTGAAACTGGAAGAGACGGGTCAGAGTCAGAGATGAGCATTGTGCTTCTCTTTTTTATTTATTATTATTTTTTTTGAGACAGAGCCTCACTGTGTTGCCCAGGCTGGGGTGCAGTGGTGCAATCTTGGCTCACTGCAGCCTCTGCTTCCCAGGTTCAAGTGATTCTCCTGCCTCAGCTTCCCGAGTAGCTGGGATTACAGGCATGAGCCACCACACCTGGCTAATTTTTTGTATTTTTAGTGGAGACGAGATTTCACCATGTTGGCCAGGTGGGTCTCGAACTCCTGACCTCAAGTGATCCACCCGCCTTAGCCTCCCAAAGCACTAGGATTACAGGCATGAGCCACCGTGCCTGTCCAGGCATTATTCTTCTTATGGGGACAGGGCAGTGCTGTCCTTCAGGCCACATCAGGGACATTCGAAGCTACGGCTGGATTGGGCTGAGCCCCTTGGCCTTATAGTGGTGTTAGAAATCCCCAGAGTGTGCACACAGGGAAAGGAGGCCCTCACTGCCCTGATATACCCAGTGAGGGCATTTCTAGGGGCAGTGGAGGGACAGGTGCCCTTATGTTCTCTGTGAGGGCCTACAGCTCGAATTCATACCTGAGTCGAAGTTAGTAAGGAGACTGAGCCAGGCCCAGCTCTGCTTGCAAACTTGCCATGCTTTCTCCCCTAGGCCTCAGTGTTCTCTTCTGTGTCACACGGGGGTGCTGATGGCCTCCATGACCCACTTAATCCCAGAGAAGCTGCAGACCTCTGACTTAAGTCAGCAAGTCCAGCAGATGCACATTTCAAGCCACAGATGAAATTCTAAATTTTTTAAGTCATGTTTAAAAAAGCAAAAAGAAGCAAGTAAAATTAATTTAAATAATGTTATATTTAACTCAATTTATTAACTATATTTTCATCTCAACATGTAATCAATATAAAAAGTATTGCTGAAATAGTTTACATTCATTTTTCATACTAAGTGTTCGATGAGCATTTTACATAAAACATATGGCTCATCTCGATTCAGACTGGCCACATTTCACGTGCTCAGCAGCACCTGTGGCGTATTGGACCGAAGGCATTTAGTTATGGGTGGTAACTCTCACAGCCTGGCTCTGGCTCTAGCCCCACCTCCAGCTTGGCCCAAGGCTGGAGCCAACCCCCTCCAGGGCTCCCACTGCCCTGCTTCCTGCTCACTTGAGGGCACTAAAAGCCACAAGGGGACCCAGAAATTAGACCACTCAGCGTGAGGAAGTGCAGGGGCAGCTGGGGACAGCAGCACGATTAGGAAGACACAAACCAAAGTGATGCCCCGCCACCTCTTGCTAGCCTGGGAGGGTGTATTGCAGGCAAGAAGCTGAGGCATTCCTTCACGTGGGGGTCCTCTGATTTTCGTATTGAAAAATGGACTTTGGGGGTTTGGGGTTTGGGGTTTGGCTTTAGCTTATTGTTTTTGTCTCTGTAAGCCCCACACCTTTCCACTCATGAGATTTCAGAGTCTGAGAGGAGGGTGGAATAAACACAGCTAGTTTCCAGAGCTTCCCACCGCCTCCATCCCAACCGCACTCACTCCTGACTTCCGTGTTTCCAAACCCCCAAACCCCTCCCAGCACTACAGGAATGTCAATGCCTCTCTCCAGCGCTGGCTTGCAGCCAAACCTGCTTCTCCCCAGGGCTTGCAACCAGACCTTCTTTGGAGCCAAAACCCACCTTCTCACCCAAGAAAGGCCTTTTAGAGGACAAAGCTGGGATGGTTGAGAAAGTGTTTGGGGAAAGACAGGGCCTTTTTCAGGCCCTTAAGTATATCATGGGCTCGAAGTTTTATTCCTTTTAAGAACAGAGAGGGAGAGATTAAACTGGGGGCTCAGGAGGAATCCAGGGGGACCTGGCTCTAGGCAAGAAGAATTTAAAACAGAACAGTCCCCCAACCTGAGTCTCCCACTAGACCCAGGCTGTGGTGCCCAGCCAAGGCACTGAGGGCCCAAAGAGTTGGCTCCCCTCTGGGCTCACTACTGTCCATCTGAAAGACGTCCCTGCTTCCTCGGGTAGAAAATAAGTCAAACAGAACTACTTCTAGGGCCATGAGGATTGAAGGAGGCAACACTCCCAGGAGAGGGCCAGGCTCGTTGCACGCTCTCCGACCCTGCTGATGAGAGTTTCCTCTTACAATAGTTGCCCTCGGCACTATGATGACCCAGGGCCTTGGGTGGACCTAAAGTGTTCAACTTTTTGTCAGAAAATCTTTGCACGTGAGATAGTGTGGCAGAACGAGAAGCACAGGTTTTAGAATCAAGGTCTTTTGGTGCAGATACTGGCTCTGCAGCCAGTGACTGTCTAACTTTGGACACATTATTTCAGCTCTCTGAGCCTAGGCTTCCTCCTGGATAAAATGGGGACAACAGTGCCTGCCCCAAAAGTTGTTGTCTCCAGTAAACTTATGCTGAAAGGCTCAGCACTGCTCCCCACACATGGTTGGAGCTTAGTGCACATTCATCCTAGTTGCTTCTTCCCATCAATGTCTTGAAGCAGACAAACAGATCGTGTTCTCTCCGCTTTCCAGAGGAGGCTCAGAGAGGTGAGGGGTTAAAATGTCTACTTTTATCTAGAAGATGCCAGCCCAAAAATGACTGATCTGTGGGCTTCCCCTGCCTGTTCCCCCTTACAACCCCCCAACACCTTTTTTTTTTTTTTGAGACGGAGTCACTGTCACCCAGGCTGGAGTTTAGTGGCAGGATCTTGGCTGACTGCAACCTCTGCCTCACAGGTTCAAACGACTCTGCTGCCTCAGCCTCCTGAGTAGCTGGGATTACAGGCACGTGCCACCACGCCCAACTAATTTTTGTATTTTTAGTAGAGACGGGGTTTTGCCATGTTGGCCAGGCTGGTCTTGGACTCCTGACCTCAGGTGATCCGCCTGCCTCGGCCTCCCAAAGTGCTGGGATTACAGGCGTGAGTCACCGCGCCCAGCCTTAATATTTCTTTTCTTTTCTTTTCTTTTCTTTTTTTCTGTCCCCCTGACTCTAGAGTTTAGGTTCATGGTGTCTCCTTACTCCCTCTCCTACCATTTTGGAGAAAATCAGTGCAGAGAGATCTGTTTCCTTAACCCACAAAGGCAAGGGTTGGACTCTGTGGCCAGCAGTGCCCCCTTCATCCCCAGTAGGCATCAGAGCCACAGCTGTCTTCCTTTGCTCTGGGTGCCGGCCCACTGCCCCTCCCAACACTTCAGCAGGGGTCACTGGGTAAAAATGAAGGAGAGGGGTGACCCATCCAGGAGTCAGGACAGGGGCTTGGGGTCCCAACACAGCACTCACCACTTGGGGCTGCAGGGGCCAGCTCCCCTCGTCTCTGGCGTTCACCTTTGAAATTAAAGTTTGAGACTGAACTTCCCTTAGCTCTGATATTATATATATATTTTAGGGCCATCTGAGAAGGAAAACCAATCCCCAAATATGACACCTGCGTGGTACTCTACATGCAGAAAAGGGCACCCCCTCCTTCCATGAGCTTCCTCCATGTGCTTAGGGAATGCCGAGTTGGGCGGAGGGGCTCGTGCCAAAGGCTGGGCGATCCAGCCCTGGGGCTCAAGGTCTTCAGCCAGGTGGAGCCACATCTACTGAAACTTTTTTTGGACACACTGTCCCTTTCATTCTCAGATAATCCCAAGAAGGAGGTGGCAGTTATCATTATTTCAGCAGATAAGGAAATTGAGGCACAGAAAAATGCTATGACTTGTCCCAAGTCACGCAGTGGTTAATCAGGGGTGTAGGTCGGCCGGGTGCGGTGGCTTGCACCTGTAATACTAGCACTTTTGGAGGCCAAAGTGAGTGGATTACCTGAGATCAGGAGTTCAAGACCAGCCTGGCCAACATGGTGAAACCCCGTCTCTACTAAAAATACAAAAAATTAGACGAATGCAGTGGCACGACGAATGCAGTGGTACGCGCCTGTAATCCCAGCTACTCTGGAGGCTGAGGCAGGATAATTGCTTGAACCCGGGAGGCAAAGGTTGCAGTGAGCCGAGATCATGCCACTGCCCTCCAGCCTGGGCTACAGAGCGAGACTTTGTCTCAAAAAATAAATAAATAAATAAATAAAAATAAATAAATCAGAGGTGTAGGCTCTGCTCAGGTCTGTGTGGCTCCAGAGCCTTCCTCTCTCCAGGACACCAAGCTGAACCCCATCCCTAGGCCCTCACCCCTTTCCCAACATCTGAGAATTCAGAAAGCAGATCAAACATTCTATTGCTCTGTGAACTTCAAGCCCTGTAGCAGCCTGGGGAACAGTCATAAGGACTTCAGTACTTGGATGTAAGACAAATTTTGTTCATTTGTTCATTTATTTGCTCTTGAGACAGGGTCTTGCTCTGTCGCCAAGGCCAGAGTGCAGTTGCATGATCATGGCTCACTTCAGCCTTGACTTCCCAAGCTCAGGTGATCCTCTCACCTCAGCCTCCTGGGTAGCTGGGACTGTAGGCATATGCCACCACGCCTGGCTAAACTTTTTATTTTTTGTAGAGAGGGGGTTTCACCATGTTGCCCAAGCTGGTCTCAACCTCCCAAGCTCAAATGATCTCCTGCCTTGGCCTCCGGAAGTGTTGGGATTCCAGGCATGAGCCACCACACCCGGCCATAAGACAAAGTTTTGTCTTTGAGCCACGTGGTGTTCACTTGGCTAAGATATGTGTCTTGCTTTCTTTCTGTAGTTGATTTCCTTCCCACCACTGCCCAGCCCACCAAGAAGTCCACCCCCAAGAAGAGAGTGTGCCGGTTACCCAGGCCAGAGACCCAGAAGGGTGAGTTCCCTATCCCTCTGCACCCTCAGAAACAAGGCAGACATCCCCTTGCCCTCCCTCCCTCCCCTCCTTCCTTCCCCAGGCACTTTCCAAGTGTCAACTCTAGAGCCTATCTCCCCAGCCCAAGCTAGGGTCAGAAAGGATGCTGAGTGTGACAGCAACTCACAGTCTCGTGGGAGACAGACTCGTAAATTGTTACTGGACAAAGCTTAATGGAGGAGATCTCCACCCACACCCCTGCACACAAATGTCCACAGCTTCATTATTCATACTAGCCAAAAGCAGAAACTACCCAAACATCCACCAGCTAATGAGTTGATTAACAAAATGTGGCTTATTTATTATCGTGGAATATTGTTTGGCCATAATAAAGAATAAAATGAAAGGAGCCAGTCACAAAAATCCATATACTATATGATTCCATGATTATGGAATATCCAGCATATGATCCTCTGTAGAGACAGAATGTAGATTGGTTGCTGCCTAAGGCTGGGGGCTTGGGAAAGAAATGGGGAGTGATTCCTAATGGGTATAAGGTTTCTTTTTAGGGGAATTTAAATGTTCTGAAATTACATTATGATAATGGTTGCACAACTCCATGAATACACTAAAAACCATGACATTGTACACTTTAAACAAGGGGACTTTATGAGTAAATTATAACTCAATAAAGCTGTTAACAAACAAAAAATCCACTCAAAGGACCAGCACTTTAAACTTTTCCAGTTTTGGCCAGACGTGGTGGCTCACACCTGTAATCCCAGCACTTTGGGAGGCCCAGATGGGTGGATCGCCTTGAGCTCAGGAGTTAGAGACCAGCCTGGGCAACATGGTGAAACTCTGTCTCTACAAAAATGTAAAAAAATTAGATGGGCGTGGTGGCACATGCCTGTAGTCCCAGCTACTCAGGAGGCTGAGGTGGATGCCTTGAGCCTGGGAGGTGGAGATTGAAGTGAGCTGAGATCCTGCCACTGCACTCCAGCCTGGGTGATAGAGCCAGACCCTGTCTCAAAAAAAAGTTTCCAGTTTTAATACCTAACAGAGGACCTAATACACAGTATGTGCTAGTTCATGAATACATGTTTGTTTGCAAATGAACACATTTGCTTCTCTATGCTACACCAGACACCTCAGCTGGAGTGTATGCACATACACACACACACAGACACACATGCCCATGCACATGCTTTCCTTAAACCCATCAGCCCAAACGTGTTTCTGGAAAAATACTGACCTCAGCCCAGCAAAAGTCACTGGTGACAAACAGAAAGTGCCATCTGCTGCTACCCAGAAAACAAACCACAAGCAGCCCCAGGAGCACTGCCTCACACTGCTCAGTTTGCTTTGTCTTAAATATTTTAAGTACCAGAAATTATTGAGGACGGCACTGAATAGGATCTGGGAGACCAGGGTGGGAAGCTGCCATCACATGAGGTCACAGTAAAAAGAAAATCAGAACCAATGTACAGAAGAGTAAAGTCTTAAGGAGCTTAAGAGTAACCTTATTTTATAAAGTCCCATGCCCTGACCCCTTCACCTAAACGATTTCAGGCAGACTACAATAAAAAGGATATAAAAGGCAAATACAATAGAGCCACTAAGATGAGGGCGCAAGAACTGGTTGTGTGCTATGGCTGTGGAGAACCCGGCAACATCAGTTTAAACAAAGGGAAGACCCCAAGTTGTATGGCACCCCAACCCCAGTGATAGAAAGAAACAACCTGCCACCAAAAGAAGAAACCTTCATCCTAGCACTAAATTCTAGAAGCAATCTGCCCATTCATCTTCATGTAAGGACAGCTGAATGACGGCAAACTCAGTCATACTTTTATAAATGATGGCAAAAACAAAGGTCTTCAGATTTCTTGCATAATTTCTTTTCTTTCTTTTTTTTTCTTTTTAAATGGAGTCTCACTGTGTTGCCCAGGCTGGAGTGCAGTGGCGTGATCTCAGCTCATTGCAACCTCCTCCTCCCAGGTTCAAGTGATTCTCCTGCCTCAGCCTCCAGAGTAGCTGGGATTACAGGTGCCCACCACCACGCTTGGCTAATTTTTGTATTTTTAGTAGAGGCAGGGTTTCACCATGTTGGCCAAACTGGTCTTGAGCTCCTGACTTCAGGTGATCCACCTGCCTTGGCCTCCAAAGTGCTGGGATTACAGGCGTGAGCCACTACGCCTGGCCTCTTGCATCATTTCTTGTACTAACCCTCAGTAAATTCCCAGGGCAAAATGCAAACCAAACATTAATAGGTTATTAAGAATAACCCGGATGTGTGTGAAGGTGACCTAGTGGAGTAAGGCTGGGGATGGGTGTGGGGAAAGTAGGTGGAGGTTACACTGAGGAGAGTGGCCCTGGGTCAGTGTAGCCTAGTGGCAAGTCAGTCAGGCCTAGGTCTGAATCTCTGTCTACCACTGCCTGTACTATGAGACACTGAATAGGTGATTCAGCCTCTATGAACCTCAGTTTCCTTGTCTGTAAAATGGGGATGCAGGACTAAATGAGATGCTATTATACACCAGGCACTCAGAGCTTGTGGGGCGTCCACACAGACCTCAAAGCCTGTTATCATGAATGAAACCCATGGGGTCACTGAGAAGGCACTGCCCCTTGAGGCTTAGGGCTGTTCCTAAGACAACACCCTTAGGTGCTGGGGGACCATTTCTAAACCATGGACTCAGGAGCAGAGTGCAGATCCAGAGCTCAGGAGACCCTGAGGCCCCGGTAAGATGAGGAAGGCTGGGCTGGGGGTGTCGTTGGTGTGGCTCTGGCAAATGACCCCTTACCCAAGCACGTTATTTGCAGCAGCAGCTTTTCCCAGAGAGTCAAATTTTGGATGGGAGACAGTGCTCCAGAGGAGACCTGTAGCTACATTGCTGGCCTCCACAGTGGTCTTAACCATGACCTCTCCTCAGGAAGGAGCCCTGCCGCCCTGTACATCCCTGTGACCTGCACCCACCTCCATTACGGTTTTTAAAAACTTAGTTGAGCTAGGCGTGGTGGCTCACACCTATAATCCCAGCACTTTGGGAGGCCAAAGCTGGTGGATAACCTGAGGTCAGGAGTTCGAGACCAGCCTGATCAACACGGCAAAACCCCATTTCCACTAAAAATACAAAAATTAGCTGGGCATTGTGGTGGGCACCTGTAATCCCAACGACTTAGGAGGCTGAGGCAGGAGAATCGCTTGAACCCAGGAGGTGGAGGTTGTGGTGAGCCGAGATCACGCCATTGCACTTCAGCCTGGGCGACAGAGCAAGACCCTGTCTCAAAAAAAAAAAAAAAACCTTAGTTGAGATATAATTTGCATACCACAAAGTTCACCCATTTTAAGCATACAAATTCAATGATTTGGGGTAAATTTACCAAGTTGGGCGACCGTTACCGTAATCTAGTTTTAGAAGGTTTCCATCACCCCAGTAAGATTCCCTGTGCTTGTTCACAGCTCATCTCTGTTCCCAGCCCCTGGCAGCCACTAATCTACCGTCTACCTCTGCAGATTTGCCTCCCCAGGGCATCTCACAGAAGTGGAATCACACACCATGGGGTCTTTCATGCTTGGCTTCTTTCACTTAGCACCATGTTTTGAGGTTCATCCAGGTTGGGAGAACAAATAGGAGGTGAGAGGGAGCCCAGCAGATGCCCTCAGCATCTCAGAGGGGCCCTCATCCAGCCTCCCTGTCCGTGTATGAATCTCCTCTCCACACCCCAGCCATCCAGCCTTGGCTTGTTCCCCTCTAGTGACAGTGGGCTGCCACCCATGTAGCAGCCCGCTCCCTTCCCTCCTGTACCTCTCATGCCCTCATGCAGCTGAGGTGGGACCCACAGGGGCTTGGAACTCGGAGGATCTGTGTCCACACCCTGGTCCTGCCTTTTAGTAGCTGGGTGACCTTGGTTATATAATTTAACCTCTTTGAATCTTGTTGTTTTTGTTTTTTGAACTGTGAAATGAGAGGTAAAAATAATGGCAAGCCAGGCACGGTGGCTCACACCTGTAATCCCAGCACTTTGGGAGGCCAAGGCAGGTGGATCACATAAGGTCAGGAGCTCGAGACCAGCCTGGCCAACATGGTGAAAACCCATCTCTACTAAAAACACAAAAATCAGCCAGGTGTGGTGACAGATGCCTGTAATCCCAGCTACTAAGGAGGCTGAGAAAGGAGAATCGCTTGAACCCAGGAGGCAGAGGTTGCGGTGAGCCCAGATCTCGCCATTGCACTCCAGCCTGGGCAACAACAGCGAAACTCCATCTCAAAAATAAATAAATAAATAAATAAATAAATAAATAATTTAAAAATACCAATACCTTTCTTCCTCACAAAATGGGAGTTTGCATTTAGTATGTACTTAGCACATATGTATTCAGTAAAAATCCTCTCTCTTCCTTGACATCCACAATGCTTTCCAATTTTCCGAACCTCAAGCCCAAATCTGCAGCCTTGCCCTTTCACCCATGGGCCCTGCTCTGCCCCTCCGCTACTCAAGGGACCAGCCACAGGGGCCTGAAGGGTGTCAGAGGAGGATTTGGGACATTGATAGTGTAAAGTCTGCTGTTTAAATAGCACACAAAATGGACAAAGGAACAGATAGTCAACTCGTAGAAGAAAAATCATACAAGTTCCCAATATATGAAAATAGGCCAAAGCTTATAAGAAATTAGGGAATTTAAGTGAAATAACATTTTCCCCCACTTGACTGGCAAAAACTAAAACATTTTGATGATATCAAGGGTCAGCAAGGTGCACTATTGGCGGGTGGGGACGGAAGTCAGTGCCGCCTTTTAGGGAGGCATTTGACAGCATCTGTCACAATTTAAAATGGGCAAAGTCTGTGGTTTAGTAGTTCCCGTTCTCAGTATTTACCTCAGGAAGGCACCTTTGTAAGGAAATATACAGGTTGTTTTCTGCAGAGTTATTTGTAAAAGTAAAACACAGGAAACAATCAAAAGGCCCACTGATGACAAGTAACTCATGGTACATCCATGCTGTCAGATGTTACTCTGCTGGAAGAAAGAACACATTGACTAAGTGAAGGAAAAAAGGCACGTTGAAAAAATAAAGGTACAAAAGAACAATTTGTACAGTATAATCCACTCTATATATTTTTTAAAACTATATGTATTTAAGGCCAGTTGCGGTAGCTCACACCTGTAATCCCAGCACTTTGGGAGGCTGAGGCGGGTGGATCACTTGAGGCCAGGAGATTGAGACCATCCTGGCCAACGTGGTGAAACCCCGTCTCTACTAAAAATACAAAAATTAGCCAGGCATGACGGCGGACGCCTGTAATCCCAGCTACTTGGGAGGCTGAGGCAGGAGAATCGCTTGAACCCAGAAGGTGGAGGTTGCAGTGAGCCAAGATTGTGCCACTGCACTCCAGCCTGGGCGACAGAGTGAGACTCTGTGTCAAAACAAACAAACAAACAAACGAACAAACCCTATATGTATCTATAAAAATTACATAGGCATGGAAAGAGAAAGTTACTAAATTATCAATGGTGATTAATTCTGTGAAGGAGCAAAGATGTCAGGGAGCACTCTAATCCTATATTTAAATGTCTTACAATGAAAATATATTCAGCTATTTCTTGTGAAATTAAAAGTTTTAAAAATAAATAGTAAAAGACTCATTACCAGGCATGAAAATTGTCTACTTCTTAAAAATTTGGATGTGGGACATGAAAATTTATATATAAAATGATTTCAATAATGTTTAAAGTGCTTACAAAGACTAGACGATGGCCGGACATGGTGGCTCAGGCCTGTAATCCCAGCACTTTGGGAGGCCAAGGTGGGCGGATTGCTTGAGGCCAGGAGTTTGAGACCAGCCTGGCCAACATGATAAAACCCTCTCTCTACTAAAGATACAAAAATTAGCCAGGCATGGTGGCACATGCCTGTAGTCCCAGCTACTCGGGAGGCTAAGAACGAGAATCCCTTGAACCCAGGAGGCGGAAGTTGCAGTGAGCTGAGAATGCACCACTGCACTCCGGCCTGGGTGACAGAGCAAGACTCTGTCTCAAAAAAAAAAAAAAAAAAAAAAAAAGACTTGAGGAAAAATACATTACATCGAAATACAAATGGTGGTATTCTCTGGGAGGTGGGGCTTCCAGTTGAATTTTTCGCTCCTTGTATTTTTCTGCGTGTCTCATGCAGAAAAATGTTCCGTGTTGAACACATGTCACATGTGTGTTTTCCAGGCCCACTTTGTAGCCCCATCACCCTTGGCCTGCTGGTGGCTGGCGTCCTGGTTCTGCTGGTTTCCCTGGGAGTGGCCATCCACCTGTGCTGTGAGTTGTCTCCTCTTGGGTTGTTGGGTGTCCCTGTTTGCTGTTTGAAGTGTCCCTGGGATACTTTCTTCTCTAGGGGAGCAGAGCAGATGGCAGCCTGGTGGGAATTTGCCTCAGAGAACCTACGGTATTTCCGGAGGTAGTTCTTGGCCTGGGGCTACGCAGCCAAAACCAAAGACCACCCTGTCCCTGGAGTCAGGCAAACCTGGGTTTGAGTGCAACGTGGCTGTTTCCTGATCCAGTGCCCCGGTCTCTCTGAGCCTCGGCTGCCTCAGATGGGGGTAGGACATTAGCTACCTCCCAGAGTTGCTGTTTGTAAATTCCTACCCCAAATGCCTGGCACCCGGCACATGTCAGTGAGTGGGAACGCACGTGAACAGTTGAGACCAAAGCCCAGTGTCCAGAAAAGTTTGCCTATGGGGTTTGTGTTGTGTTCCTAGAAGTTAGAAATCCTCTCCACGACACCGATATTGATGAGGCTGTGGGAAACAGAAATGACTGCTGCTCCCAGCCACCCCAGAGACGGGACTGTCTCCTTCTATGGCCCCCACCCCAAGCTCTGCACAGCACTGGGTTCACAAGAAAGACGGGGAGCCGGAGGGGAGGCCTGCATGGCTGCCCTAGAGCCCAGAGCCCAGACTCTACCCCGGTTCTTCTGCTCACCTGTGCCACCTCGAGCAAGCCCCTTCCCCTCTCTGCACATCTATGAAATGGGCAGGTGGGACAGCAAGGGCATGAACTAGATCAGTGGCTCTTAACTTTTGTAGGTCACAGACCCCTTTGAACATACGATGAAAATAACGGACCTCTCCCCACAGAAATGCACCCAGGAGCATACTTTTGCCTACAATTGTTCCCCACAGAGTGGCCCATGTACCCCATTCTAAGAAACCCATAAATTTCAGTGGTTTGCAAACTCTCTTGATCAAGGAAGGACCTCATTGGTAAAATATTTTGAAACACATTTAATAACATGCATAAAATATTAAATAAGCGAATACAGCTAATTGAGTATTATAAAGTAAATGCAGCAGTTGGCTGTATTTACTTATTTAATATTTTATGTATGTTATTAAATGTGCTTCAAAATGAAAAGTAAGTTGGGTGTAGTGGCAAGTGCCCGTACTCGAGAGGCTGAGGAGGAAGGATCACTTGAGCCCAGGAGTTCAAGTCTAGCCTAGACAACATAATAAGACCCCATTCCTAAAAAAATAAATGAAAATCAAAAGTAATAAAGGCTGAAATACAAATGTCAATAGACATGCTTTTATTTTCTTCCTAACTCCCAGTGGGAAATCTCGCTCACCCTCTGAATGCAATTGCCCTAGCCTGAGACTGCCTGTCTCTGGGACCTTTCATGTCTGACCTGCTGTGAAGGGCAAGCAGGTGTGTTTAAGGACACAGACTCTGCAGCTGATTAATTGAGTTTGAATTCTGGCTTTCCCACTTACTAGCTGCATGACTTTGGGCATGTTATCCAGTAATTCACTCACTCTGTGTCTCAGTTTCCCACATATAAAATGGAGATCTTAAAAGTAGTATCCAACTCAGGTTTTCAGTGAGCATTAAGGGGATTAAAACGTGTAAAGTGTTTGGGCCAGGGTCTGGGACCAGGGAGGTGGGCTGAGGTGTCAGCTGCCCCTGTGACAATCCTCCTTGGCCTCTGGGGCTCAGCGCAGTGACCCACAGCCCACACTGACTGGCGCCCTTGCTTTCCTCTTCCAGGCCGGCGGAGGAGAGCCCAGCTTCGTTTCATGAAACAGTAAGTGTATAACCTGGGTGTGGCCTTGGGTTCCTCAGCCCCTGCTGCAGCTTGCAGCCTCTAACTGCAGCGAGGAGCCAAAGTCAGACCTCATCTTCCAAAGATCATAGACTCGGCCGGGCATGGTAGTGCACACCTGTAGTCACAGCTACTCAGGAGGCTGAAGCAGAAGGATCACTTGAGCCCAGGAGTTCAAGGCTGCAGTGAGCTATGATGGTACCACTGCATTCCAGCCTGGGCAACAGAGTGAGACCCCATCTAAAAAAAAAAATTACAGACTGTATAAATAGATGGGGTGATAGAGTTCAGGAACCTAAGAGATAACCTAAACAAACAAAAACCTGACCAATAAGTTAAATGTATTTCAAGAACATTCTTAGCTCTCCTGAGGAGAGCAATCAGGCTTTGCATGCACAGAATACCGCAGAGTATCCCAAACTCATCCCATCCGTTATTTCATCCCACCTATTATTTCATCCCCTTGGTACTGTGTGAGATAAGGGGTTATCACCCTTATTTGACAGATCAGTGGAGAGACTACTGGAATCGGATTTGAAGACCAGCCTCTTCCACCAGCCATTGCTTTCCTTCCCTAGGAGCTGCCTTTGTCCCACCTGCCGCCCTCGACCCCATCTGGGTACCAGGAGTTGACAGAGTCACATAGCACTCTTGGGGCCCACTAAGCTGAGAAAGCGCCTGTACTTACCCTGGGCTGGGCTGGGACCTTTAGTGGTGGCCATTTAGTCACCACCTTTGCAAGTTGCTTTGCCCTGGTAGGGCAGTGACATTAGGTCCTGGGTCTTTCATGAGGCTGTTGGAAGCCATCCTGGGCCAGGGCAGCATTCCTGCATTTGATTTTTGTTCCTCAAAACAGAGACTGTTTCACATCTGCCTATCCAGTTAATTACATTTGATCCTTAGAACAACCCCCTCTATACAGAAATGTTTGGGGGAGCAAAAGTACACAACTCTAAATTGAAGAGGGCAACAGGTTCTCTTGCTCAAAAGCTCCAGCTTTAGGTGGAGACAGGGCTGGGTTTGAATCCCGTCTGCCAATCACCATGTGACAGCCAGCAAGTCACTTCACGTCTCCAAGTCTCGGATTTCTCGTCTGTTAAATGAGCTAACAGTGCCAATCTCACAGTCAGTGTGAGGACTCACTGGGGTATTATCCTTAAAGCATGTGGCCCCAGGACCCCGGAGTCAGAGCACAAGCTCAGGTCACTTCAGTAAATTCCACTCTGCAAGTGCAGCAATGGACAAACAAAATGTATTTTTGAATACTCTAAAATTGTAAATAGCCATATAAATTCATATTACTATATGCTCTGCATTGTTGTACACATTATATTTATATCGAGAGTGGCTTAAACATGCCTGCTGGATTTTATGGGCAATTTTCAATGATATTTTAATTGTGTACAATTTTCACCTTGTGTGTTGGATTTAGAAGCTGCCCCCTACCCAAGAGATAATAACTTGAGTGTAGCTGTCTCAGGCCAGACCTCTAGAAAGTTCCATTCAAGGCCGGGTGCAGTGGCTCAAGCCTGTAATCCCAGCACTTTGGGAGGCCCAAGGCAGGTAGATCGCCTGAGGTCAGGAGTTTGAGACCAGCCTGGCCAACATGGTGAAACCCCATCTCTACTAAAAATACAAAAAATTAACTGGACGTGGTGGCAGGCGCCTATGTAATCCCAGCTGCTCGAGAGGCTGAGGTAAGAGAATCGCTTGAACCCCGGAGGCAGAGGTTGCAATGAGCAGAGATCACACCATTCCGCTGCAGCCTGGGCAACAAGAGTGAAACTCTGTCTCAAAAAAAAAAAGAAAGTTCCTTTCAAAATGTCTCCCATGATGACCTTTCATGGAAAGTAAGTCCCTCTCTGGTACTAACTGTGGTCTGGGTCTGTCCCCACCCCTTCATTTTAACTTGCTCCCCAGTGATCTGATGCCAGTTTTGAGGAGGCTGGATGCAGGACCTCATGCTTTTGCAAGCCCAGGATCAGCTTGAGGCAGGGAAGGGGCTCTGGGTGGTCGTGGGGGGACCCTGAGACCTCCTCACTCTCTTCATTTTGAACAGACGTACTCTCTTCTATTGTCTGGGTTTACACTTACCTGTAACATGTCATTTGAACAAAAGGGTTTGTGGCTTCAAAAAAGCTTGAAAACCACCTCTGGTTTTGCTCTCATGATCCAGGCATGGAGGAAATAGCCTGTGGTGCTCACAGATCTGAGTTGCGATTTGAGGTAGTTGTTCCCCAGCCTCTAACTGTCCTTAGAAAATCATCCCATCCGCAGGCTAATTTCTTCTGGCCCCTTGATATAAATTTGTGATTCTCTTAGATTATCTTAGAGGTACTACAGGAAGTAACCCAATTCAAAGCTACCGTTCTTTGAGCTGCAGTTTTGTTTTGTTTTGTTTTTTAGCCTTAACAATCTTTTTAATGACTAAGATGGGCCCTAGAAACATACTAACAAAAAACTCTCGGCCCCAGGCTACTTGGAGTAGAACTCTGCATTCTCATTTGCCATTTGTCTCTGTTACAGGAAATTCAATATCGTTTGCCTGAAAATAAGTGGTTTCACAACTTGCTGTTGTTTTCAGATTTTACAAATGAGCAGAGAATACGGTTTTGGTGTCCTGCTACAAAAAGACATCGGTCAGTAACGAGCACGATGTGGAAAAATGAGAGAAGGGACACATTCAACCCTGGAGAGTTCAATGGCTGCTGAAGCTGCCTGCTTTTCACTGCTGCAAGGCCTTTCTGTGTGTGACGTGCATGGGAGCAACTTGTTCGTGGGTCATCGGGAATACTAGGGAGAAGGTTTCATTGCCCCCAGGGCACTTCACAGAGTGTGCTGGAGGACTGAGTAAGAAATGCTGCCCATGCCACCGCTTCCGGCTCCTGTGCTTTCCCTGAGCTGGGACCTTTAGTGGTGGCCGTTTAGCCACCATCTTTGCAGGTTGCTTTGCCCTGGTAGGGCAGTAACATTGGGTCCTGGGTCTTTCATGGGGTGATGCTGGGCTGGCTCCCTCTTGGTCTTCCCAGGCTGGGGCTGACCTTCCTCGCAGAGAGGCCAGGTGCAGGTTGGGAATGAGGCTTGCTGAGAGGGGCTGTCCAGTTCCCAGAAGCCATGTCAGTCTCTGAGGGCTTCCTTTGGGGCCGGGAACTTGCGGGTTTGAGGATAGGAGTTCACTTCGTCTTCTCAGCTCCCATTTCTACTCTTAAGTTTCTCAGCTCCCATTTCTACTCTCCCATGGCTTAATGCTTCTTTCATTTTCTGTTTGTTTTATACAAATGTCTTAGTTGTACAAATAAAGTCCCAGGTTAAAGATAACAAACGGCTCCTGTGACATAAACGTGCGAAAGCCCGTCTACGGCAAAGACATCAATGCTCAGTGAGTGGAACAGAAACCAGAAGGAGAAAATTTGTACATCCTCCTTTTGCACCTGAGATCCTCATTTGCCCGACGTTGTAGGTGTGGAGAGTCCTAGAGAGGCTAGGAAGCACCCAGGGCACCCAGAGCCAGGCTGCAGGTGCCTCAGGCCCATCTCCCAGCCCACTCCCAAGCTGAACTAGCACGTGTTCATTTCTACTGCGGGTTGAACCGCAGGGATCCCTGGCTTCAAGTCAGGCACCAAACAGAAGGTAGGAGGCATGAGGGGTTCTGTCACATGTCTCTTCATTTTCTTATTGATTCTTAGCCTTGGCAGTTGGAGAAGGAAAAAGCAAGGAGAAAGTGCTGAGCAGGAGTGGAGAGTGAAGAGCAGGACCTCGTGCCTGGGTTTGAAAAAGTGCCTGAGACCCATCTTAGCCGCCCCTACCTGAGCTTTAGCAGCCTAGGAGCTATTGCACCATAAAACACTGCAACCTGAGGCTGCATTAACAGAAGCACCACGTCCAGGTCCAGGGAGAATCCAGCCTCACCTGCTTTTCCTGGCCAGCTCAAAGAAGGACATTGACAAATCAGGTTATGTTCAGTTACCTGTGACAACCACAGAATGTAAGAAATGTTACAAAAAAAAACAGGAAAGGAAAGACGACTCTGGGGAAGGGGCAGTGTGACCTTCTCCTGGCATCTGGGGTGCGGCCGCAGCAGAATGAGGTGTGGTGGGTGGAGTTAGAAAGGCACAGATGCAGTGTTACCGGAAGGAGGGCCTTGAGTGTAAGTTGTCCAGGTCCTTGGCATTTTGAACAAAGAACTGAACAAAACATACAAAGTAATAAAGGAATAAAAGCAGCAAAAGGAAGAATTTATTGAAGTGAGAAAGCACTCCACATGGTAGGAGTGGACCCTAAGCAGATAGCCCATGGGCCCAATTGCAAAGTTTTCTGGGTTTTAAGTACCCCTTTTGAGGTACCTGTTGGCTACCCCTTATCTGGGTGAAGGATTTGGTCCAAGGCTAATGAAAGGCTGAGGTGAATTGACGCCCTATGCGGATGAAGGGACGGCCCGTGCTTGGTCTGTGGTCAATCCAGGGCAGTCTCCCTTTCCATCTGAGATGCAGTGGAAGGGGGAGGGTTGTAGGGAGAGTAGCCTTTGATCCTTGGTTACTCAGTGTGGGGAGATGGGGTTTTTCCTTTTGGTGTATGTTAATTGGCCTTAGATGCCCTGCCCCCAGACCCAGGTGTTTTCCGTTTGCTCCAGCTTTGAGAAGTCAGCACAAATTGGCCTCAGATTCCCTGCCCCCGGACATAGATGTTTCTCCTTGATTCAGCACGAATTGGCCTTAGATTCCCTGCCCCCAGACCCTAGACTCCTGCCTCAGCAAGAGGTGTTCAAAAGAAACAAAAGCTCTGCCCATCAGCTCTGAGGACAAGGGACAGGCTGCCTTCCAAGGCTGAGGGGAGGGGTGAAAGAATTGGGGTCAGCTGGACCAGACTCCTCTAGGGTTCGTGTTTCAGGTGGGCCCCTCACCCGGCCCATCACAAACAAATAAGAGATTAAGGCCTGCAGTGCACATGGTCTGCCCTCCTTGAAGGCTCACACCCAGTGCACAGCGGAAGTAAGAACAGGCCACAAGGCCCCTTGTCCCACTGCAGGCTTTGAAATTTGACCGTCTCCCTGCTGCTGTCTTTGCAATTGCATGTACTTGTTCACAAGTTCTCATGGGGTTGGGCTGGGGGCAGGGGTGGTTTGCGCTCCTCCGTCAGTTTTCTGTGCAGCAGGCACCTGCCGAGGCGGGCTCAGCTCCGGCCGCCCAGGGAGCTGGAGCAGGCTGGGCTGCCAATGGTGGGGGCTGCAGTGAGAAGGTCTGCACCCAGCACCTGACCTTTGTTTGAAGAAGGAACTGAGCTGCTACTACACTCTATAGGGCCATTATGATGAAATATGCCCCCCAAACTCCATCCAGCTATCTTTTGACTAGCAATTCCACTTGTTGGCATTTATCTGAAAGAAATACATCAAAAAGTGGCATGCACAAAGAAATACGCATCAGATTGTTCCTTCTAGTGCTGCTTACTAGCTAAAAATGGGAAATAATCCAAATGTCCATCAAAAGGGACTGGTCAGATAAATTCAGACACAGTCTAATAAGGGGGTTTAGGCGGCTGCTAAGGAATGAGCTAGATCCATATGTGCTGATATCAAATGATGGTTATGACAAATGCATATATTTTTAAAACATCTGTATAGATTATTCTTAATACAATATATGGTGCAATACGTAGTCACTGTTAAAATTCAAGCACAGAAGAAAACAAGCAAAACAAATATACGTTGTTAGAAGTTAGGATACAGTTACCCTTGGTCCAGTGGTGGTCATTAGGAGGGAGCATGAGGTTTGAAGGTGAGCATTTCTGCTTCTCAATCTGGGAATCACTTATATGAGTGTTTCATTAGTAAAAGTCATCAAGCTGTACACTCAGATATGTTGACTTTAGAGCTATGGATATAGATGTAAATTATACTTCAAGAAAGAGACTTTTTAAAATCCAAGTACAGAACATTGTAGAAATGTGTAAAATTGGTATTTGGAAGTTTCTTCAGCAAGCACATGGGATTACAGCTCACGCCTGTAATCCCAGTACTTTGGGAGGCCCACACAGAATGATCACTTGAGCTCAGGAGTTTGAGAGCAGCCTAGGCAATATAGCAAGACCTCGACTCTACAAAAAATTTTTAAATTTTTTTCTGGGCATGGTGGTGCTTGCCTGTAGTCCCAGCTATTAGGGAGGATGAGGTGGGAGGATCTCCTGAGCCCAGGAGTTTGAGACTGCAGTGAGCTGTGATCACGCCACTGCACTCCAGCCTGGGCAACACAGAGAGACCTTGTCTCAAAAATAAATTTTTTCTAAAAAAAGTTTGTTTTTTTTTCCTTCCCATATTTTTTAAAACATAAAATTGAAATCTTGAGAATATAATACATAAAATAGAGAATATAGAAAATTACATCTTCTAATATTGTTCTGCAGATTTGATCTTTTTTCTCTAATAATAAATCAAGGCCTCCGGGTATATTTGTTTGTATATGTACAGGAAAAGGTCTGTAAGGATTTACTTTCAGCTGTTAATTGCAGTTACTCTGGGGAATTTCCACTTCTGCTTTGTA
The DNA here is from genome assembly GCF_028858775.2 of Pan troglodytes. Taxonomy (NCBI): domain Eukaryota; kingdom Metazoa; phylum Chordata; class Mammalia; order Primates; family Hominidae; genus Pan; species Pan troglodytes. Next base: position 35,918,485 of record NC_072410.2, read on the forward strand.
CAGTTCCTTGTGTGAATTTTTACATCATGTATTACTTTTGTAGTTGGGGAAAAAGCAATTAAAAGTTTGGAAAAAAAGAACCTCTGGCCATTGTTATAATAAGAAATTGGAATCAATAAAAATATCCACAAACGAAAGATTTATTCATAAATTAAAAAAATCTGAACCATGGAAATCACGGTGAGGCAGGTCCGAGATGGCCAGACAGCACAGCCTGGGTCTTTACCAGCTGTAGACTTTGGGCGAGCTACATTTGCAATTGCATTTACTTGTCTGGAAGTCCACATGGGGCTGGGCTCGTGGCAGGGGTGGTCTGCACTCCAGCAACCTTAGGGGAGCCTGGGTTCTCTGCCCTGAAGGAGAACATCTATAGTACTTCCTTTTCTGTGTTTTTCTGTGGACCTTAATGGGTCTGGGAGCAGCACTGGTGTTCCCCCCTCCCCCCGCCCCCTTCCTTTCAGTGGGAAGTAGCCTGCAGGTGTGAAGCCCACCCGGGCCTGTTCAAAAGAAGAAGCGGGGTCCTACACCACCCCCTCCCTTTCATCCTTACTCATCCCCACCCCCGCCCCGCAGCTTGTGTCTCTACCTGTAGGAAGTGGGCAACTTGTTTTCAGAAAGTGATCCCCGACCCCGCGTGGGCTGCAAAGCTGATCCGAATCTACCACCCAGTCAAAGGGAAAGACAGAAAGAGCCCTGTCTTCAGAGGCCTTCCAAAAGATATTTCCTCTGTCGCTTCTTGGGAAACCTCCTTCGATGCGTCACTGACACTCCCGGGGAACTGTGAGTCACTGGTTCCTGGAGTCCTCCCAGTTACATAACTCAAACAGAAGGAAACCATATTCCCCAGCCCTGCGTCGGTTTGAGATTCACAGAAATATGCACGACACGTGTGATTCCTGTAAAGCTGAAAGCAGAGGCGCTGAAAAAGACACTTACATCCTCCACAGTACTGTTGGCTCTCCTGGATCCTGCTTTTCCCATTAGTTTACTGCCTTTCACAAGCGAGTACCCTTTTAAGAGCTTTGCTTAGACTTCTAAATTTGAAAGGAAACCATGTCCATTCTTCTACATAATTTTGTTGTTGTTTGAGACAGGGTGTTGCTCTGTCACCCAGGGTGGAGTGTAGTGGCGCACTTATGGCTCACTGCAGGCTCTGTCTCCCGGGCTCAAGCGATCCTTGCACCTCAGCCTCCTGAGTTTCTGGGACTATGGGCATGCACTACCACACCTGGCTAATTTTTTATATTTCTGGTAGAGATGGGGTTTCCCCATGTCACCCAGGCTGGTCTTGAACTCCTGGGCTCAAGCAATCCATCCACCTCGGCCTCCCAAAGTGCTGGGATTACAGGAATGAGCCACAGCACCTGGCCTTTTCATGCATTTTTAATTGTAGACCATTTCCACTCCTGTCCCCATTTATGACCGAACTAATACCCACAACTCTGCACTCAATTCTCCTCTTCCTTGGGTGTGTGTGTGTGTGTGTACAGTGCTCTGTTGCCCAGGCTAGTGTGCAGTGGCGCCATCATGGCTCACTGCAGCCTTGACCTCCCTGACTCAAGCAAGTAGCTGGGACTACAGGTGCGCACCAGCACGCCCAGCTAATTTTTTTTTTATTTTTGGTAGAGATGAGGTCTCGCTATGTTGCCCAGGCTGGTCTCAAACTCCTGAGCTCAAGCGATCCTCCCACCTTAGCCTCCCAAAGTGTTGGGATTACAGGCATGAGCCACCATGCCCAATCCCTTAAGTTTCTTGATGCTGGTTCAAATATATCTATTTGGGGAAACTTCTGTGTGCCCAGCCAGCCCTGTGCTGGGACTAGGGGTGCGGCATGGCCAGGATAGACATAGTTGGGCCCCCAGGGCTCGCAGTCTTGCTTACAGCCTCTAGGCCTCAGTTCCCTCCCTAGTAGCCCAGGGCCGAGGCCTGTGGGGGTCCTCTGGCTCTTTCCTGCCACCTGTACAAATCACTCCAAAGCCTGAGGCCAGAATTGAAATGAATGAATGAACAAAGCAAAAGGCTCAGATAGAAAGTCCTTAGGCCCCCACAAGCTGGGAGCACAGCCCTCCCTCTCCACTGCCCCTCCCAGCACCTCCCCTGCTGGCTCCCCCACCCATCCACCCACCCACCTTTCTGTGCTCCTCAAGGCTGTGAGGACCACTCTGGATGTTTACTCTGACAAGTACAATGGACAATCCCCTTAGAGAACCAAGTTCAACAACTCAGATCTCAATCAGGCATGTGTTTCAGACACTAAAGATTTGGCTCAGAAGATGTCCCTAACCCCACGGGCTTTCATTCTCATGACCGGGGGGACACAGGCTCAAGGCTGGCACTTGCGTGGCTCCAAGAGTGAGTGGCCTCAGTGCCTCACTGGCTGCAGCCTCATGCCAGCCCCGGACAGACCAGAGAAAGACCCAGGTGATGCCAACACAAGCAGAGGGCATGGATTGCCTTCTCAAAAAAGTTGTGTTTGGCTGGGAGTGTTGTTCACAGCCTCTTACAGATTTTGTGGAGGTCTCTGCGGTTGGGTGAGGGCAAAGTTACGAGGGGAAGATGTGAGGTGGTGTTGGTGGAGCGGTGGAGGCTCCTCTTCCCCACACACCCCTCCCCAGCACCCCTTCAGCATCCTGCAAGCCTGAAGCTGCCTGCTGGGCTAGGCCTGCTGTCTGGGCAAGACCAGACCAGGCAAAAGGGAGGCCATGACTCCCACCCCTCCACCCTTACCTCAGCCTCAGCCAAGTTTGGGGGACATGGGGAGGGGAGAGCAACAGTAAACGTGATCAGCACAAAAGGTGGGCCTGCCTTCGGATCACGAAGGCTCTAGCTGGGCCAGGGCAGAAGATGGAGTTTGGGTCGTCCCTGCCTCTATCCGAGTACCTACCCTGCAGCCACACTGATGCTTCTGGTTTGGAAACAGGGAGGTAGGGTGGCTTCCACAAGACAAGCAGGCTTTGGTTGAAGTCCTTTTTTGGGCCCTGCTCAAAGCCCAGCTCCCTAGAAACTCAGAAAGCCATGTTGGGTGGTCTATCTTGTGGTGTAGGGGATGAAGGAGGAGAGAAGAAAGGCTCACAGTGGCTCAGACCAGAGCCAGTGCTCACTCTGGCAGTTCCATCTTCCTCCATCAGAAAGTCCACCCCCCCACCCAGCACAGAAAGGAGCTTATCAGTGGGAGAGGGAGTAATACTGTCGGCCTTTTATCTGTGTAATTTCAGAGTGCGCCTGTGTGTGCTTCTGTGTGTGGCAGGCGATTTTGTGGGGCGGGTGCAGGGGAACTCATGTCTTTTTTTTTTTTTTTTTTTTTTTTTTTTTGAGACAGAGTTTTGCTCTGTTGCCCAGGCTGGAGTGCAGTGGCACGATCTTGGCTCACTGCAACCTCCGCCTCCCGGGTTCAAGTGATTCTCCTGCCTCAGCCTCCCAAGTAGCTGGGATTCCAGGTGCGCGCCATCATGCCCAGCTAATTTTTGTATTTTTTAGTAGAGACGGGGTTTCACCATGTTGGTCAGGCTGGTCTCGAACTCCTGACCTCATGATCCTCCTGCCTTGGCCTCCCAAAGTGCTGAGATTTCAGGCGTGAGCCACTGTGCCCGGCCTGGAACGTCTGTCTTATAAATTTTTCCTAGTCATTGTGACATACAGGGCTGTTCAATGGACAGCTATCCCACGTTTGAGCCTGGTCAGATGCTCCTGATGGTAACTCCAAACCTCCCCACCCTCTCCCCCGCACTGCTTTTAATATCCAAGCTCAGTTAAGACTTTTGTGTGTGTGTGTGTGTGTGTGTGTGTAAGAGAAGAAAGCTGATTCACACGTTCTCATTTCTTCTGCCATGACCTCTACACCAAAATCTTTTTTATAGCATGAGTTATGACCCTGGCATGGTTAAACATACATTTTCTAGAAAAATAATAATCTGTCATTTGCATACAAATGTCACTGAGTGAGTAAAAATGTAAAACAGTGATGCTGCTCACTGCTGGAAAGCTTGTGGCCAAGGGCACACAGGTGTTGCTGATGCTGGAATAAGCGAGCGCTACAGCTTTGTGGAAAACAGGTGGGCACCATCTAGTAGTGTTTAATATGAATTAGGGACTGTCACTCAGCACTCCTGGGAATAGGTCCCCGGGAAAGTAGAAGCATCATTGCATCAGAATAAATATACAAAGATGATTCTATCCATATTGTTTGGGCAAAATAAAAATGGGAAACGACCCCAAGATAATCAATAGGGAATCATTTAATAAGTTGCTGTCTATCTATACCCAAAAATATCGTGTAGCCATCAAAAGAATGACTTAAAAAGAATGATTTGGCCGGGCACGGTGGCTCACCCCTGTAACCCCAGCACTTTGGGAGGCTGAGGTGGGCGGATCACGAGGTCAGGAGTTTGAGACCAGCCTGGCCAAGATGGTGAAACCCCATCTCTATTAAAAATACAAAAATTAGCCAGGCATGGTGGTGGATGCCTATAGTCCCGGCTACTTGGAAGGCTGAGGCAAGAGGGTCACTTTAGTCCAGAAGTTTGAGGTTACAGCAAGCCACTGCACTCCAGCCAGGGCAACAGAGCAAGGCTCTGTCCCCACTGCCCCCCAAGAAAAGGAAAGAAGGAAGGAAGGAAGGAAGGGAGGGAGGGAGGGAGGGAGGGAGGGAAAAAGAGGGAGAAATGGGCGGAGGGGAAAGGGTGAGAGAGAAAGGGAGGGAGAGAGAGGGGAGGGGAGGAGAGCAGAGGGGAGGGGAGGAGAGGGGAGGGGAGGGGAGGAGAGGGCAGGGGTGGGGAGGAGAGGGGAGGGGAGGGGAGGAGAGGAGAGGAGAGGAGGGGAGAGAAGAGGAGAGGGCCGGGTGCGGTGCCTCACACCTGTAATTTCAGTACTTCGGGAGGCCAAGGTGGGCCATCACCTGAGGTCAGGAGCTTGAGACCAGCCTGGCCAACATGGCAAAATTCTGTCTCTACTAAAAATACAAAAATTAGCCGGGCATGTAATCCCAGCTACTCAGGAGGCTGAGGCAGAGAATCACTTGAACCTAGGAGGCAGAGGTTGCAGTGAGCCAAGATCACACCACTGCACTCCAGCCTGGGCAACAGAGTGAGACTCCATCTCAAAAAAAAAAAAAGATAGATTAACTTGGCAACACTGCCAGAGTGTACTATTAAGGAGGAAAAGCAGGATGCAGGGAATTATTTAAACTATCCTTTTTTGTAACACAGGAAAGCATCTTCATGTCTGTAGCTGTGTTCCTGTGCCTATGACCCTGTGAGGAGGCTGCAGCAAGAGGAAGGGTGGAGGGGAAAGAGGGAGAGAGAGAAGAGGAGAGGAGAGAAGAGGGGAGGGGAGGGGAGGAGAGGGGAGGGGAGGAGAGGGGAGGAGAGGGGAGGGGAGGAGAGGAGAGGAGAGGAGGCCAGTGCTGACCATGAGTGTCAAAACAAAAACTTTCCCCTGGAAAAGGGATAAATTTCATTTAAATAACAAGAGATCAAAACAAAAGTATTCCTCTTTTTATTTTTATTAACCTGTCTGTTAAAATTCAATTTTATAATACATTGAAAAGCTCCTAAGAATCAATGTTTTTATTTATCCTTGCATTGCCTAATTCCCAAAAAGGATTTGGGGCAGCTTACAAAGCTCAACCCACACAGGGAGCAGTAAATTGGGGGGCAAACCAACAACAGAAGGGAGGGTGGGGGCAGGAAAAGTGGGTATCATAGTGGCTCACAACCTGAAGTGTCGGCATTTATTCCCCACTCGAGCAGGTTATTTGGTGCTGCATAAAAACCTCATGTGACCGTGCCCTTCCTCTTATTTGATATGATATCTCTTTTTTTTTTTTTTTTAATTTTTTGAGATCGAGTCTCACTCTGTCACCCAGGCTGGAGTGCAGTGGCATGATCTTGGCTCACTGAAGCCTCTGCCTCCCGGGTTCATGCGATTCTCCCGCCTCAGCCTCCTGAGTAGCTGGGATTACAGGCACATACCACCATGCCTGGCTAATTTTGTATTTTTAGTAGAGACGAGGTTTCACCATGTTGGCCAGGCTGGTCTTGAACTCCTAACCTCAGGTGATCCACCCTCCTCAGCCTCCCAAAGTGCTGGGATTACAGGCGTGAGCCACTGCACCTATCCTTCTCTTACTATTTTTAGTTTTATAATCACTCAAGGTAATTTATTTTCTCCTCTGATATTTGCCTAAAATTACAATTCACCAACCCAGATAGAGTGTGCTGCTCTGGCTGTGGCTGCGTGGTGTGAACACTCAAGCTCGTCAGATGAGACAGCACAATTAAGACCCTTTCCCACTCACTTATACCTTCCTTACAGCAGTGGCATTTGTTATTACAATGGCCAATTCCTACAGTTAAAAAGATGGCATTGTAAGCACAGGCACAATGAAGTTACTGACTTCCTGATCATTCTTTTCGCTGTTTTGTTTCATTTTGGTTTTTTTCCTAAAAGTTTGAGAATAATACTTCTCTCACTCCCCCAGCCCCTAGTCTTTAATTTCTTATCAGAAAATTAGGCTGACTCCTCAGTCTGGGAGTCTCGGAGGCTGATCTTCAGTTTCTACTTTGACCACCCGTGTCTCCCTGGGGCAGGGGAGCTTCAGTGATCCCACAGCTTCATTACTGGTTAGCGGTGTTCTGGCTTCTGGGTTTCTGCTGCCTCATCAGATGTCTCATTTTCCCCATCTGTGGGTCCCAGCAGAGGGAAAAATTGCAGAGATAGAGGAAAGCAACTCACCTATTCTTTTAGAATCAGAAGGAAAACATTTTCTTTCTCAAAGGCAAAAGAAGTTTCTCTCTCCTCATGGGATTATCAGCTGCTAGATATTTACTGATCAATTTTAAATTGCTGATTTCAATCATTGAAGTGATGCATAAATAGACTCCATTTGAACATGTGGATTACATGACAAATGTAGCAGTCACATACATGGGGAAAGAATAGATTATAGAAGCCGGGCATGGTGGCTCATGCCTGTAATCCTAGCACTTCGGGAGGTCGAGGCAGGCAGATAACCTGAGGTCAGGAGTTCAAGACCAGCCTGGCCAATATGGTGAAACCCGTTTCTACAAAAACACAAAAATTAGCCGGGCATGATGGCAGGTGCCTGTAATCCCAGCGACTTGGAAGTCTGAGGCAGGAGAATCTCTTGAACCCAAGAGGTGGAGGTTGCAGTGAGCCAAGATCGCACCACTGCACTCCAGCCTGGACAACAGAGCAAGACTCCGTCTCAAAAACAAACAAACAAAAATAATAGATTATAATAAAGAGTGCCGAGACAATTGGTTAAATATTTGGAAAAAATGGAGTTTTAGCCCTTCATATCTGACACCAAAAGAAATTCTAAATGATTTAAATAAATAACGTTTCTTAAAAGGACAGAAACCAGAAATTTAGTAATTTAATTAATAACAAAATCTAATAAAATTAAATGCAAACTGGTTTCTAATATAAATTGGAATTATTAAAATAATAAACAAAAGGAATGCATTTTTTCAATGGATTTTACCAGATTGTACCATAATATAGCATTTCAGATAGATAAGAGTGCTGATAAACGGGCCCATTCATAATCCACTGCTGGGAGTCCAGGCTGGTCCCACCATTCTGAGGGGCAATTTGGCAATACATATCTAGAGCCTCAAATTTGTGTATTTTTTTTTTGAACCAGCAATTTCACTTCTATGAATATATCATGAAAATATTCATGATATTATTGGTTATGCACAATAATAATAATAATTTTTTTTTTTTGGAGACAGAGTCTCACTCTGTACCCTAGGCTGGAGTGCAGTGGCACAATCTTGGCTCACTGCAACTTCCGCCTGCCAGGTTCAAGCAATTCTCATGCCTCAGCCTCCCGAGTAGCTGGGATTACAGGCATATGCTACCACACCTGGCTAAATTTTGTATTTTTAGTAGAGATAGGGTTTCGCCATGTTGGCTAGGCTGGTCTCCAACTGCTGGCCTCAACTGACTCGCCAAAGTGCTGTGATTACAGGTGTGAGCCACCATGCCTGGCCCCACAAGAATTATTAGTGGCAAAGACATGCATCAGAGTATTGTAAGCATATTGAAAACATGCTAAAAACTGGCTGGGCCCTGTGGCTCATGCCTGTAATCCCAGCACTTTAGGAGGCTGAGGTGGGAGGATCACTTGAGCCCAGGAGGCTGAGGCTGCAGTGTGCCAGGATCGTACCACTGCACTCCAGCCTAGGTGACAGAGCGAGACCTTTCTCAAAAAAAAGAAAAACATGCTAAAAACTACATATCTACCAGTGAAATAGATGAGAATACATCCATGCAAGGTAATAAATGACATTAAAATAATGCTGTGCAAGAATGTTTAATAAGTGGAAAGATGTTCACAATGCATTATTAAATTTAAAAAGCAGATTATCAAACGTTAGATATTCTATGAACCCAGCCCTCGGCAGAAGAGGAGAGAAATTATCTGTGTGTAAGAAACATGTGTTAAATGTCATGGGGGAATGACAGCCGGTGGTGTGGAGGTAAAAGATTTACCGAAACAGTTGCAGGTAAAAGAAGGCAGAAGATTTATTAGAAAATACATTGCCAGAGGGACAATAGGCAGGCAGCAGAGAGAAACTGACTGCAAGGAGACAAAGGCTTGCTGGCGATTTTACAGGGTAGCGTTTATGCCATCTGTTGAAGAGGGCTTTGTGTAGTATTAATAACGCCAAGGTTGCAGTGAGCTAACTTGCACGTGTCTGGTGAGAGTTACTTGCTCAGGAGGGCTGTGTGTCCTGGACCATAAAGAAAGGCAGACTTGTTGCTTATCTGCTTTCTCTTTTTATTTTCCCTTGCTCCCACCCGCCTGACTCCCCCCAGCCTGACTCCTTTTTCCCTAATTAGGAATCCACAGTAAACAAAATATTCAGAAAGATCATATGCCAGCCAGGCGCGGTGGCTCACGCCTGTAATTCCAGCACTTTGAGAGGCCGAGGCAGGCAGATCACGAGGTCAGGAGATGAAGACCATCCTTGCCAATGTGGTGAAACCCTGTCTCTACTAAAATACAAAAAATTAGCCGGGCATGGTGGCATGCACCTGTAGTCCCAGCTACTCAGGAGGCTGAGGCTGAGGCGGGGGAAATCGCTTAAACCCAGGAGGCGGAGCTTGCAGTGACCTAAGATCACGCCACTGCACTCCAGCCTGGGCAACAGAGCAAGACTCCGTCTCAAAAAAAAAAAAAAAAAAAAAAAAAAAAGTAAAGAGCATATGCCAAAATGGTAACTCCAAATGTGACAGGGGTTGGTGCGGGGCAGATTACAAGTGATCTTTATCGTCTTGTTTATGCATGTGCAGTACTTCCATCTGTGTATTACACTGACAGCCAGGCAAAACAACAATGCAATCTCCATTTTGAAAAAAAAAAAAGAGTGTGTATGTATATATGGAGAAGATATAATGACAAGAAACAAATTACTGTTTTTAAAAAGTGATGAAGAGTTATTAGAGCAACTAGAGTAGGACCCCATTTTTAAGAGAGTAAAGGAATCCAGAAGATAATAAAGTAGAGGTTGCTGGTTGCATCTTTGGAGGTAGGCCCATATGAATACTTTATTTTCCTCTTCTCTTTGCTTTTCTGTGTTTCTTAGATTTTTCCTTAAAAAGGCACATGATTTTGATAATAAGAAAATTATGTATTTTAGGCTGTACCTATTTAAAACCTACTTGCACAGAACTTCACACTTAACACATTGGCTGTGAATATCATAGGCTGGCCATCTCTAGCTGCTCCCAGGGTTTCACTTCTCAGTGGCCAGAGCCACTCAAAGGGCCCCTTAACTTCAGAAGTGAGATTGTCAACAGCATCTCCTAGAGCTGGAAAACCTCCTCTGAAGGGGAAACAAATCATCATCATCAAATAACAAAAATTTTTAAAAATTAAAATTTTCCAAAATATAAATGAGATTATCTACTTTATATATCTACATTAAAAACTTCTCTGTGGGTCCAGACACACACACACACACACACACACACACACACAAATTCTAGTTATTTGTAGAGAAGTTTTGCCCACATTTGATCTCACTAAAAGTTTAAAGTGACCAGATGATCCATATTTTTACATGTTGTTTATTGACATTCACCCCCACTTGCCAGCCACCATCTTCATTTATTAAGCATTTGTTATTAAGCTTTTGGTACTGTTCCATTTACCTGCATTACGTCAATTAACTGCTTATGCAAGTACATACTCTTGCCATTTTATAAGCAGGTCACTAAGCCTAAACTCAGTCAAGTCACCAGGCAGGAAAGCAACACTATAAGGATAGGACTTTACTCAAATAGTGTAGACCACCCACTGATACCTGGTGAGATGTCCTTGCCCCATCCCCCAGCACACGGGAACAAGAGCCAAGGCAGTTCAACTTCAGGTCCTGCACAAGTTTTCCTAGTCTCATCTATAAAGCCCCAGAGTTCATGATCACTGCATATAAGCTATGAGTTCTTCCTCTACTTTTGTTGTGGGTGAAACAGCAGCAAACTGCAATTAAAATTCAAAAATCTTTGCAACTAGCAAAATCTGATCCATTAGTCCAGAGCTGTAGATCTCTATGTTGCAAAAACAATTTAAAGTCTACCTTATTCAGCTTCCAAAATAAAACGTGAACACCCTTTACAGCAACCCTGCCCCATATTTGTCTACCCCACATTTTTTTTTTTTTTTTTTGAGATAGGGTCTTGCTCTGTGACCCAGGCTGGAGTGCAGTGGTGCCCTCTCGGCTCACTGCAATCTCTGCCTCCTGGGCTCCAGTGATCCTCCCACTTAGCTCCCGAGTAGCTGGGACCACAGGCACATGCCACCATGCCTGGCTAATTTTTTGAACTTTTGTGGAGATGGGGTTTCACCATGTTGGCCAGGCTGGTCTCAATCTGGGCTCAAGCAATCCACCCACCTCAGTCTACCAATCTGTTGGGATTACAGGCATTAGCCACCACACCAGGCCCCCAGCCCACATTTAACTACCTCTCGTGACATAAAACCCGAACTCTCAGGGCAAGCCAATTCATGTTTAACTCTACCAGAAGGTTTTTTTTTTTTTTTTAACTCAAAAGAAGTCCTTGCAAGCTTCCAAGAATCACTCAAAAACAAGTCTACTCAGTGGCTTACACTTGACCACAGTCTTAGCTGATGAACCAAGATGAACTCTTTGCTGCCACAAAATCCACAGGCAGCCAGGCACGGTGGCTCATGCCTGTAATCCTCACACTCTGGGAGGCCGAGGCGAGTGGATCACCTGAGGTCAGGAGTTGGAGACCAGCCTGGCCAACATGGTGAAACCCTCTCTCTACTAAAAATACAAAAATTGCTGGGTGTGGTGGCAGGTGCCTATAATTCCAGCTACTCAGGAGACTGAAGCAGGAGAATCGCTTGAACCCGAGAGGCAGAGGTTGCAGTGAGCCGAGATCGTGCCACTGCACTCCAGCCTGGGTGACAGAGTGAGACCCCGTCTCAAAAAAAAAAAAAAAACAAGAAATTCACAGTCATGTCTACATGTGTGAACCACAGCCAATTCCAGTGCCCACTGTAATTCCACCCCTTTCGATCCTGCTAAGGAAGCCTCCCACAGTGTACTTGGGCGAGAGCGACACTGTCGTCTACAGGAATAACCTTGAACCTGTTCTACTTCTTAAAAATGAAGTGAACATTTTTAGTAGCCACGCTTCACACCCAGCAGCGGCACAGTAAGGTATCTATGCAGGCAGGATTAAGATGGTCGTTAGGGTTCTTTCCAAGTGATGGGGCTCAGGTGATGCACCCAAGTCCATGGCCACCCTTCCTGGGTCACCACCTCTCCCATAGGTCTTTTGTTCTCCTGGCCCCAAACCTCCACTGCTTTCTACATTGTCAGAATCGATTGGTGGTTCCTGTTTCCTTCTCACTTACCGACCTGCACATGTCACAGATTCTCAGCATATTCCATTTGCAAGAAAGCCACTGTTTTAGAGTGGCTCTCTGTTTTGTTTTGATTGTTGAGAGGAGCTCGTGGGCATTATTGCTGCATCACCCGCCACACAACTGGGGAGGTGTCACCGGCTAAACAAAAGGCAGGGGTGACAGCTCCTCACCCCTGTGGCCCAGATGGACTCCTCTGAAAACCGGGGCAGAGCTAGGAAGACAATACAGACTCTCATGTTGCCTGCACAGAGCTCCCCACAAGACCACACTTCCTCCCGGGCTTTGAAGGGTACATCAATATAAGACAAATGATACGTTCTAAAAAACCGCCTGCAAACACGGGCACCTGAGCCTGCTTGGTCTGCAAATGTTTCAAGGCTCAGGGAGGCTGTCATGGATGTTCTCCCCCCGAGAGCTCCGGTGGCGGAGGTCTGCACATTCAGGTAGGAGCTCCTGTTCATGTCCGAATGGCGCCCCTGTCTCCTCCTGGTGCTCTTTGGGGCAGCTGACACCATGTTGAGCATGCAGCCTGTTACAGTCAGGTAGGGCAATAAAGAGTGGAGTGGCGGGCAGGAGGTGAGGCACGGGCAGTGGCCCTTTCTGAGGGGCTCCCATGCCCCCCTTAGAGCCTGCTGTTCAGACTTGGAGGTGGCAGCGAAGAACGGGTCCCAACACTTATCTTTGCTCATGTTGCCGCTGCATGCAGTTTCTGTTGGCTTCTTCGGAGAGGTGTCTAGTGCAGTTATCACCCATAGGAGCCTGAGCTGGCTGGAGCTCTGGGACATTCACCTGGTTCAGTCTTTTCCCACCTGAGAGGTGCCTGGGTGCTGCCTGCCAGGGCAGCCGTTGTCTGATTCCAGCGTGATCACAGCAACCGCAAGCCAGCCACAAGCCTCTGTCTTTGTGTGCCTGGGGTTTACTGCGACCGTTGGGGATTCAAATGGGGTCAGATTGAAATGGGCAAAGAATCCTCTGAAGCCTGGACTCTTTCCCAAGGAAGTCAAAGGGAATGGCCAAGGAGGGGTTGGGGGATCCTGGAGGAGGGTGATCCTCACCCTCCACTCCCACAGCCCCCATAGCCCCCCAGTAGGGGGGAGTCAGACAGAGCTGCCACCATCCCCGGGACCACCTGCACACCTGCCCCTTTTATGTGGGGACGTTATGTAGGGCGGCCCCTCTCCAACCCCAGCAGCACACCCCCCACACCGACACCCAAGCTGCGTGGGACAGAACCAACAAGTTCACTTACCAAGGCAGATGCACCCATCACCCCTGCTCTTTTCCCAGCCTCCTCATGTGCCAGAGATGCCTTAGGAGCTGTGGAGGAAACTCCAGGGCCCATATAAATTGCTTAGAGCTTTGGAACCCACGCAAGAGATCCATCCTCAGGAAATACTAATCTGTGCCATCATCATTATTTATTGGCATTAGTTATGTGTTCTAGAAATAACAATAGAACAACCTAAGTGGTTGACTATAAAGAGGAGTTTCAATAAGCTGTGGTCATTTACTTGGTATACAAGTATTCAAACCTTAAAAACGGTGGTTCTAAAGATTCTGGAAGCGATTCAGGGAAGGTTTATGCAATGAAGTAAAGGAAAAGCAGGATGTAGCACTGTGTTTATAGTAAGCAAGGTCGAGACAAGGCCTTGGGACAGAAGCACAAGAAAGCATCCCTGAGTGTGCTCTGGAGGTACTAGAACCTTCTTTCCACCTCTGATGGTGAGCTCTCCTCCCCTTCCCTCCACCACAAGGCCTCCCTCTCTCTTCCCTGACCCAGGGCACTGATGAAAAGCCCCCTCCCCACAGGACCCCAGGAAGGGAATGGGTTGCAGGTTTGTGCAGGGGGAGGCTTTTTCTCTTTTCATCTGCTCATTCAGTCACAGATTTACTCTTCATTCCCTTAGCTGCTCTTTGGCCTGGAGCACGTGGCTTCTTGTCCTTTGGCCTCCTAAAAATTAGAGGTAACAATTGCTTTCCTGTTGTATGTCCAGCACAACAGACACTGCACACACAGCCACCCAGCCCTGCACAAAGATGCAGAACAAAGTGGGGGTTTCAGGCTGATTTGGCCACTTCCAGCTGTGAGCAAAGCAGCATTGATCTGAGCCTCAGCCTTGCTATCTGAGAAATGGAGCACCTCACAGTACCTGGCCCAGAAGGTCACATAGGTAAAAGTGTGGCAGAGGTTGTGCCCTCCATGAAGCATTGGCACTTGTTCCTCAGTGTTGACTGCAATCAGCTACAGCCCAGGGCCTCCTTCCCTGCTCTCAGGCCAGGCAGGGAGAAGAGGGTCCCTGCTCCAGCTCCCTGCTGCATCTAGAATGCACTCCAGCTCTCCCCAGTGCTGAGGCCTGCCATCTCCCTGCGTGTCCCCCAGCATACACACACACACACACACACACACACACACACATGCTGTACAAAGGCCCTTCCGTCCTCCAGCTCTGTGCCCCTCCTCTCTCTGCCTGGACCCCCTAGGGCTCCTCCTCAGTCTTCTCCAGGACCACTCCCCATCATCCTACAAACATGCAGCCTGTCCAGGAGGCCCCGGGGCGGTCTCTGTCACTGCACTTACAGCACTTCTCACTCTCCGTCATTCTTTCTTCTCTGTGTTTTTCTTTGTTATCTCTGTCCACTACACCGTCCCCTTGAGAGACCACATGTGCTTCTTGAGCGTTGCTTAAACCCTGCCTCGAACAGTGCCCGGCATACATGTGTGGGTGCACAGTCAATATCAAATCAATGAGCAAATGAACATTATGTTTACAATGAAAACAAATCAGGGCCTTGGTCCTTATCCTCAGAGAGCTTTTTATAATGATTGTGCAGGCCGAGCCTGGTGGCTCGCTTTGTAATCTCAGCACTTTGAAAGGCTGAAGTAGGAGGATCCCTTGGGCCTAGGAGTTTGAGACCAGCCTGGGCAACATAGTAAGACCTCATCTCTACAAAAAATTAAAAAATTAGCCGGGCACCGTGGTGGGTGCCTGTAGTCCCAAATACTCGGGAGTCTGAGATGTGAAGATCACTTGAGCCCAGGAGGTCAAGGCTACAGTGAGCCATGATCGTGCCACTGCAAACACCAACCAGCCTGGGTGACAGAGTGAGACTGTCTCAAAAAAATTAATTTAAAATTTTTTTTTAAGTTTTAAAAAATGATTGTGCAAAAAGGTAAATACAGTATGATTCTACTTGTAGGAGGTACCAAGAGTGGTGTCTCTGAATTCGTCAGAGAAACTGAAAATATCATAGCGGTTACCTGGAACTGTGGGAGGGGGAATGGGGAGTTGGTGCTTAGTGGGTACAGAGTTTTAGTTTAGGAAGATGAAAAAGTTCTGTGGATGCATGGTGGTAATGATTGCACAAAAATATAAATATACTTAATGCCAGTGGAGTGTATACTTAGAAATGACTAAAATGGTAAATTTATGTTATGCATACGTTTTGCCACAATTTTAAAAATAGCTTTTAAAAAATGGTTGTAGAGAAAGATATAAACACATTAAACAACTGCAGAATGATGAGACAACATATGAGTAAGTGGCACCAACAACATGAGACAAGAAGTGACACATACTGCTTGATTCTGGCTCCCAAAAAGTCCAGTGCTGAAGGCCATCCCTGGAGTGGAGTGTGGCTTTGCACTGAGCATTGCTCTCTGGGAAGGGAAGTGAGTTATTTTTAAGCTTTCCATTTGTAAAGGTGATATAACTGCAGGAATACACATTGTAAAAATTAGCCACTAGAAACAACAGCAAGGGAAACGCATCTTGGTGTATTTTCTTCTAATGTTTTAAAAACATTTTTTACATTTTACATAGTTATAATCATGCTGAATGTATGTTTATATCAAGCATGCTGTCTGCGTTTTCCTTGTCAGCCTTTCCATAGGTTTCGTGATTCTAAAACATCATCATGTTAATGCCTAAAATTATATTGAATGCATTATCATTGTTTACTTAAATATTGCTTTATTTCTGAACATTTCCATTGCTTTTAACATTTAACATCTCTGTTCATACTCTATTGTGCCAAGACTAAGATTACATCCACTGGAGAAATGTTCCAGAATGGACTACTGAATATACAGGTATAAACATTTTGATAGCTTCTGATATTGCTTTCTGAGGTCATCATGACTCTTACCTGAAACAGATATCATCTTTTTTTTTTTCCTGCTGGGGTATAAGTGGAAAACACATTTTCAGCACTGATATAATTTTGTGTTAGAAGATTGCAGCACTTTAAAACTCTTTTTCCCAAGAGCTAAAGGAGAGTTGATGCTATAAATATGGCAGGAACTCAAAACCCTGGGTACAGTCCCTGGTTCATCTCTGCCCTATGACTGGGGCAAGTCAGGGCAGGACTATTGGGAGCTGCAATCCAAGCACAGAGTTGCTCGGAGTTGCAGAAGGAGAAGCCACAGGGCAGACATACAATACAGAACCTGAAAGAAGTGCCCAAGCCTGCGCCAGCCCTTCAAAATCAGAGAAGAGCGGGCCTCGAAAAGGCAAAGAAAGAAAGAAGGCAGAACGAGCTGGAGCGAAGGAATTAACCAGGGGAAAGAGAAGGGTGGAGGAAGCAGGGGGCTCGGAACATTCCCTTTGGAGAGGACTGGGTTTGTGGGGGCTTTCCCCTGCTGCAGCGGGGCTCTTTGCTAAAAGTGAAACTGTGATTTTCGGAGGGTTCTGAAGGCGTTCACCTAGGGAAGGAAAATGTTCCATTTGGGGGTCCACAATGGGTTAAAAACAATGCCTCTGCCTGCTCTCAGTTATGGAGGCCCCCGAGTGTCTTCAGTCAACTCTGGGTGGTTCTGAGGCTACAGCAACACCCGAACTCGGCCTGTGCCCCAACTCGGCCCAGGGCCTGAAGGAGCCCCAGTGTGATCTTAACTCAAGTGTGCCCGCAGGACAAGGCCCCATGTTGCTTCCCCGCCACAATACAACGAAGAACAAAGCTCCCGTCTGCTGAGTGCCTCACAGGCGCCAGCACTGTGCTGGGAGTTGTGCGTTCTTTTTCCTGTTGCTTTCTTAACCGCAGAATGAGGTGGATATTAGCAACTCCTTTAGCAGGGCTCAATGGCATCTTAGAAATCACACATTTGATAAATCCGAAAGCTAGGATTCACCCCAGGCGGCCTCACTCCAACGCCTTGAGAATTGAAGGAGCAGCAGGCTTCATGAGTTTGATGAAAAACTTGGGAGAAGGCCAGTGTAACCTAATAAAAAGTCAAAGTTATTGGATTATTTGAAAAAAAAAAAAGTAAAGTTGATCCTTTCAAGAGTACCTATATAAAAAGAGCACGTATATTCAAAGCCAGCTACACCGCCTGTGGTTCAGAAGTGGGGAGTTGGGTCAGAAAAGGTGGGACAGACAGGATGGCTCAGTAATTAGGGCTGGCACACAGCAGATCTGGGCTACCTGTGTGACTCTGAGCAAGTGAATTAACCTCTCTGAACCTTGAATATAAAACAAGAATAATGATAATATCTACCTCACACATGAGCATTAATAAAATAGTGCTTGCAGAGTGCATGGCACATACTACTCAGTCAATGGTAGCTGCTAGCATTGTTATCTTAATGATCACTGTTATTACATTATATTCTAGTTATTTTTTATATTTTTGAGACTAGCCTAAATCTCACCACTCAGGCTGCAGAAAGGATGTTTCACTAACCTTGGAAATTCCAGCATAGACAAACCTCAGAGATATCTCAGGTTCAGTTCCAGACCACCACAATAAAGCAAATATCACAATAAAGCCAGTTACATTCATTTTTTGGTTTCCCAGTGTACATAAAAGTTATGTTTACCCTATAAGGTAGTCTACTAAGTGTACAAAGACATTATGTCTGAAAAAAAAAGTACATGTCTTAATCAAAAAATAATTTATTACCAAATACATGCTAAAATCACCTGAGCTTTCAGTGAGTCATAATTTTTTTGCTGATGGAGGGCATCTTGCCTTGATGTCAATGGCTGCTGACTGATCAGAATGGTGGTTGCCAAAGGCTGGCGTGGCTGTGCCAATTTCGTAAAATAGGACAACAACAAATCTTGCCACATTGATTGACTCTTCCTTTCACAAAAGATTTATCTGTAGCATGCAATGCTGTTTGATAGCATTTTACCTACAGTAGAACAGCATTCAAAATTGGAGTCACTCCTCTCAAATACTGACGCCTCTTTCTCAACTAAGTTTATGTAACATTCTCTATCTTCTGTTGTCATTTCAACAATGTTCACACCATCTTCACCAGGAGTAGATTCCATTTCAAGAAACCACTTTCTTTGCTCATCAGAGAGAATAAACTCCTCATGTGTTAAGTTTGATCACGGGATTGCAACAATTCAGCCACGTCTTCAGACTCCACTTCTGTTTCTAGTTCTCTTGCTATTTCTACCATACTTGCAGTTACTTCCTCCACTGAAGTCTTGAACTCCTCCAACTCATCCAGGAGAATTGGAATCACCTGCTTCCACACTCCTCCTAATGTTGGTATTTATACCTGCTCCCATGAATCACAAATGTTCTTTGTTGCATCTAGAATGGTGAATCCTTTCCAGAAGGTTTCGCCCAGATCTATCAGAGGAATCATCATCTGTGGCAGCTCTAGCCTTACAAAATGTATTTCTTAATAAGAATTGAAAGTCAAAATTACTCCTTGGTCCATGTAAAATCAATGTTGTTTTACCAGTCATGAAAAACAATATTAATCTCCTTGTACATCTCCATCAGATCTCTTGGGTGACCAGGCACATTTTCAATGAGCAGTAATATTTTGAAAGGAATCTTTTTTCCTGAGTGAGTCTCAACAGTGGGCTTTAAATATTCAGTAAACCATGCTCTAAACAGATGTGCTGTCATCCAGGCTTTGCTATTCCATTTACAGAGTATAAGTAGAGTAGACTTAGCATAATTCTTAAGGGACTTAGGGTTTTTAGAATGGTAAATGAGCATTGGCTTCAACTTAAAGTCACCAGCTGCATTAGCCCCTAACAAGAGAGGCAGGCTGTCCTTTGAAGCCAGGCATTGACTTCTCTCTAGCTATGAAAGACCTAGTAGCATCTTCTTCCAATATAAGGCTGTTTTGTCTACATTGAAAATCTGTTGTTTAGTGTAGCCACCTTTGTCAATAATCTTAGAAAGATCTTTTGGATAACCTGCTGTGCTGCAGCACCTATTAGTTTCTATATTAGCACCTGCTTCTTCACGTTGCATTTTGATGTTAAGGAGATGGTATCTTCCCTTAAACCACTTGAATCAACCAACCTCTCCCAGCTTCAAACTTTTCTTCTGCAGCTTCCTCACCACTTCAGCTTTCATAAAATTTAAGAGAGTTGGGACTTTGCTCTGGATTAGGCTTTTGCTTAAGGGAATTTTGTGGCTGTTCCGATTTACCCAGACCACTAAAACTCTCTCCATATCAGCAATAAGGCTATTTCGTTTTCTTATCATTCATGTGCTCACTGGATTAGTACTTTTAATTTCCTTCAGGAACTTTTTCTCTACCTTCTCAACTTGGCTAATTATTTGACACAAGAGACCTAGCTTTCAGCCTATCTCCACTTTCAACATCCCTTCCTCACTAAACTTAATCATTTCTAGCTTTTGATTTAAAGTGAGAGATGCGCAATTCTTCCTTTCCCTTGAACACTTAGAAGCCATTGTAGGGTTATTAATTGGCCTGATTTTTATATTTTTGTGGCTCAGGGCATGGGGGGCCTAAGGAGAAGGAGATACAGAATGGCTGGTCATGGAGCAGTCAGAACACACCCAACATTTATGGATCAAGTTCACTGTCATAAATGGGCATGGTTCATGGTGCCCTAAAACAATTAAAATAGTAACATCAAAAATAACTGATTACGGTCACCAGAACAGACACAATAATAATGAAAAAGTTTGAGGTATTGCAAGAATTATTAAAAGGTGATCCAGAGGCACAAAGTCAACACATGCTATTGAAAAACAGCATTGATAGATTTGCTCCAGGCAGGGTTGCCACAAACTTTCAATTTGCTAAAAATACAACATCCGTGCAGCACAATAAAAAAATAAAGTGCAATAAGATGAGGTATGCCTGTACTTTAAACAGTGCCTGGAACACAGCAGGTACTCATTACATACAGTTACTCTGTTAATTATGAATATATACTTTATTTATTTTTATTTATTTATTTATTTTGAGATGGAGTCTCGCTCTGTCACCCACACTGAAGTGCAGTGGTACAGTCTCGGCTCACAGCAACCTCCATCTCCCAGTTCAAGCAATTCTCCTGCCTCAGCCTCCTGAGCAGCTGGGACCACAGGTGCCCGCCACCACGCCCGGCTAATTTTTATATTTTTAGTAGAAACAGGGTTTCACCATGTTGGCCAGGCTGGTCTCGAACTCCTGAACTCAGGTGATCTACCCATCTTGGCCTCCCAAAGTGCTGGGATTACAGGCATAAGCCACTGCACCCAGCCAGTGAATATATATTTTTAATATGTAATTACCTTCTCCCATGAATTATGAATTATGCCAAATATAAAGAAAACTACTGAAGGTAACATACTAGCTTCAAGTTTATTTAGCAAATTAGCAGATTTGCTAAATAAATCTGTCAGATTTAGCAAATTTAACTTTTGCCAAATTTGCTTCAGTCTTTTATTTCAAGCAATAAAATGTTTGTGTTGAGACCCCTTCTTCACCCCTATTCCATCCTCCATACTGCATACCCTATCTTGAAATTTGTGGGTTCTGCCTCCAGGCTTTTTTTATACTTGTGATTCTCTTATTATGTAAGTATCTATAAACAATGACATAATAATGAATAATATATGGCATGTGCTTTTATTTTTTATAAATAATGTCAGAGTGTACATGCACTTTTAAAATTTGCTTATTTCATTCAACATATTTTTGAGATTTACCTGTGTTGATGCCTGTGGATCTAGTTCATTTATTGTGTCATATTTTATTAATGTATTACAATTTTATTCATTCCCCTATTAGATATTAGTTTATAATTATTATTACAATTTTCCAATTTCTGTTGTTTGTGCTTCTGTGAACACTCTTATACATCAAAACTTCTCTGAGCAATGAATCTGGAAGTGGAAGTTCTGGGGCCAGAGCATCTTCATTTTTAATAGATATTTTTACTAGATATCCCAAATTATCTCCACTGCAGTTGTAACAATTTACATCCCCATCAACATTGCATCACAGTTATTTGGTCATATCCTCCCTCATGCTTGATGTTATTGGTCTTGTTCATTTTGCTAATTTGAATATAAAATGATATTGGTTGTTTTCATTTGCATCTCACTGATTCAAGTAATGTTTGGCATCTTTTTATTTGGATATTGGCTTGGTCACGTACTTTGCCCATTTTTAATTCTGCTGTCTTTAACTTATTACTTTGTGAGAGTCTGATATGTTATGGATAAAGATCTTCTGTTGCTTTTATGCACTGCAAATATCTTCTACGAATTTGAGACTTGTCCTTTAACTTTGTATTGGTTTTTGCCCTGCATACTTTAAACAAATGTTCGAATGGTAACATCACACTTTTATGGCTTGTCCTTTTATATTTTGACCAAGAAATTCTGTGCCTTATCATGTCTCTGTCTTAAAAACACATTTTTTAAAAAAGTTTTGAAACTTTGCTTTTCATATTTATTCTATCTGGAGTATACATTTGTGAATGGTTTGAGATAGAGTTCAAGTTTTACGTTTTTCCCACATGGGAAGCCAATGTCACAGCACTAATGATCGAATCCTTTACCCACGGGAGTGCCCAGCCATCTCCAACATGTTCACATCTGTATTTTCTAGGCCCCCTACTCTCTTTCATTGTTCTATTTGTGTTTAAATTACTAGAGTTTATAAATCATGATATGTGGAATAATGGGTCCCCCCCCTTACCCTTCAGCAAAATTATTCAGCTATTTTTGGCCCTTTATACTTCCATATGAATTTGATAATCAGCTTGTGAGCAAAATCTGGTTGGCATTTTGAATGCACTGGATCTGTAGATGAACTGGGGAAAACTTACATCTTCCTGAAGTTGAGTCTTCATGTCCATTATAAAGTACCCCGGAGGAGAAGTTTCCATCAGAATAAATTCTCTAACATTTGTGACCGTCTTGTCTTCCAACCTGTGATGACAAGAGCCACCCTACCTTACTACTCTCCTGAGAGAAATTTTTTAAGCATGGGGACGTCTCTGAAGTCTCCTGCAGCTGTCGACCCATACATCCTTGATTCCAAATGGCAGAAAACTAATTTGCAGGTCAGACACTATTGAAATTCACCTTGATTAACCATGGCAATAAAATTGACAGTGATGCCCAAGAGGGAAGGATAAAACCCTCACCCGCTTTCCCAAATGATATTAACTTTGAGGAATAACTGAGCAGGTAATTCTCTGTGTGTGGTTTCCTCTTTCTGAGAAGAAATCACAAGAAACAGAAACCGAGTTTTCTGGCTTTGAGATCCTGAATCAAATGTGGTTGGATCCTGTGGTAACCCTAGGCCTATCAAGTGCTATATGCCTGGCTCTTTCTGTGTTGAATTTGACACAACATCTGACTCGACTGAGTCACAGAAAAAAATCAGTCATTACTTAATAAGTAACCAACACCTTGACTTGGTGCATGTATTGAGACTCTCTTGTTTTTCTTTTTGCAAGGCCTCAAGGGGAAGGTATATCAGGAATCTTTGTCCCCCGATGCCTGCATGGATACTACAGCAATACTACAACCTCACAGAAGCTGCTTAACCCATGGATCCTGAAAATCATAGGCAAGAAGCACAGGTCCTGATGAGTGGATCTTTACTACTTTTACCAGATTCCTCCCTCGTTCAGAGGGATCCTCCCACACACCCAGCAGAGACTTCTCTGCCACCATCAACCCCCCCAGTCATAGGGGGCTCAAGTTCTGCCCTGGTGAGCTGTGGCCCCCATCCTTGTGAACCCCAAAGTGTCCCCCTTGTGGAACCAAATGTATCCATCTTGAATAAATTTGCCCCAAATCCTAAAGACCGGGAAAAGGGAACCATTGAGCTTGGCAAGTACTGGGGAATATCTTTGCTTCCTGCATCTCTATCACCAGATCACCATGAGTATGGACCACCCATTTCAGAACAGCCGCCAAATGCTGAGGTTAGAGAGGGTTACTTATGTCAGGCAGATGTTCTTTCCTTGTGAAGGAAAGCATTTTTAAGCTTCTTTGATTTTTAAAAATTTATTTTTATTTATTTATTTATATATTTTTGAGACGGAGTCTCGCTGTCACCCAGGCTGGAGTGCAGGGACTCGATCTCGGCTCACTACAATCTCTGCCTCCTGGGTTCAAGTGATTCTCCTGCCTCTGCCTGCTGGGACTACAGGCACATGCCACCACACATGGTTAATTTTTGTATTTTTAGTAGAGACGGGGTTTCACCATGTTTGGCCAGGTTGGTCTCGAACTCTTGACCTCAGGTGATTCAACCACCTCGGCCTCCCAAAGTGCTGGAATTACAGGCATGAACCACCCAGGCCCGGCCTACTTTTAATTTATTTTTTATTTTTGAGACAAGGTCTCACTCTGTCACCCAGGCTGGAGTGCAGTGGTGCAATCACGGCTCACTCTAGCGTTGACCTCCCAGGCTCAGGCGATTCTTCCACCTCAGCCTCCTGGGTAGCTGAGACTACAGGTGCACACCACCACACCTGGCAAATTTTTGTATTTATTGTAGACACGGTGTCTCCTTATGTTGCCCAGGCTGGCCTTGAGCTCCTGGGCTCAAGCAAACTGCCTGCCTCAGCCTCCCAAAATGTTGGGATTATAGGCATGAGCACCATGCCCAGCCCTTTCTTTCTTTCTTTTTTTTTTTTTGAGACAGAGTCTCGCTCTGTTGCGCAGGCTGGAGTGCGGTGGTGTGATCTTGGCTCACTGCAAACTCCACCTTCCCGGGTTCAAGCAATTCTTCCACCTCAGCCTCCCCAGTAGCTGGGATTACAGGTGCCTGGCATCATGCCTGGCTAAATTTTGTATCTTTGTAGAGACAGGGTTTCACCATGTTGGCCAGTCTGGTCTTAAATAAGTTGTGCGTGTGTGTGTGTGTGTGTGTGTGTGTGTGTGTGTTTAAAGCTTACAAATACATGAATATAAGTTTTGTCAGAAAAAATATAATTAATATTTCTTTGCTTTCCCAAATCTGCCATCAGTTTGTAAAAACACACAGTTTATATAAACCTAGAGATTTTTCTCTGCATTTAGACACACGTTTTTCTGTGAATTTAGACATTCACACACACACACACACACACACACACACGATTTTTACCTAAAAGAGTTATAATATATATATTGGTCTGCAACTAGCTTTTTTTACTTGACAATATATGTCAGAATTTGCTATATTCCAGGACATATAGATGTATTGGCTTACGTTTGACTGCCTCCTGGTATTCCTGTAGGTCGGTGAACCACAATTTAAATTCCTATTGCCCCATTGATGAAGACTGGGTTTTCCCACTTTAAAGGCAGTGCTGCATGAACACCTTCACACCTGCCTTATTATGCACAGGTATGAGGAAGTATATTTTGCTGCACACAGAGGTAGACATGATACTGGTTGAGAGCTCAGGCAATCTTTGGGAAAACGTTGATAAACAGTCATTACAATGGACGGGACAGGGGAAAGAAGAGACAAAAAAACAACTGTAACAAACAGAAAACAGTTACGAACATAGTAGATACTAATCCAACTATATCAATAACCACTTTCAATGTGAATGGTCTAAATATATCCAAGTAAAAGACAGAGATTGTCAGAGTAGTAAAAAAGCAAGGCCTAACCATATGCTGTCCACAAGAAACCCACCTTAAATGTAAGACTCAGATGGGTTATAAGGAATAGAGAAAGATATATCTTGTTAACACTATCAAAAGAAAGCTGGAGTAGCTAATTTCAGACAAAGCAGACTTTATAGCAAGGAAAATCATCAGGGATAAAGAAGGACATTACATAATATTAAAAGGGTCAATTCTCCAAGAAGACAAAACAATCCTTAACATGCATACATGTATTAGCAAAGCATCAAAATACCTGAGAGAAAAAATGATAGGTATGCAAGGAAAAATACACAAAGTCACTATTATAGTTGGATATTTCAATACTTCTCTCTCAATAATTGATAAATCTAGCAGGTAGAAAGTCAGTAATGATTTAATTGACCTCAACAGCACTCTCAACCAGTTTGATCTAATTGACATTTATAGAATACTCTATCCAACAACAAAATACATATTCTTCCAAGTTCACATGGAACATTTACCAAAAGAGATTGCATTATTTCCCATAAAACACACTTTAACAAACTGAAATGAACAGAAATCATATAAAGTATGCTGTCAGACCACAACAGAATTAAACTAGAAATTAATAACAAAAAGAGAGCTGAAAAGTCTCCAAATATTTGAAGATTAAACAACATGCTTCTAAATAACACATGGGTCAAAGAAGACATCTCAAGAGATATTTTAAAATATTTTGAACTAAATGAAAATGCAACTTCTCAAAATTCATGGGATGCAGCAATGCAGTACTTCGAGGGAAACTTATAGCATTAAATACACATATTTTGAAAAGAGATCTAAAATTGACCATCTAAAATTCCACCTTAGGAAACAAGAGAAGGAAGAGCAATACAAGCCTAAAGCAAGCAGAAGAATAAAAATAATAAAAATTAGAGAAATCAATGAAACTGAAAACAGGAAACAATAGAGAAAATAAAACAAAAGCTGTTTCTTTGAAAAGATCAATAAAATTGGTAAACCTCTAGTCAATGTAACCAAGAAAAAAAGAGAGAAGGCAAAAATTACTCATATCAGAAACAAAAGAGAGATCATCACTATGGATCTCACAGATAATAAAAGGATACCGAAGGAATATTACAAATGAATGGGGCTGCTTGTGTATGGCAAGCTCATTCCTTTTCTTTCTTACCCTGAAAGAAGGCAAAGGGTCCTAACTCTCCATACTACTTTCCCTTCCTCACCACCCCACTCCCTTTCTCTGATGGAAATTGAGACATGAATCTATCAATCCCAGGAAAATCATGTAATCTCACTGGGCATTATTTTTCCCCATATTTTAGCCAAAATATGCTAAAATCTCACTACTCAAAAAAAAATGGTTAAAGAAGTTTCCCAAATTGCATAAGCTTTAGGCCCCATAGGAACTCTATCTGCTTTGTTTGCCACACTGAAATTTCTGCTAAGATCCAGGGGGAGCAGGGGCAGTCAGGGTGAATTTGAGGCATCTGTTTGGTGTGCCGGAGTTTTTCTTTTTCAATAAGGTGTTTTGTGGTAGAAGAAATAGCAATGTAATTCCTACAGTGTTAAGAGCTGAAAGACATTAACCTCCTTCAGTTAAAAGTTAGAAAACAGAAGCACAAAAGGACAAGAACAGACAATCCACACACAAAAAAGAAAATTCAAGTGATTACAGATCTACAGAAAAACCGTCAACCGCAATAAAAATCAAAGGAGATTGTAAAAATTATCCCACTTCTTGCTTCTCCCAAAATAACACTGATGCATGTACACACACACACACACACACACGCACACACTCCACACATACTAAGTCCTCACTTAACATCATGTATAGGTTCTTGGAAACTGTGATTTTAAGCAAAATAACATACAGCAGATCCTCAAAAAGTATTTTTTCATTCAATGTTGTTTTGTTACAATGTTGATTGAAAAACTGGTTTTATTATATGTTGTTTGGCTTAAAGTTGCAGTTTCCAAGAACCTATGGATGACAGTGAAGACTTACTATATGCGTGTGTCTGTGTGTATGTGTGTGTGTGTGTGTGTGTGTGTGTAATTTTTTTTTAATTCCTGGGGCTGACCAGGGGTTAGTGAAAGAAGAACTCTGATGCAGCCAACAGTATACATCTGTCAAATCTTTAAAAGGCCAACTTGCCTTTAAGAGCCATTTCCTTCTAAAAATTCAAACCAAGAAAATAATTCAAATGCACAAAAAGATATATAAGCCAAAATGTTTCTTTGTTTATTACTTTAACAGCCATGTGGTTTTTATACTCCATAACATCACTTTAAAATATATAATGCACAAACTGTTAGAAATATAAACAAGAGGCCGGGCGCGGTGGCTCACGCCTGTAATCCCAGCACTTGGGAGGCCGGGGTGGGCGGATCAAGAGGTCAGGAGATGCAGACCATCCTGGCTAACACGGTGAAACCCCGTCTCTACTAAAAAATACAAAAAATTAGCCGGGCGTGGTGGTGGGCGCCAGTAACCACAGCTACTCGGGAGGCTGAGGCAGGAGAATGGCGTGAACCCGGGAGGCGGAGCTTGCAGTGAGCCGAGACCATGCCACTGCACTCCAGCCTGGGTGACAGAGCGAGACTCCGTCTCAAAATAAATAAATAAATAAATAAATAAATAAATATAAAGAAGAAATAGTAAATCCACAAACACATTTGAAAAACTTACAGCTCTTTCAGAAATTAGATCAAGTAGATAAAAATTTAAAAAGACATAGCAGATATGGATAATACATTTTACAAAGCTTGATCTAATATAAAGAATTTTGTGCCCCATCATTTATACAAAACTGTGCCTAAACTTATTTACGAAATCAACCATCAATCAAAAACTTCAATTTCAAAAAGCATAAATACAGCCACATTCTCAGACCACAGAGCAATAAAAATTATAAACCAAGGAAGGGGGAAAAAAATATATCCACTTAAAAATTTGTTATCACCTTTTAAGAACTGTTATGATAACTAAGAAACAAAAATTGAAATTATACACTATTTAGAAATTACTGTATCATAATTTTAAAAGTACACACGACCTTAATGTCTAATTAATTGTGCAAAGTATGAGTGGAATATTATGCAGATATCAGATAAGATTCATGAAGAACGTGTTATAAAAGAAATTGGCTGAAATAAAATTTTTATGGAACTTTATGATTAAAAAATTTTTAAAGCAGGCTGGAGACCTGAATAGGAAATATGATGACAGTGATGGAAAAAAATTAAAAATATATAAGCATAGAATAAAAACAAAGCAAATGCAAAACAATATACCAAAATGTTAGGAGTGACTATAATTCCACATTGGCACTATAAGCCATTATTTTTGTTTTGTTCTGTTTTCTATTCTCCAAAATATTTTTAACCTAAAAAAGACAGCAAAAGTGAGGCAGAGAGGAATTTAGGGACTTGCTAAAGTCACAAATTCAAAGCACGGCCCAGGCCACCCCCAGCTTCCATTGCTGTGTCTAATCAACCCGGGACTTCAGTAAACAACAACAACAACAACAAACGAGGATTCACATCACCAGGAGAGAAACGGGCTCGGCCTAAGGACTTGGTGGTAGCTGGCAGCAGGACACGCTTCGACTAAGGGGCTCTGGTTCCAAGCACCCCCAGAGCCAGCGCAGGAGAGGACCTTCCAGGTAAACTAAAACCAAGAGCGGAATGAAATCGGTGAATAAGCCAAACGAACCTCAGAGGGACCTTGGCACCCGCACCCCCGCCCCGCACCTTAGTTCTGCGAGCCTTTCCCCGTCTCCAGCGCGGGCAAGGCTGTCAGATCCTCACGCCAACCCTTCTCTGCACCGCGACCTCAGTGTCCTGCGCGGGACATCAGAGGCCGGACGCTCCACCTGCCCCAGGTCACGCCCCGAGCCCCCAAGCCCATCTCCTTCCTGCCGGGTGCTCACCTCTTCCTCCCTGCGGGCCCAGGGCCTTCTTGAGGGGCTGCGGATGCGAATGAGCCAGCGAAGGGCCGCCCGCGGCCCCTCGGCACCTCTGCCCAGCCGTCCCGACCAGGGGACCAGCTCAGCCCCGGTCGGGGCCCCGGCACCCAGGACCGCTCAGGATCTCCAGTCCAGTCCCTTCGCACTTTCTGACGGGGAAGGAGAGTTGGGAGAACGAGACTCTCAAGTCTGGGGACTTCTACCCACCATTAAAGCTTTGACATTCTGGCCATTTCTTTCTTTTTAAAAAATTATTATTTTTTTTTATTTTGAGATGGGAGTCTCGCTCTGTCCCCCAGCCTGGAGTGCAGTGACTCGATCTCCGCTCGCTGCAACTTTCGCCTCCAGGGTTCAAACGATTCTTCTGCCTCAGCCTCCCCAGTAGCTAGGACTACAGGCTTGCGCCATCACGCCCGGCTAGTTTTTTGTTTTTTGTTTTTTGTTTTTTTTTTTTAAGTAGAAACAGGATTTCGCCATGTTGGCCAGGCTGGTCTCGAACTCCTGACCTCAGTTGATCCGACCGCCTCGGCCTCCCAAAGTGTTGGAATTACAGCAGTGAGCCACCGCGCACCAAGCCCGACCCATTCTGGCCATATCTATAGACGGATGCATTGCACAGGAGGCTCAGCACTAATCGGTAGATACTGCGAGATGCTGGGAGGTTAAGGGGCCTACCCGCAAAATCTCTGGCCAATGCCTTGGGCTAGAAATGCCATAATTAGCCGCTTTTTTGATCCCTTGCAAAATGTGAATCCCGCCGCACCTCCACCCCACCCGAGTGGTAATCTCCTAGTGGTAATCTAAGTGAGCCTGTGATAAGATAAGTAGCTCCTGGTGGTGAGGGTGAGAAATTGGGGAGCTGGAGCCCCAGCCAGGGACGAGGCTGTAGGGGCTAGGGCGAAGATGGAGGCTGCTGGGCCCCCAGATGGAAGACGGTAACGTGCACCCGCTTCGTTTTTGCTCGAGGTCAGTCAGGTGCAGACTGAATTCGAAGTCGCTCCCTCCTCCCCTCAACCCCGACCAGGCCAAAACTAAAGCAGCACCGCCCCCTGCTGGGCCGACAGGGCATCAGATTTTGCTGGACGCGGGTGACAGGCGAGATAGGGAGTGTCCCTGCTGCTAGTGCCCCTGCTGCTAGTGCCCCTGCTGCTAGTGCCTAGTTACCTGCAGTACTTAACCTCCCTGGGCCTCAGTTTTTCTTCCTCTGTAAAATAAATGCGCTGGGCCGGATCTTTTCTGAGTTCTCTTCTCCCCTACGAATTCTAGATCCCTCCTCTGTCCTCCTTGCGCCAGGGACCTTCGGGCGACCCTTCCCTGTACCCCCACCCCACCCTCTCTGGACCCCGTTTCTGCCTCAGTACGGCGCGCTGAGCTCTGCCCCCTGCCCAGGCCCTGACCTCCTCAGGAGCCGCGGTTTCCTGGGGTAACAGTGGGAAACGTGTCGGCCGTCTCCGCTCAGGCGCTTGCTGTGTACAGAAAGGTGAATTCATGGGAAAGGTGGCGGAGGGATCCAGGCTCTGGTGGACGCTTTACGGCTCCACCAAGGCTGGCCCCGAGATTTGCGCAGAATGAGCGGCTGAGGATGGAAGGGCTGCAAGATCCGCCGCCTTACTTAGCTGGGACCCGGCCCCACCTCCTCTACAGCCGACCCTGTCTCCACCGGTGCGGTTGGTGCTAGGTTCCCAAACACACTGCTGCCGTTTCTTGTCTGACATCGCGGCCCTGCTCCTGCCTGCCTTCAGCCTGGGCTAGCCCCCTGCCCTTCCCCCAGCTCCCTGCCCCTGCGCCCACCACACTCCTCCTCCGTCTCCTTTAGGCTGATTCAGGCACACCGGCTCTCGTCGCCTTGGTGGCCCTCCCCAGCCCTCCTCCGCGCCTGCTCCGGGTGACGCCCCGCTGGGCTCCTCGTGCGCCTGTCCGCGACCGCACCCACCTCATCCTGGCACCCCCATCGTGGCATCACGTGTTCCCTCATCTGTCCTCATGGCTGGCGTGCCCCTCTGCGGTGAGACCTGCAGAACAGGAATTGGTGCCGGGTCAGTAGCCGGCGATGAAGCCGGGCGAAGCCTGCAAACCCCACCCATACGCCAGCTTCACATAGCTCCTCTCCATTGCACAGCAGCGTGGGGAAGCACCGTTCTCTACCCTCCAAGTAAGAAGCTGACTGTTGGGGCACAGGGGAGATCCTATAGCATGGCTCTGCTTCTGGGCACGCGCAGAAAAATTCCCAAATGAATTTTTTTGTTGTTGTTTGTTTTGTTTTGTTTCTTGTTTGTTTTAAGAGACAGGGTCTTGTTCTATCGCCCAGGCTGGAGTGCAGTGGTGCAATCACGGCTCACTACAGCCTCGACTTCCGGGCTCAAGCGATCCCCCCACCTCAGCCTCCCAAGTAGCTTGGACCATGGACCCGCGCCAGCACGCTGGCTTTTTATTTTATTTTATTTTATTTTTTGAGAGAACCTGATTTCCTTCCAACCAATTGTGCTCTCCCAATTCCAACAACCAAATGAAGCTTCAACGCTTCTTTTTGTTCAGAGGCCTCCTGAGTCCTGTCCTACTCACAGTAAAGGCTCTGGCAAAAACAAAAACAAAAACATCATGGGGCAAAATAAACTGCATCTTAAAAAGGCTCATTTCTCTCTAGGCCTCTCTCCAATTTGTTATCTTGAAACGATTTACCCAAAATAGAAACTTTAAAAAAATAGTGGAAAATTTTCTTTTTGCACAAGATGGTTAATTCTTTTGGGTGCTGGCCTGGGATCCATGAAATAACCTACACTCCACCATAAAGCTTTTCACTCCCATGTTTTGCAAACTGACGACCTTGCTGGGGGCAAGCTCCCCGTGTGACTTTACGAGGGAATTTGAGTGGTGCAAGCCGGAGGATGGGGCCTCACTATGTGGCCCAGGCCGGTCTCCAACTCCTGGTCTCAAGTGATGCTCCCCTCACGGCCTCCCAAAGTGCTGGGATTAGATGTGTGAGCCAACGTGCCCCGCCCAAAGGGCAGTTGACCTCAGCGTCTGAGGTGTGGAGGGAGCAGCTCGTTCCTCTTTTTCCTGCTCTACTGGGAAGGTACAAACCATACTAAGAAATCCTCTTCAGTCTGTCCCTACAAAAAGAGAAAGAGGAGTTGCTGCAGGCCAAGGACAAGGAGGAAGGGAAGAGAGAGCCCTTGACTTCTCCCACTTCTTGACTTTCCTTGCCGTGGTCTTTCCTTCCTTTTTCCAGGTCCACACCTCTCCTTCTATAGTCCTAGAAATGGGTCACCCCCTACAGGAGTCAGAGCCTTCGCCCAGCCCTCATGCTCTGAGGGTAAGTGGGTGGAAACAGACGCCTTCCCTCTCGCAATGTTTCCATCACTGCGTCCTCCACCTTGCACCACTCAGATCCCCTCGGAAAGTCACACGGGGGGCTTGCCACCAACAGGGTCATCACCGTTTGCATAACGTGGGAGTGAAAAGCTTTATGGTCGAGTTGAGGTTATTTCATGGATCCCAGGCCAGCACTCAAAAGAATTAACCAACTTATGCAAAAAGAAAAATTTCCACTGGCTTTGCAAGGTTTCTATTTTGGGTAAACTGTTTTAAGATAATAAATTGTCACATACACATTTTGTTGTGACAATTGTCACAACAAGAGAAAAAAAAAGAAAGAGAAAGAAAGAGAGAGAGAGAGAGAAAGAAAAAGAAAGAAACGAGCCTTTTTTGGATGCAGTGTATTTTTCCCTTTTATTTACTTATTTATTTATTTTGCCACAGCCTTTACTGTGAGTAGGACAGGACTCAGGAGGGCTCTGAACAAAAAGAAGAGTTGAAGCTTCATTTGGTTGTTGGAATTAGGAGAGCACAATTGGTTGGAAGGAAATCAGGTTCTCTAAGCATCAACAAAATTCGTATTTTAAGTGATGTGAGTTAT
Source organism: Pan troglodytes (assembly GCF_028858775.2). NCBI lineage: Eukaryota > Metazoa > Chordata > Mammalia > Primates > Hominidae > Pan > Pan troglodytes. The sequence goes on from NC_072410.2 coordinate 35,951,121, forward strand.
GGAAGGCAGAGAGTTCTTGGTATATGGAAGTTACTGAAACAAAGCAATGGACAAACGGGCAGTCTGCAGAAGAGGAAAGCTGAATAGCCAGCAAACATGGGGCCAGATGCTCGGTCTCAACCTTAACAAGAGAAGTCAGGTTTTAAACAACGAGATACCATCACACCCTATCAGATTGGCAGAATTAAAAAGACTGACAAAACCAGAAATAACAAAGCTCGTGGGTAAATGAAAACTCCTCCACAGCTGGTGTGAGTGTGGACTGGAACCATGACTTTGGAGAAAAATGTATCAAAAGCTATGGGGCACATCTTTCGAATCAGTCGTTTCTCACAAGGTTGCCATACTCCTCAAGTCATTCCTTTTCCAGGAAAACACCCTAGAGAAAATCTTGTACTTGGACTCTAGGGAATGTGTACAAGGATGTCCATTGTAGTTTAGCTTATAACAGCAAAACCCAGCCCAAAAGTACATCAACAAAGGAATGAATAAATGAAAGTGGCAGTTGTCATTAAACCTTTTTCCTTTTCTTGTATCACCCCAAAGTATGAAAGACTATGGACTCCTTCACTCATTAAAAAAAAAAATTTAGGCCAGGTGTGGTGGCTCATGCCTGTAATCCCAACACTTAGGAAGGCTTAGGCAGGTGGATCACTTGAGGTCAGGAGTTCGAGACCAGTCTGGCCAACATGGCAAAACTCTGTCTCTACTACAAATACAAAAATTAGCCAGGCATGGTGGCGTGTGCCTGTAATCCCAGCTACTCAGGAAGCTGAAGTAGGAAAATCATTTAAGCCCAGGAGGTGGAGCTTGCAGTGAGCTGAGATCGCACCACTGCACTCCAGCCTGGGTGACAGAGCGAGACTCTGTCTCAAAAAAAAAAAAAAAAAAAAAAAAAAGATTTAGCAAGGAACAGTGAATGGCTCACACCTGTAATCTCAGCACTTTGGGAGGCTGAGGCAGGAGGACTGCTTGAAGCCAGGAGTTGGGGGCTCAAGAGTTGGAGGCTGCAGTGAGCTGTTATCACACCAATGCACTCAACCTGGTTGACAGAGCTAGACTCTGTCTCTAAAAAAAATAATAATACTAATTTACTGTGGCAAAATACACATAACAATCTTACCATTTTAACATTTAAGTGTACAGTTCAGTGGTATTAAGTTCATGCACATTGTTGTGCAACCTTCACCACCATCCTTCTCTCTAACTCTTTTCATCTAGAAAAACTAAAACTCTATAACCGTTAAACATAACTCCCACTCCTCCCTCTCCCCAGCCTGTCCCAACCACCATTCTACTTTCTGTCTCTATTATTTTGACTACTTTAAATACCTCAAATACATAGAATCATACAGTATTTGGTTTTTTGTGACTGGCTTAATTCACTTAGCATAATATCCTCAAGATTCATCCATATTGTGGCATGTGTCAGAACTTCCTTTTTAAGGCTGAATAATATTCCACTCTATGTATATACCACATTTTGTTTGTTTAAATAAATTTTATTGTGTATATATAAGGTATATACAACATCATGGTATAAGACACACATATTTAGTAGAATGGATACTATAGTGAAACAAATTGACTTATGCATCATCTCACTTAGTTACCCATTTATTTCCTCCTGTAGCAAAAGCAACTATGCTCATCTAGCAAAAATCCTGGAATAATACGCTATTATTAACTGTAGTCTTCATATTGTACTTTATTTGACTTGTTCATCCTATATGTTTGCTACTTCGTATCCTTAGGCCTACATCTGCCCATTTCCTCTCTCCTACTCCAATCTTGATAACCACTGTTTTATTCTCTATATATTTGACCTTTTTAAAAGATTCTACAGGCCAGGCATGGTAGCTCACACCTGTAATCCCAGCACTTTGGGAGGCCAAGGCAGGTGGATCATCTGAGGTCAGGAATTTGAGACCAGCCTGGCCAACATGGCAAAACCCCATCTCTACTAAAAATACAATTAGCCAGGTGTGGTGGCAGGTGCCAGTAGTCCCAGCTACTCAGGAGGCTGAGGCAGGAGAATTACTTGAACCCAGGAGGCAGAGGTTGTGGTGAGCCAAAATTGCGCCACTGCACTCCAGCGTGGGCAACAGAGTGAGACTCCATCTAAGAAAATAAATAAGTAAAAGATTCCACATACAGGTAAGATCGTGCAATATTTTTTTTCTGTGTCTGGCTTCTTTCATTTAGCATAATGTCCTCCAGGCCCGTCTAGGTTATGGCAAATGCTATCTCCTCCTTTTTTAAGGCTGAATTCCCTTGTATATATCCGTACCACAATTTCTTAAACCATTCGTCCATTGATGGTTGTCTAGGTTGTCTCCATATCTTGGTTATTATGAATAATGCTACAATAAACACAGGAGTACAGATACCTTGGTGTGGTGGTGATTTCATTTCCTTTGGGTATGAGCCCAGAAGAGAGATGCCTGAGTCCACATTTTGTTTATCTATTCATCCAGTAATAAACACTTGGGTTGCTACCACATTTTAGCTACTGTGAAAAATGCTGTTATAAAATGAATGTACTTCTTTACTCACTTTTAACTTGACAACAAACATTTTTCATCACTATAAAGGACATAATTTCCAAAGTAAATGTTGATTTTTAAAAAAGAAAACCTTATTCTTTTTAATTATTTCTAATAGCACATAAATAATATATCAATTTTGTTTCAACCGTCACTCATTTTTAAAATACAAGAAAAAGTTCTTAACTTTTGGAAATTTTTCATCACTCCTTTTTCTCCTTAAACTTATGAATTCTAGGCCAGGCGCGATGGTTCACACCTGTAATCCCAGCATTTTGGGAAGCCAAGGCAGGCAGATCACTTGAGGCCAAGAGTTCAAGACCAACCTGGCCAAAGGGGTGAAATCCCATCTCTACTAAAAATACAAAAATTAGTCGGGTGTGGTGGTGCACACATGAGTAGCAATCCCAGCTACTCAGGTGGCTGAGACACGAGAATCACTTGAACCAAGGAGGCAGAGGTTGCAGTGAGTGGAGATTGTGCCACTGCAGTCCAGCCTGGGCGGCAGAGTGAGACTCTGTCTCAAAAAAATAAAGAGTAAAAACAAATGGACTTATGAATTCTATTCTACTTCCTCCATAAAAGTTTAATAGGTGCATATGCTTAAGGACCTTATATTGATCAATATTTCATACTTCTCTGCCAAAAAAGCATATGAGATGAATTTTTAATTTCCTGCAACCGTAAGTTTCTAAATATTAAAAGTCTTAGATTATGTCATCATTGCGACTATTAATAGTGCACAATTGTCCTTTATAGAATAAATAAACTGCAAGTCTTCAAAATTAATGAACATTAAAAGTAACCTTTGGCCGGGCATGGTGGCTCACACCTGTAATCCCAGCACTTTGGGAGGCCGAGGCAGGCAGATTACTAGAGTTCAGGAGTTTGAGACCAGCCTGGCTAACATGGTGAAATCCTGTCTCTACTAAAAATACAAAAATTAGCCGGACATGATGGCGGGTGCCTGTAATCCCAGCTACTAGGGAGGCTGAAGCAAGAGACTCACTTGAATCCAGGAGGCGGAGGTTGCAGTGGGCCCAGATCACACCACTGCACTCCAGCCTGGGCAACAGAAGAATACTCTGTCTCTAAAAATAAATAAATAAATATAAAAGTAACGTTTGTTAGGGGAAACTGGGTGAAGGGTATGGAATTCTCTGTACCCTTTCTTGTATGTGCATGTCAATCTACAATTATCTCAAAAAAAGCTTTTTAAAACATAATTTTGGGGGAAAATTCAGCTCTTAATGAAATGGACCCCCCACAAATGAATTTTGTGGTCCAATTAATTAATGAACTCATAAAATAACAGGATTTATTTTATTTATTGATTGCTAGAATGAGACAGAGTTCAGTATTAATTTTGTTTTGTTTTTGTTTGTCATATAATGTAAGTACTGAGAAATTTTGTCTCCATAAATAAATAGTTGGCTTTGTTACAGCAGAATCACTAAATCTTTCAACTTTTTCCTTTTTTTTAAAAAAAGACAAAAGCATGAACCAGGTGCAGTGGCTCACGTCTGTAATCCCAGCATTTTGGAGGCCAAGGTGGATGGATGGATTCCTTGAGTCCAGGAGTTCAAGACCAGCCTGGGCAACATGGTGAACCCCCATCTCTACAAAAATTTAGCCAGGTATGATGGTGTGTACCCATAGTCCCAGCTACTTGGGAGGCTGAGGTGGGAGGACTGTTTGAGCCCAGGAGGTTGAGGCTGCAGTGACTCCACTGCACTCCAGCCTGGGCGAAAGTACAAGACCCTTTCTCCAAGGGAGAAAGAGAGAGAGAGAGAAAGGGAGAAAGGGAAAAAGAGAGAGAGAAAGAGAGCGGGAAGGAGGGAAGGAAGGAAGGAAGGGAGGCAGGGAGGGAGGGAGACAATGTTATCTATCATCAAAAATTAATTTTAATGATCTATTAGTTGCTGTATTAGTTTGCCAGGGCTGTTTTAACAAAGTACCACAAACTAGGTGGCTTCAACAAAAGAAATTTATTGCCTCACAGTTCTAGAAGCTAGAAGTTCAGGATCAAGGTGTCAGCTGGGTGTGTTCCTTCTGAGGGCTACAGAAGGAATTTGTTCCATGCTTCTCACCTAGCTTCTAGTCAGCTGCTGGCAATCTTTGGCATTCCTTGACTTGTAGAAACATCACCCCATCTGTGCCTTGTTTTCAGATGATGTTCTCTGTGTGTGTGTCCTGATTGCCCCTTTCCACAAGGACATCAGTTATATTGGATTAGGACCCATCCTATTGGCCTCATTTGAACTTGATTACCTCTGTAAGGACCTTGTCTCCAAATAAGGTCACATTCTGAGATGCTAGAGTATAAGACTTCAACAAATATACTTGGGGGGACACAATTCAACCCGTGATAGTTGCCAAATCTAGAAGGCCTTCTTCCAATTTTGTTGAAAGCAAACACTTGGGAACCAGTGACCTGCACATGGGTTTGTTACCATTTTTAGATTTATTCACTTTCTTGGGTTTTGGAAGCCCTAAACTAGATTTTACCAAAGCCTACCAAGTAGCCATCAATGACACCATTCTTCTTTCACTTAAAAACGATTGCTGAAATTGATTAACTTGGAAAGTGTTGGGGTATTAGAAATATTTTTAATTTAATTTCAAGACAAATTCCAATACAAACAATATTGTGATATAATGCTTTTTTCTTTTTTTTCTTTTTTTTTTTTTTTTCTGTTGCCCAGGCTGGAGTGCAGTGGTGCGATCTCGGCTCACTGCAACCTCCACCTCCTGGGTTCAAGCAATTCTCCTGCCTCGGCCTCCTGAGTAGCTGGGATTACAGGCGCTTGCCACCATGCCCGGCTAAATTTTCTTTGTATTTTTAGTAGAGACGGGGTTTCACCATGTTGGCCAGGCTAGTCTCAAACTCCTGACCTTGTGATCCACCCACTGCGGCCTCCCAGAGTGCTGGGATTACAGGCATGAGCCACCGCACCTGGCCAAAATGCTTTTATCTTATCATAGATTTTAAACTTGTTAAAAGTGTTTTCTTTTCTTTCTTTTTCTAAACTGTTTCTTTAGCGCTAAACTTGATTCTCATCAAAACCTTGGAGCTAAAGATTTAGCTCACTAGATTCAAGGAAAGTTAAAATACTGCCATTAACCTCATTGGCAAAGCTGGTCTTCAATGTCAAACTAATTAACAACTCAGACTTAATTTTTGTTAAAAAAAAAAAAAGAATTCTGATTCCTTTTGTAATCATAATGAACATGTTAATATGCATCCTCATAATGACTGTCTCACCTCTGAATTCTAGCTCGATGATAGAGAGCTGAGTAGAGGGATGAGGCCCCAAAGCCTGCTGTGAGGCACTCTGCCTCCTGCATCCCTCCCAGATGACTCTTTTCTTTTTTTTTTTTGAGACAGAGCCTTGCTCTGTCGCCCAGGCTGGAGTGCAGTGGCGCGATCTCGGCTCACTGGAAGCTCCACCTCCCAGGTTCAAGCCATTCTCCTGCCGCAGCCTCCCGAGTCGCTGGGACTACAGGCGCCCGCCACCGTGCCCGGCTAATTTTTTGTATTTTTGGTAGAGATGGGGTTTCACCATGTTAGCCAGGTTGGTCTCGATCTCCTGACTTCGTGATCCACCCACCTCGGCCTTCCAAAGTGCTGGGATTACAAGCGTGAGCCACCGTGCCCGGCCCCCAGATGACTCTACCTGGATACTGGGGACTCTGCTCAGGAGAAATGCATTCTTTGGCAATTTCTAACGGATGGAAATTACATGAAAAATGTTTGGATTTGTCTTTTTATTGGTGGCCCAGAGGATTACGTGCCCACCTCTGGAGCATAGTAAGGAACAGGAGGGCGGGAAGTTTGCCTTTCAGTTTTAAAGTGGGAAATAAAAGAATCATGAAAGAATAGACCAGAAAGGAGAACGAGCACAAAGCCTAAACACAGGGACTTGTTCTTGGGCAGGTCCATTTTATGAAAAGAGAACCAATGGAGTTGAGAATCTGGAAAACAATTTCCTTAAAATTATGTGTATCCCCAAGGACAGCCTCCATATACTTCCAGAGAGATGAACACTCTGGTTCAGGAACCACTGAACATGAAACTGTGGCACATTCACAGGATAATACACCACACGGCATTTAAAATAAATCTATATGTATCAACATAGCTCAAAGACACACAATATGATGACACTTCTGTATTTTGAAACTCTCAGAAAATAAAATTATATAGCATTTATAGATATATATACACATATACATGTATACATATCTAGTAAACATTTCAAAACAGAGAAGGGGAAGTTGAAAGTAAATGGATAGAAAAAGATACATCATGCAGGCTGGGCGCAGTGGTTCATGCCTGTAATCCCAGCACTTTGGAAGGCCAGGTGGGCAGATTGCCTGAGGTCAGGAGTTCAAAACCAGCCTGGCCAACATAGTGAAACCCCATCTCTACTAAAAATATAAAAATTAGCTGGGCATGGTGCCGTGCACCTGTAGTCCTAGCTACTCAGGAGGCTGAGGCAGGAGAATTGCTTGAACCCTGGAGGCAAAGGTTGCAGTGAGATGAGATCGCACCACTGCACTGCAGCCTGGGCAACAGAGCTAGACTCTGCCTCAAAAAAGAAAAAGAAAAAGGAAAAGATACATTATGCAAACGGGAAGCATAAGAAAGTTGTGTTTCTGGCCGGGCACAGTGGCTCATGCCTGTAATCCCAGCACTTTGGGAGGCCGAGGCAGGTGGATCACCTGAGGTTGGGAGTTCGAGACCAGCCTGACCAACATGGAGAAACCCTGTCTCTACTAAAAATACAAAATTAGCCGGACATGGTGGTGCATGCCTGTAATCCCAGCTACTCGGGAGGCTGAGGCAGGAGAATAGCTTGAACCTGGGAGGTGGAGGTTGCGGTGAGCCAACATCGTGCCATTGCACTCCAACCTGAGCAACAAGAGGGAAACTCCATCTCAAAAAAAAAAAAAAAAGAAAGAAAGCTCTGTTCCTTATGAATAAAAGGTAGACTTCAAAACAAAGTATTACCAGAGGCAGAGGTAAAGACAAACATTTCATAATGATAAAAGAGTGAATTCATCCAGAAGATACAATTCTAAATGTGTATGCACCTAATAACAAAGCTTCAAAATATAGGAGACAAAATATGAACTGAATTAAAAGGAGAAATAGACAAATCCACACTCATTGGACATTCGGCATCCTTCTCTCTCAGCTCCATAGGAAAGGTTAACAGATTAAAAATTTTAAAAACTTACCATCTTTCTGTCATAATTAATGAACAAAACTCCAAATTTAGCTTTTCGTGAGAAGGCGAGTGGGGTGGTACTTGGGAGGGTACAATTTTATCTGTAATGTTCATGTGAAGGAAATGTGACAAAATGCTAACACTTATAAAGAGTGGGCATTTTATATTATTTGACATATTGTTCTATGTTAAAATGTTTTCAAAACTTTTTTTTTAAAAAGTGAATAGCAGAAATATTTAAATGAGTGAATAATGAATGAAGTTCGGAAGTCAACATCACTTCATCTGACATTGCCCTCCACAAGTCCCCATGCTGCCCCTACCCTCTCTTGTTGGCCTTTCTCCTATGAGTCCTCCTCATCTTATCATCCACCAATGGCAAACATGTGGGACATCCTCATGTGGGTCAGGGGCAGACATGAGCTTACAATCTCTACCTGCCACAGGCTTTGATGTCCTCTCTGTGCTTCTCTTATAGCCCAAACCTCCCCTGTGAAGTTCTTCCACCTTCTCAAGCCCCATTCTGAATTTCCTGCACTACCTGGATTCCTTGCCAATGTTTTATTTCCTGCTCTTCAATACGAGCCTTCCCTGAAGGTTCCATATACTCTTCTGTATGTTCTTTCCACACCACCTCCCTTTGCAATGACACCCACTCTCACAACTTATCACCTCCTTCCCAAGGCTACATCCCCAGCCCTGGCCCCTCTTCTGAACTCAAATCCTGGCTCTCCAGTTGCATTCAGAACGCTTCTGTTTCAGTGTTACTGAGATTAAAGATCCAAAACAATTTTGTTACCGAAACACCGGGGGATCCATCTAGGTCCTTCTGCTCACCTCACAGAAAGCCAATCACTGAGACAACAAGTATTGCCAAGGAAGAAGAATTTAGTCAGGTGCTGCAGCCAAGGAGATAGGAGATCAGTCTCCAATCCATCCCTCTGACCTGACTAAAATTAAGGCGTTTATATAGCAGGGAAGACATGTAATCATGTGTGGGAAAACAGGAAGTTGGGAGGAGTAAGGAAAAGGAGTTGGACAACAGGAAACAGGAGGTTAGTTAGGCCATCATACCAGGTGAAGAGTCTGACGTCTTATTGTTCATAATAAGTGATCTGGTGAGTTTCAGCTCGTTGCTACCATCTGGGAGGCCTGATAGTTGGTTTCCCTAGAAAGGAACTCAGATAAGACAAATGTAACTTTCTCAGGTTTTAAGAAGGCAAGGATCAATTTATATGTTTATTCAAAGAAACCACAAACATCAAGTCTATAGGATCATTGGATCGGTTTTACAGTAAGCATGTGTCAGCACCAAGGGAGGGGATGACAGAGAGTCAATGCAAGGTGTAACCAAAATGTGTATATTTTTCCCCATTACAGTTCAGCTTCTTACCCTCTCTGCCCAATCCAAACTGCAACAAGGATTCTCCCAATTACATTTCAAACATCCTAGCTTCCTGGGATGCCCTCTTCTCTTTACTCTTGATGTTTATAATTCACCTTGATATGTGCAAAGATGTATATGTTTTTATACTTGGCACTAAGAGTATTTTTGATCTGAGAATGTTTGTCTTTAATTGTGAAAAATTTTCAGCCATGCTTTCTTCCCATATTTCTTCTCCACATTCCCTTTGTTCTCCCCTTTCTGAAATCCTATTAAACACTTCACCATGCTAATATACATCTCAACAGCTTTTTCAAACTGCTTCTGTCTTCATCTCCCTGTGTTGCATTCTCTGTGAATTTCTCAATGCTAGCTTCCAATTCATTAATTATCCCTTCAACTATGTCCAACCTAGAGTATATCGTTGTTTAATATGTAGAGTGTTCATTTCCAGTATGCTCAGTATTTATCATCTTCAACTGTTCTTCTTTAATTTCTGCATTTTCTACATTTGTTGTTCTCTTTGTTTTAAACATTTTTCAAATTGTTCAATAATTTGCATCTTTTTGGAAGTGAATTCACATTCCACTTGTTGAGTCTTTTTTATGTATACTTTGAATTTCGAGTGTGTGTGCAGGGTTATCTTGAATAGAAATTTTTGAAAATCTCTTCCTCTCTTTACTCTCTCTTTTCCTGAGTTTTTTAAAGTAGCCTCTGACTTTCCAGGGCCCACAGTCAGAACTAGGCCTTACATGGGTGGCTGTGGGCTCTCTTTCAATCAAGAGAAAATCAGATCCAAATCCCTGTTTCAAGCAGAGAGCCTGGCTCCAGCCTTCCTCTATAGGCAAAGCACTGTGAAACTCTGTTAGCTGAAGGAGTCAAACTCTTGGTGCCTCTACACTAAGAACAGACCCTCAAGACCCAAGCCCAAGAATGGTTTGCTAAGAACAGATCCCAGCAAGCCAGCCCCTGATTCCAGCCATTGTCCTGCAACTACATCCTTGAAGATGTTTATCTTGCTTTTGAGTACATCTGCCTTCTCCCCTTCCTCCTCTTCCTTTGTTTTTAACTATACCATTGCTATATGTTAAAGCATGGTATCAGCTGATCTTGATCAGACATATCAAATGCCTCATTCTAAACAACCTCTCTCCTAATTCTTCCTTTATCTTCAAACCCAACTATATGTGAAGCCTTTCCTGACCACTCTTACTTGGAATGAACTATCTAAGCCTCCTCTGGTCTGCTGTACCCTACTTCTACCTTCCTTTAGCTTTTACTGAGCAAGAATTTCTTGAGTGTGTGCCACTCAAGTGTGTGCCAAGCCCTCTGTTTGGCACCCTGGTGTAAACATGAGAGGGACAAGGCTCCTTCCTCAAGGGACCAAGGGTTTGGTTGTCAAGCTGGACAGGCAAACAAACCATTGTGCTCCAGTCTGCAGATACCCAAGGTCCGGGTGACACAGAGAAGAGAAGGATGTGGTCTGTACTGTCTGGGAGTGGGAGGGGGAAGGAGCTAAACCCCACAGGAAGGAGATGCTTGAGCTGGGTCTTAAGGGAGAGGAGTTTGGTAAGCAGACAGCAGAGGTGAGAACATTCTTGGCTGAGGGAATAGCATGTTTAATGGCTCTGAAGTGGAAAGGACTAGGGTCCCCTTGAGAAATGAGAGATGCGGAACCTAGGAGGAGTGAAGAAGGTGACGGACAAGAGGACAGAGACTATGAAACCAAGTGTGCAGGGCCTCACAGGCAACATTAGGGATCCCCGACATTCTACTAGGGACACCAGGAAGTCCTTTCAGTTTGAAGCAGGGGGTTGGCATGATGAGATTTTTGCTAGAAGGGACCAGAGCAGAAATGGGGTTGGCCAGTTAAGAGGCCATTGCAAAAGTCCAGGAAAGAAGGACAGCAGCTAGATGAACTTGGGGAACTCAGGGTGGAGGAAAAGAAAGGTGACAGAAGTGAGGCCAAATTGATTGGTATTTCTAATTAAGATAAAACAAAGCCCTGATAACTCTAGAGTTTCTAGCTCTGAACAAGCTAACTCCTTCCAAGAACAGTAACATCTCCATAGACCTGAATTGGTGATGGGGACACAGCAGGCAATTTCCCAGCCATGATTCCGAGTTGTCCCTGCAGTTCATGTCTTAGGAGCAGTGGCACAGAACCCTGATGGATTTCCTATCACTGCTCTGCCCAGTTTTGCATTTTGAATATGTCTTTAATCTACATTAAAGTTTTCCATTTCCATGGACCAGTTTAAATCAGCATAGAAACTGGTTACTATCTTACTCTATCTACTTCTGGATATTTTTTTAAATAAGGGGCTTGCTTAAAGGAGTGCAGTCATTCACATTTCTTCATGCCATCCCAAGTCAGTGCTACAGTGTGGGGTTTGGGAACTTACCTGGAAGTGATGGACAGGCCCAACCCAGCCCTCTGCACACCTGGTCTACAGAATGTTTCTCCAGAACTTGTGCAATTGCATCTGTTCTGCCACTGCAAGGCGGATGTCATTGTGGTTACATCGAAAATCCACCACGTTCTGCAAAAAATATCACTGGGGTCACAAAGCCTCCTTGATGGGTTTGACATGTTGCCTTGTCCTCCCCACCCCAACCCCCATGGTGCTCTGTACAAAGGGGCTGCCACCCCACTGGCTGACACTTTTCTGAGCTGCAGGGCTAGAAGGCCCCCAAGCTGATTTCCGTGAGACTAAGATGGAACTAGTCTATTTTAAAGCAGTACACCCCCAAATCTGGCCATCATCACACTCAGGGTCCTGATTCCCAAGATCCAAATAGGTGGAGGTTGACTCTGGCCCCCTCAATGCTTCCACCACTGGGCAAGTGCAGTTTCGTGTCTAGCCATCTTCCTTACCACCCTGTTGATTGTAGCCTTTGGCCAGCAGGGCCATTTGACACTCCTGATACAGTGCTGGTGGTGCTGAGCAAAATGGCAAACTACCATCTACAGCAAGAATTGATGTGTTGGTGGCCTGTCTGGACTTGATTGCTTCCTTATCTCCCTCATTCATGTGAGTTGAGGGACAGCACTGTGTCTACACAGCGAGGGACCCTCATACCATGCACACACACACACATGCATACATCGATAGGCCAGTTATAACCATCATTGTAAAGGTGTTTTCTTCCCCAACTCCCTCATCTCCCATTTGAAAAAGCTGCAGGTACTGGTGCAAGCCCTCAGTGATACAGATACATTATATCTACCACAGCCTTGCTAGTGTTGCAATAATGAGAAATCGCCTAAATGTCCACTAACAGCAGAATTAAATTATGGAACACCCATATATAATGCACCCATTTATAAGAATGGGGTGGATCTTCATCTGCTGAATGCTCTCCTTCTACTGTGAAACAAGATAGGTTGCAAAAAAATATTTATCTCATACAATCCCATGTGTCTAAGATGATGTATAAACATCTGTTTATGTACAGATAATATCTGAGGGACACATTCAACTGTAACAGTGGTTTTCTGTGGGGAGCAGGTGACAGTGAGGAGAGTTGAGACAGGGAACTTTGTGTTTGTTTTCGTACAAGAATATATTGCACTGTTGTCACTTAAAAGACATTTTTAAAAATTTCTGAATATAAAATGTTACATGTTCCATGCTAGAATAAGCATCTTGGATGCTTTGAGGGAGCTGGAAGGAGGTACTGAAATCAAAATAATTTAAAAAAAAAAAAAAAAGCCCATCCAGGCCCTGATACGGTGGCTCACACCTGCAATCTCAACACTTTGGAGGCCAAGGCGGGGCAGAGCGCCTGACCTCGGGCATTGGAGACCAGCCTGGGCAACATGGTGAAACCCCATCTCTACCAAAAATACAAAAAATTAGCCGGGCATGGTGGTGTACTCCTGTGGTCCCAGCTACTTGGGAGGCTGAGGTGGAAGGATCACTTGAGCCTGGGAGGTAGAGGCTGCAGTGAGCTGAGGTGGTGCCACTGCACTCCAGCCTGGGCAACACAGCCAGACCCCATCTCAAAAAAAAAATAGCAACAACGACAAAGAACCCATCCAACACTTAAGTTTGTACTTCACAAGGACAAGGAGAATGCAGTTCAACAAGCACAGCTCAGCCCATGCTGTGTTTCTGGGGATGGAGGACACATCATGAAGTCTCCGCATGGTCCTCGCCCAGCAGAACTAATGGGTGGGGCAGACACGTGGAACACAGAATGCCAGGTGTCTTGTCTCTAGGATCAAGCAGTAGCAATGTGAGGTGCAGCCACTATGGGATTCAAAGTGGAAAGACTCAGAAACCCTGAAGAAATGGGAAGAGGGCATGCCACTGGAGCTGGAAGGTTTCAGGACAGCAACAGGCAAAAAGGAAAGATGAGCCTGTAGTCCCAGCTACTCAGGGGGCTGGGGCGGGAGGATCACTGGAGCTCAGGAGTCCCAAGGCCAGCCTGAGCAAAACAGCGAGACTCCAGTCTTTTTTATTTTATTTTATTTTTTAAAGAAACAAAAAGGAAGGGGACACACGTGTTAGGGACAGAAAAGAGAAAACCGCCTCTACCCAAGCATTCACCCACGTCACCCACACCTCCCTGCAGAGCACCCAGAGCTGGGGGTGAAAGAAATGAGGTCCAAATGAGACAGCACAGGAGCTGCCTCCGGGGCTTAAACAGACCAGCATTCCAGGCGGAGGGACCGCAAGTGCAAGGGCGTGAAAGCACAGAGCGCAGGGGTTGAGTGACTTCAAGCCTGTGAAGCTGCAGCTGCAGTTGCAGCTGCAGGTGTATGGGAAAGGCAGGGCAGGGGGCTGTGCGGAGGCTGGGAGGAGCCAGCACCCAAGGGCTGGTCAACCAAGCTGGGGGTTGAATTTCCATCCAGCAATGCAGGCCATGGGAGGCTGCGGCAGTGACGCTGTCAGATCCCCTTTGTGAGAATAATAATTTTTATAACAACGTGGCTGGAGGACTGATCAGGAGAGAGACTGGTGTGAAGGCTGTTGCAATGGCTCCAAGAAGAGATGAGGCTGTGTGGTGAGTTTAGCCGCTGGATGAAAGGCCGGAAGAATGAGGTCAGCAGCGCACTGACACCGACAGCCAAAGCTTCGGCTGCTGCCGCCCTCGTGGAAATCTCCTGGGGGAAGGGAGAGGGTCCTTCCTCGGTGAAAACTGGGGCTGCTCTAGCGAGTTCCTGAGAAGCGGGCAGGTCGCTAGCTCCTCTTCCTTTTCAGCCCTCAGTGCCCATTTTGCCAATAAAAAGCCCCAAGGTGACAGTACAAGAGACGCCTTTAGTGAAGGCAAAGGAAGGGACACTCCCCTCCTTTCCTGCCTACTCTCGCCCTCACTTCTTGAAATCTTTGGTCTCCCTTCACCCACTCTGTCACTCTCACAAGACAACCATTTCCGAGGACTATTTCCAAGCCCTTTTCCTCATCCCCAAACCCTCAGTTTTCAGCTGCCCCCAGTTGCCTGGCCAGGCTGCCTCGACGGCCCTATTCACGGGCCCCAGCCTCCTCGCCGGGCTGGAAGGCGACAACCGCGAAAAGGAGGGTGACTCTCCTCGGCGGGGGCTTCGGGTGACATCACATCCTCCAAATGCGAAATCAGGCTCCGGGCCGGCCGAAGGGCGCAACTTCCCCCCCTCGGCGCCCCACCGGCTCCCGCGCGCCTCCCCTCGCGCCCGAGCTTCGAGCCAAGCAGCGTCCTGGGGAGCGCGTCATGGCCTTACCCGTGACCGCCTTGCTCCTGCCGCTGGCCTTGCTGCTCCGTGAGTTTGAGACGCCCGGGATGGCAGGGGATGGGGCGGGCGGGGGTCGGGGGGCGGGGGGCGCGGGACTGGGGGCTCAGCCTCGCTGCTTGCCGCCTGCAGACGCCGCCAGGCCGAGCCAGTTCCGGGTGTCGCCGCTGGATCGGACCTGGAACCTGGGCGAGACGGTGGAGCTGAAGTGCCAGGTGCTGCTGTCCAACCCGACGTCGGGCTGCTCGTGGCTCTTCCAGCCGCGCGGCGCCGCCGCCAGTCCCACCTTCCTCCTATACCTCTCCCAAAACAAGCCCAAGGCGGCCGAGGGGCTGGACACCCAGCGGTTCTCGGGCAAGAGGTTGGGGGACACCTTCGTCCTCACCCTGAGCGACTTCCGCCGAGAGAACGAGGGCTACTATTTCTGCTCGGCCCTGAGCAACTCCATCATGTACTTCAGCCACTTCGTGCCGGTCTTCCTGCCAGGTCCGGGCGCCGGGTGCGGCACCTCTCCGCGTGGGGCTTGGGGTTCACCTCAACCTGTTTTCCGCACGTGGGCCCTGCTTTCAAGCCTCTTAGCGCACCTGGAAGCGACTTAGATACTGTTCCCATTTCACAGACACAGCAAACTGAGGCTAACGCGAGGCTGAGTAGGGACTGGGGATGGCTTTTTACGTCCGGCCGATCTGGGCTCGAGTTCGGATTCTTGTTTGATTCTGGGCAAATGACTTAAATTCTCTGCGCCTCCGTTTGCTCGTGGGTAAAATGCGGACAGCAATCAACCCGCGCTCCAGGGTTGCTGGTTCAGCCCGGGAGAGAGGCCAAGTGCAGGGGAGCCGGCTCCTGCGCTCCGGCTCTGGGCGCCGCGTGCGCTGGGCTGAGCCAAGGCCCGAGCACAGGGGTCCGCGCGCATCCCGGGGTCCCCATCCTGTCTCCTCTGCCATCCCTTCTCCCAGGAAAACCGGGGGGAGGCGTCCCCGTGGGGAAAGGTGCGCGAGGCCGGGGCTTGGGCGGGGGCGCCTCCATAACCCCAACCTGGCCCCCAACCACGCTCTGTTGCTCTTGCAGCGAAGCCCACCACGACGCCAGCGCCGCGACCACCAACACCGGCGCCCACCATCGCGTCGCAGCCCCTGTCCCTGCGCCCAGAGGCGTGCCGGCCAGCGGCGGGGGGCGCAGGCGAGTCGTGCGGGGGCCCGGGGCGGGGGCGGCACGCACCGCGGGGAGAGCCCATGCCAGGGACAGCCCTGATACTGTAGGTAGAGTCAAGGGCTGTCCAAGTGGTGGGAAACCGAGATCTGAGGCGGAGAGACGTTCCCGGGACGGTGGGGCGGTTGGGAGGTCCCGGGCCCACTCCTAAATGTCGGCGTCTTTGGTGTCGTCAGTGCACACGAGGGGGCTGAACTTCGCCTGTGATATCTACATCTGGGCGCCCTTGGCCGGGACCTGTGGGGTCCTTCTCCTGTCACTGGTTATCACCCTTTACTGCAACCACAGTAAGTCCCGAGGAATCGCGGCGGGAAGGAGTCGGCCCCCCTCCTGCCCTTGGCTCTGCTAGCTCCAGGCGGACCTTGCGAGGGGGGAGCTTGGGGTTGAGTTTTCTGGGACTCCCGAGCTGCCCCGCAGGTACAGGCACTTCTTTCTGGGAGATAGAATGCGAGAAAGCCCTTCCCGCTCCTTGCGCTCTCGGAGAGGTTTTGGGAGACAAAGCCCCGTTCCCAGAGCCGCTGCAGCGGGTGTGTTCCGTCGACAAAGCCCGCAGCGCGCGCGCACATGTCTGGACACATGACAAACGCCCGCCGGGAGGGGGCCGCTGTGGCCCTGGGTCAAGTGCCCAGGAGGGTTAGTCAAAACTACCACCGGTTTGAGGTTCGTCCTTGGCCCTCTTCCGGCGAACCGCCCACCCTGCTTTGGGTCCCATGCAAGGGAGGTGCCGGATCAGGTCTGCAGGCTCCCCGCTTTCGCCCGCGTCTGTAGTTGCAATTTTTTTTTAATTGATGCTTGAGACGGAGGATGGATAAGAAGCCCTTACCCGGCTCTCAAGAGTTATAATCCTCAAAGAAATAGGGGAAAGGAAGGAGAATTCGTAGAGGCAATTCCCTATTTGCCTCATCCAATTTCAGCCCATGATCGTTCTGAAATGATTTTTTGTAAAACCAAAAAACAGCAGCAACAACAACAGCAACAACAAAAAATACACTGTCTTTGGGGACTATTGATGGATAGGGGCACTCACTTTTTCCCTTCTTTTTCCTTATCCAGGGAACCGAAGACGTGTTTGCAAATGTCCCCGGTGAGTCTCTTTTGAACTCTCAGCCTGCTCACCTTGGCCAGCCCTGGGGTGGGGTCCTGGTTTCCCCAGCAGCAAATAGTGGGGACTTTTCCCAGAGAGAGGTCATGGCCGTGAAGTCCTGGGGCAGGGAGTCAGCCAGTTCCTGAGCAAAGAGAGGCCGAGGCTGGCATCTGGCCTGTGTCTTTGAGAAAAAGGAGGCCCGGGTTAGGCGGGTGCCAACAGCAGTGTGACTCCAGTAAATCTTCATCTTATTTGGCCTGGCACTTCAAAAAAAAAAAAACCTAAGGGATTCCCCCAATTTATCCTAGCTCCTCGTAGGACCTGACCTCCTCTTTATTCTGATTATTCCATCTGGGTTTTGTTGTTTTCTTAAGAAAACAATTTTTTTTCCTACTTGGCTGGTCTAGTTTTTTGAGGGAGAGCCAATCTTTTATCAGCTGAACCAAAATAATAATGGCTTTGGTTGCTAACTTCTCTGTGTCATGTAGGACCTTGGTTTGCTGCCAAGGACTGGAGTAGAAAAAAGGGGAACGAGATGCAGGGACAATTGGCTATCTGGCAGCTCAAGTGACTGCCTCATCCAGTTTCAGCCCATGATCACACACACACACACACACACACACACACTCTCTCTCTCTCTCTCTCTCTCTGTTAAAAACCTCTCTCCACCCGTTGGCTGAGGCATCCCTGTGGTAGCATCTAACAAGTGCCTGCTCTAGTCAGGCACTGTGATAGGGGTAATACTCCCCATCTCTCTTAATCCTCACAGCAACCTTGTCCCGTCTCACGGCTCAGGGGTTAGTAAAGTGGCAAAGGCACATTAAACTCAGATTATCAATAGTAATAACCATTTGATGAAAGCCTACAATGCACGTTACTTGCTTTATAGATTTTTTTTTAATTTTAAGTTTTATGACAACTTTTAAAGTAGTCATGATTACCTGCATTTTACAGATAAGGAAACTGAGGCTTAGAACATTTAGTGATTTGTCCAAGGTCATACTGCCCGGGAGCTGCAACTTCCATCCAAAGCTCAGACACCTTCCCCATGGCTGCAGGCTGAAGTGTTAAGGATAACCAACTGTGTACACCAGTTCTTTTCAGTAGATGAAATATTTTACATTTTATACCTGGAGTTTGCATTTTATACTCCTTTACATTTTTCTGAGGGAATCCAAGTTCAGGACTTTACACATTGTTGTTTTTAGCAATGGAAATGCAATGGATTTCCAATGCATATGTTACAGGTGATATACCAAGGGGATAAAGACTTTAAAAATGAGCCAGGTATTGTGGTGCATGCCTATAATCCGGGCTACTCAGGAGGCTGAGGCAGGAGAATCGCTTGAACGTGGAAGGCGGAGGTTGCAGTGAGCTGAGATCGTACCACTGCACTCCAGCCTGGGTAACAGAGCAAGATTCCATCTCACAAAAAAAAAAGGGGGGGGGGGAGTTTTTAGCTTTTCTTTTCTTTTCTTTTTTTTTTTTTTTTTTTGAGACGGAGTCTCGCTCTGTCGCCCAGGCGTGAGTGCAGTGGTGCGATCTCGGCTCACTGCAAGCTCCGCCTCCCGGGTTCACGCCATTCTCCTGCCTCAGCCTCCCAAGTAGCTGGGACTACAGGCACCCGCCACAACACCCGGCTAATTTTTTGTATTTTTAGTAGAGACGGGGTTTCACCGTGTTAGCCAGGATGGTCTGGATCTCCTGACCTCGTGATCCGCCCGCCTTGGCCTCCCAAAGTGCTGGGATTATAGGCGTGAGCTACCGCACCCGGCCAGTTTTTAGCATTTTTATTATTCAGGGTGCACTTTGGAACTTTTGCAGAAGGACCATCCCTTTTCTCGATCTTTTCTGAAAACTCTCATTTTGAGATGAATAACTGAGAATAAAGTTCTGCCTTAAAATACAAAGCTATACAGATTAAACACACCTGGGAAATTCCAACACCCGAGTTAATATACTCAGTGATGATGGTGGGCCGCTCAGCTTCAACAGAGAGGTTTTAGAGGGCTGAGAGTGCAGACATGACGCTCATGATGAATTAGCATGTTTACAAGGTGCTAGCCTGGTGCTGAATTAACACATGTTTTTAGCGTAACATCATTTGGCTGATTGTGGTGATTTGCTCACATCCTCCTCTCTCCCTGTCATCCTCCGGGGCTGAGAATCAGGTCAGCTAATGACTTTGGTTATCAGTCTCACTCTCACACCTCTGTGGAGACCTTGACAGGGGCTCCAGGAAGCTAGACTAACTCCGTTTAGATCCTGGCTCAGCCACCTCCTAGATGTGTGACCTTGGGCAAGTTTAACTTCTCAATCTCAGTGCCCACCCTTAAGGCTGCTGTGAGGATTACATGAGATGGTGCAAGTAAGGCATTTAGCACGGGTGCTGTGCTGACGTCATTCACCCAGTCCCATGCTGGTGCCCCAGGAACAGGTTCTCAGACCTTTCCAAGGCTGGGGGATTGGGAGGCTGGACGTGGCTGGATGGATGCTGCACTGGCGGGGTTCTGGCTACAATGATGGTCGCTTTCCTCTCTTTCAGGCCTGTGGTCAAATCGGGAGACAAGCCCAGCCTTTCGGAGAGATACGTCTAACCCTGTGCAACAGCCACTACATTACTTCAAACTGAGATCCTTCCTTTTGAGGGAGCAAGTCCTTCCCTTTCATTTTTTCCAGTCTTCCTCCCTATGTATTCATTCTCATGATTATTATTTTAGTGGGGGCGGGGCGGGAAAGATTACTTTTTCTTTATGTGTTTGACGGGAAACAAAACTAGGTAAAATCTACAGTACACCACAAGGGTCACAATACTGTTGTGCGCACATCGGGGTAGGGTGTGGAAAGGGGCAGGCCAGAGCTACCCGCAGAGTTCTCAGAATCATGCTGAGAGAGCTGGAGGCACCCATGCCATCTCAACCTCTTCCCCGCCCATTTTACAAAGGGGGAGGCTAAAGCCCAGAGACAGCTTGATCAAAGGCACACAGCAAGTCAGGGTTGGAGCAGTAGCTGGAGGGACCTTGTCTCCCAGCTCAGGGCTCTTTCCTCCACACCATTCAGGTCTTTCTTTCCGAGGCCCCTGTCTCAGGGTGAGGTGCTTGAGTCTCCAACTGCAAGGCAACAAGTACTTCTTGATACCTGGGATACTGTGCCCAGAGCCTCGAGGAGGTAATGAATTAAAGAAGAGAACTGCCTTTGGCAGAGTTCTATAATGTAAACAATATCAGACTTTTTTTTTTTATAATCAAGCCTAAAATTGTATAGACCTAAAATAAAATGAAGGGGTGAGCTTAACCCTGGAAAATGAATCCCTCTATCTCTAAAGAAAATCTCTGTGAAACCCCTACGTGGAGGCGGAATTGCTCTCCCAGCCCTTGCATTGCAGAGGGGCCCATGAAAGAGGACAGGCTACCCCTTTACAAATAGAATTTGATCATCAGTGAGGTTAAACTAAGGCCCTCTTGAATCTCTGAATTTGAGATACAAACATGTTCCTGGGATCACTGATGACTTTTTATACTTTGTAAAGACAATTGTTGGAGAGCCCCTCGCACAGCCCTGGCCTCTGCTCAACTAGCAGATACAGGAATGAGGCAGACCTGACTCTCTTAAGGAGGCTGAGAGCCCAAACTGCTGTCCCAAACATGCACTTCCTTGCTTAAGGTATGGTACAAGCAATGCCTGCGCATTGGAGAGAAAAAACTTAAGTAGATAAGGAAATAAGAACCACTCATATTTCTTCACCTGAGGAATAATCTCCTGTTAATATGGTGTACATTCTTCCTGATTATTTTCTACACATACATGTAAAATATGTCTTTCTTTTTTAAATAGGGTTGTACTATGCTGTTATGAGTGGCTTTAATGAATAAACATTTGTAGCATCCTCTTTAATGGGTAAACAGCATCCGATTTTGGTTGTGCCATCATTTATTTAACTACTACCAGATATTTAGTTGTTTCCAACCTTTTCCTACTATAACACTCTTAAAATGTTGCATATATCTTTGTTTCTTTAGGATAAAGACCTAAAAGTAAAATTATTGAATCAGTCCCCACCTTCACCTGAGCCTGCCATTTTCACATCAATCAAAACAGATTAGCTTCATCCTGCATTACCCTTCTTCCTTTTGTTCTTTCTTGGTAACAGAGGAGATGATGCTCCTTTCATGATAAATCACTAAGTCATCTTGTTGTTGAGGTAAAATATTCGTACTGAAAATTGCTTAAGTCGTAAATGTACAGCTCGATGACATCATAAAGCAAACACACCCATGTAATCAGCCCTCCAGAAGTCTGTTGTTAGTTTTAAAACCAAGATACTTTTAGAGAACGGAAAGCAAGAGTGGCTTTCTGTTCTCTAAATGAAGTAGCCTATGTGTGAAAGCAGAAGAGAAAGCTGATAAATTACCCATGAGACAAATTTCCCATGTCGCTCCTCCCTAAGCCCAGCTGACAGGGCCAGGAGGTGCCCAGCACACCCAGTCAAGGCAGGTGCCAGGTTTTGAGGCCTCCTGTGGAAGCAGGGCCTGGGCTCGGGGCTATCTCTGAATTCCCTGGGAAGGATGAGCATCTCACAACAGGTCGCTCCCCTTCTCATGGGAGAAACTTGTGAAGTTGACCCTGGAGCACCAAGGAATGTCAAAGAATCTGTGCCAGGGCAAAAACAGGAAAAGGGCATTTCTGCCAAAAGCAGCATTTCCTCTTCAACCTTGAGCTCAAAGTTGGTGGTGGTGGGCGGTGGAGAGGCCACCCTTGGGAGGCTCCAGAGAGGGCCAAATACTTACTGATTTTTTTAATATCCTCAAAACAACCAGGATTTCACTTGCCACAAGTAAAATGGTAAACAATAATTTGGAAATTAAAAATATCAATATAGGAACATCCATTCATTAGAGTTGGCCCTCTGGACCAGGAAGAAAATAGAAAACAAATCTGCAAGCCATGCAGGCCTAAAGCATGCTCATTTGGGCTGTGAATTCAGGCTTAGCAATCACTGACAACCACAGACCTCCAACTTGTTCATTCTACACGTGCAGAAGGAGCACCCAACAGTTCAGACCTGCCAGCCTCGGGTCCAACAATGTTTATTTGCCACTTGCTAGCCTGAGACATTGGTTCTACAAACCCTCTTACTATGTGGAAGATGCCCATAACAGGTTTTTTTTGACCCTGAAAAACACAAAGGATAGAAATGACTCCTCTATTATGCTGTAAACTTGGTATCAGCTGCTGGAATCCAGCCTCAGTGTGGTTCATTTAACATTCATTCATTTAATAAAAACATATCCTATTTGTGGAAGAGAAAAGCCAGAGAGAAATTTGTCATTTTCCTTCTCCAGCTTTCAGCTGGTTTTAAGAGAGCCCATTCTACCTTTGAAAATTCCCCGTGAATCTTTATCCAAGTGGGTTAGGAAGAAATCTCCCTTTTCTATCAGCTGGAAACTGCCCCCATTCCTGCCCTGGGTCTGTGTGCAAATACTTCTCTGTACGCAATTTTATCAATACCTTGAGAGGTGCTTAAGAGGCAGCACCACTTAAGCTGCTCCTAAAAGCAGGGTTGAGCAGCATTTCTCCACCAAAGGGAACTAAAGGAGGCCTCAGTAGCATAGTGGTTAAACGCAGAGGCTCTAAACCAGCCTCCTGACGCCAGGCACAGCAGCTCAGGTCTGTAATCCCAGCACTTCGGGAGGCCATGACAGGCAGATCGACTGAGTCCAAGAGTTCGAGACCAGCCTGGGAAACATGGTGAAACCCCATTTCTACAACAAATACAAAAAAATTAGCCAGGTATGGTGGCACACACCTGTAGTCCCAGCTACTCAGGAGGATCTCTTGAGCCCAGACGTTTGAGGCTTCAGTGAGCCAAGACCGTGCCACTGTACTTCATCCTGCGCGATGGAGCACGACTGTCTCAAACAAAAACAAAATAAACCAGCCTCCTGGCTCTGCTACTTGTTAACTACGTGTTCTCTGGCAAGCGACTTAATGTCTTGATCCCTCAGTTTCCCCACTTATAAAATGGAACTAATAATAGTCCCTACCTCAAAGTACATGAGTTTATACATGTTTTCTCAGTTGCCTAAAATAGCTCATGGAACATGGTAAGCAAATAATAAATATAAGCTGAAAAAATGAACTTGTACTGAATTTTCCAAACCAGTGTCGTATTGATTATACTCTGAATGTAGCTACTTGAGTCTGATTCTTCTCATTTCTATCCTTCCCCCAGGTAAACAGTAGCCCTTTCTGACCAGTATATATGTTATTACATATACCCCAGGATCTCAGCACCCAGTGCACGGCAGGGCAACATCTCAGGAAAGCTCCATCCCAGATAGACTCAGCCCCTGACAGCACTGTGTCATTTGAAATTCCCCTCAGCCTTGAATCCCGAGTGCCACCACCCCACTTCTGCTGTTGATGGCTATGGCCATTCATTCCACAAGGGAGCTCTGTCATCCTCTGGGCAGCTGAGGAAAGGCAGAAAAGGAAAAAAGTGTGCTATACCATTTTGCCATCTCGGCATCTACTGAAGGCCCCTCCATCCCTTCAGACACGTCTCATTTCTGAGTGCCAGTTACTATTTCCCCCTTTTCTGTTCCCCCTTAGCTGACCGTGGTCTGCAAATGTCATTTATGTTTTATTGACTTAATAAAACCACCAGTTTATTCAACATTCACCATAGGTCAGTACCTCATTTAGGTCTCATCAAAACTATGATATAGGAACTACTATCATTCTACTTTGCAGATGAGGAAGCAAAAGTGTAGGAAGTTTCTATCACTTGCCCAAGACCACACAATTAGAATCCGAAAAGGTGGTATTGTGTCCACCTAAAAGACCATGTTTCCCGGACAACCTGCAGCCATACACAGTGAATAAGTTGCCAGGTGGGGCTTCCAGGAAGGACTCCTAGAGGGGCTATCTCAATGGGGAAGTTCGCTCTTTCCCCACCCACTTCCTCTTCCTTCCTGCCTGGAACACAACTAGGATTAGACAAGGGTAAATTTGAGGTCGTATGTTAAGGCCACGGAGCAGAAAGGAGTCTCAGACCCTGATGGTCATGAAGCCACCATACAAACCCCATGCTACCTACTCCACACCTGCCACTAAGCCTAGTCCTAACGGCACACCCTAGGAAGGACAGAGGCCCTCAGCCCCATATTTCCTGAGCTACCCTTGAAAGTTTTCAAGACAACTTAATAATTCCTTGTGAAATTCGTCTTTAGGGCAGATTAGCTCACTAATCTGAAATAACTAAAGGCAGCATAGTCTTGTGCTTAAGAATGAAAGAAAACCTAAAATGCGCTTCTAATCTATTCTGAAGGGGAGAGCTTGGTCTTGAATGCTGAGGACATGTCTTCTAAGAATGCTGAGGACATTTTTACTTCAGAGAGGAAATGACACACCAGAATCCTTCGTTTGAATGGATCCAACACTTGAGCGGTGGCTAAATGTCTTATACATTATTTATTTATTTATTTAGAGACAGAGTCTCGCTCTGTTGCCCAGGCTGGAGTGCAGTAGCCCAATTTCAGCTCACTGAAACCTCCACCTCCCGGGTTCATGCAATTCCCCTGCCTCAGTCTCCCAAGTAGCTGGGACTACAGCTGCACACCACCGTGCCCAGGTAAGTTTTGTATTTTTTAGTAGACAGTGTTTCGCCATGTTGGCCAGGCTGGTCTCGAACTCCTGACCTCAAGTGATCCCCCCCACCTCAGCCTCCCAAAGTGCTGGGATTACAGACAAGCCACCATGCCCAGCCACTAAATGTCTTTAAATAGAGTAAAAAGGCCAGCCCCAAGTGGAATTTGGGAGAATTTTACATAACCCACACAGTGTAGGAGAGCAATATAAAGAGACTGGTGAAGTTAGAAATTCATCCTTCTAGAAAACATAGATAATAGAAAGAAGTGGGAATACAGTTAAAACGCTAGAGCATGGAAGCCCACTATCACTTGAGACAAGAATATCATACTGCTTCTCTAAATAATGGGAGGTTCAGAGCACTGTGTGATGAGCACATTGCCTTCCTGTATTTCCTTCATGACCTTGATTCTCACTTAGAGAACAAGTCTGCCTCATTCGCCAGTCTATCCGAGACCTCCAAGAGTACCCGAGACCAATACTCAATAAATACTCACATTGACCTTAACTACCTACTGTCCTCCCTGGCTCTAGCCTTATCCCCTCCCCAACCACCCTTCATCCCATTGTAGCTAGAGTGGGCCTTAAAAACACACGATTACAGCTCTCCTTTCTCTTCCAACACCCTCTTGTTATTAACCTCATTACAGGAACTTGGCTCTACTTTTCTGTACTTTCCAGCAGTTTGTAGGCTGTTTCATCTCAGTGCCCAGCAGAGTAGAATTTAAAAAATCTGTTAGATGAGTGACTGCTAAGATGTCATACCACAACATGTTAAAATACACGTCTTTTTATTAAAGGATTCTACTTTACATGCCAATGTTTAGCATGAAGCACTTTGTACTTTTCTAAGCTGAAAGGAAGTATAGCTAAGTAAATGCAACATTGCCTGGCACACAGGAGAGCTCAGTAATTAGTAGCTCTGGATTATACAAGCCTTCTAACATTGAATGTATCGCCACATTTGCTAGCATAGGAGGCTCACACAAGGGTATGAAACACCCTACTGCTACAAGGAAAGTGTTTTTTTTTTTAAAGTACTTTCTATCATAGATATATTGACAGATTTCAAAGAAGTTTGGTAGATAAGTGGACCACTGCATCATTGTCCCGTCATGCAAGGTTTTAAAAACTGGCTCATTAGCAGGTCACAAAATCAAATCAGTCTTGGTGAGCATTAAAAATAAAATCACACATTTGTAGCACGAAATATTGTTTTGTAAAATGTTTCAGAATTCTAAATTTTGTGTACACAGGGTTATGCTATTAAGCTTCTTACTGGGTGCTGAAGGAAAAAGAAAAGTTAAGAAAGCCTATTTTCTGCTGGGATATTGTTTATTATCAAGTTTCTCTGCTGGGGGGTAAGAAGCATCAAGCTGTTTTGTTTAAAGATGCATTTTTAGTCCTTATTTTGTCATTATGAAAATTATTTTTCATCTTTGACGCTCACCTTCCCCATTTTGGTGGAGGGGGTGGAAAATGCTTTTTACCATACTGCAAATACAGTACTCCCTCAATTACCTAGATGCTTAAAGAAATACACTGATTTTAAAAATAACTAGAGTTCAAAGCACACTAAATTTAAATTTTCTTGATGACTAACAGATTTACGCTTAGTCTTCAAGGGTAAATTCTGTTCAGTACGTGTGATCTTGACCTGCCACATTTAAGAGGGGGGATACTTCCTGAAATAGGAAGCATCCAGGACACTCCTTGTAAGGGAAGCCTGTTTTCTCATGACCATGCAGACTTTGGATCAGCAGGGTTGAGCTGAGGCCTGAGATTCTGCATTTCTCACAGGCTCCCAGGTGATGCTGATGCTGCTGGTCCATGGACCACACTTTGAGTCCTGAGGAGCCCAAATGCTGGAGGGAAAGGTGGTGAAACCTTGGCCTGGCCTGCCAGGCCTCTTCTATACTACCTGGGCCACTAGCTCCAACCTGACTGGATGGGACCACAAGGGTTTCCATAGGTAAGAAACATTCTAAAATCTCAGGTAACACCAAGTCTTTCTCTTAAAAAATATACAAAAGGAGTACAAATAAGTGCTTGGTCTCTACAACCTTGGCCTGCCATAGAGGACAAGGCAATTCAGTTTCTGGTCTTCCCTGATAATGCTGACAGCACAAGTTCTACCCCCTCCAGCAGCCTGGACATCGAGCTGTTTCCGGGCTCCACTTTACCAATCACACTCACTGCCACTCTGGTCAGTACACAGGGCAGGGTCCCCGCTGTGCACAGGAGGGGCGAGAGGGGGCAGCAGCCTGGAAACATTAAAACAATCCCCTACTCAGAAACTCGGGACTCAGCCAGGTGCAGTGGCTCACGCCTGTAATCCCAGCACTTTGGGAGGCTGAGGTGGGCAGATCACCTGAGGGTCAGGAGTTCGAGACCAGCCTGGCCAACATGGTGAAACACTGTCTACTAAAAATAAAAAAAAATTAGCTGGGCATGGTGGCACATGCCTGTAATCCCAGCTACCCGGGAGGCTGAGGCACGAGAATCGCTTGGACCCAGAAGGTGGAGGTTGCAGTGAGCCGAGATTGGGCTACTGCACTCCAGCCCAGGCAACAGAGTGAGAGTCTGTCTCAAAACAACAACAAAAAACAACTCGGGACACTGCTCAGTCACCTTCTCTTCTCACTGTTGGTGGCACAGAAACACAATAAGATGGGGACAGATATTTTCTTAAATTCTTGACATGCAGACCCTTAGCAAATACAGATAGCAATTTTCTCTTCTCACAGTCAGCACCTCCCTACTCCCTCCCTCATACCTTTGTCACCTGGCACATTTATACAGAGTGGTTCCACAAAACACTTTTTAAATGTGCATTTCTTTAATTTTTAAAAATATACACAGGAGAAGCCATGTGTTTTACATAGGAATACACACATTAACAAAGCATTTCTTATAGTTTTCCAAAACTCTATTATATCAGTCCGAAATTTATAAATTAAATATATCAGAATTCTTAAAGTTAAAATGAATTCCCTGAAACTACTGGATATGCTAGACTTTTTCCAAAATCAAATGAACAGAGGATATGGATGTGGTTTGTGTTAAATAAGGTTTATTGTTAGCTTTATTGCCTATAGTCTATAAGATGCAACTTTATTGTGCCTTTGCAAACAGGATACATTTCTTAAAAAATTGATCAAAATTTTCCATACATATAGCTCTATATGATAGATTACAGTGCAACACTATTCTCGTTACATAATTATAGAAATACTATAGAACCCAAGAGCACGGGGTAAGCAAAATAAATACAATCCTGAGCCATCTGAACAAGATGATTTGATGAATCCTTTAGTGTAAGTTTAGAAAACACAGAGAAGGAAAAAAATACATGCATACTGCAGTCATGAGCAAAATACATCAAACACCTGTTCCTTGCTAGGTGCAGGTGGGGGCAATGGTGAACTTCAGACACATGCACAGTCACTCACACTCCCATTTTCTTCTGCTTCCCTCCCAGCCCCAACACATTCATTCCCGCCCCTTCCCAAAAAAAAGATCAGGCACTAAATCCTAGTGAACCCCACAACTGCCTTGCTGGAGAAGGTTAAGTGACTGCTAAAGTAAGAGTGTATGTAGGTCCTCACCCATAACATGAAACAAAGCATGTGCTGTAAGCCAATTCCAGCTGCTTTTGCCTCTTTGGAAGTAAATGAAGCATATGCCCACTACAGCTTGAAACTGCAGCGGAAATGTCTTGAAAACAAAATTTTCTTTCTCTTGCTATGTCTTGAAGTAAAATCAACAGTGGAAAATTCATCCTAAAACTGCCTCATCTGCTATTAAAATACATTTCTCATTCTATTTTTGGTATCTATTCAATTATAGTTCATTAAGAACGGTTCATGAAGCTTGTACCTGCTTATGGTAAACATCAGTGTACCACACAAAACCTGCCACACCTAGACAGGCTTATGAAACACCAAATCTTCTATGTGTTCCTTGCTAACATTCCCTCAAGACCACAGCATTCTAGTGTTACCAGAGATAAAGTACGTATAGTTAAGTGATGAAAGAAAGGTATTTGGTTTGTGTCGTCACCTTATACATCCTAGTGATGAAACTAACCAAACTATGCCTCCATGCCTTCCCTGAAAATAACCTGAGTCGGCTGACTAAACAGACTGAGCAGCGTGGCTCTCAGTCCACTTTATCAGAGGTTGAGCTGGAAAACCAGAGGGCTAATGTAGTCTACCAGCAGCTTGTGCGGATAACCAAGAGTTCTTGGCTGTTGCAGTATCCACTGTCCCAAAGGCTAAGCCACTGAGGTGGAAATCAATCGCAGCATAAAGAAGACTGAACTTAAGCTGCATAACCTCCGAGACTACCTGGAGAGGACAAAAGAGGATCCTCATTTCCCACAAAATGTGGTGTGGGTTTTAGTGTCTCTGTATACATTAGCTGCTATAGAAAAGTTAAGATTTACTTCATAACTTTATTTTCAATTAAATGCTCACACACTCAAAAAATACACACCCTATGAATATGAGGTGGCTCTTTTCTTCAAAATTTTTAAAATAAAGAGGCACCAATACCCGTTCATTTATGTATTAGAAGTCTCGTATAATCACCAATAAAACAGAAATAGCATCTGTGATCACACAGCGGAGAAAAAAGATCAAGAGACAACCTTAGCCACTGTAAAACTGTACTTGAACACTCAGATGCTCTGGCTAAGTCAGAATCTAAAGATTTGCTAATAAGGTTTTATTGGTTTAGCATAGTCCCATGGCCTTTGTCTATAACTGATATGTGGAAACGGTTCCCAAGGAAATTTAAGAAACCATTCTGAA